>NW_015645076.1:2915047-2931772 GCF_001515625.1 Sinocyclocheilus rhinocerous | reverse complement strand
TATATATATATATATATATATATATTATATATATAAACAGTAAAAGAGTACTTAAGTTATTCTTTTAATGCATTATGCGGCCATAAATCTCTGAATATGTATAATTTCACCAGCACTAGAGCAATTTTTGTTATCTTGTCGTCACAAAGTTACCGTGCAAGATATTTTACAGCTCTAAGCTTAGACTTAGTGGTTTGTGTCAGTCTCTCTCACTTTCTGCTCTTATTTACACATCTCATCTCCATCAACACCTCTTCCTTACACCTGAAAACTCTTCATCACTGCCTGCACTCCTCCTCCTCACACCTGCACCTGTCTCATCCTCTCTCACTCTGTTTTCAGATTTTTATTCCTCCCTCACACCTAGCCGAGCTCTCTCTCCATCACCCAGTACTCCACACTGGGTTCAAATGACTTTTAAAGGCAGGGGAAGCAGGGGCCCATCACATTGGCGACACAGCGTACCTAAAGGCCCATGCATAAACATGCTAGTGTAATACTCTTAAATGAGCAAGCATTCAAAACAGGACACACGCGAGATGAGCATGAATGAGTGAAGAGACGGAGAGAGAAGGGTAGGCATGGCAGATGATGGGTATTATCAATCATGGGCTGCTCTATTAATTCCATCAAGGCCTTGGCGCCTGCTGACATTATGACACGCCATGGGCCAACCAGTGTCCCTGAGGTGGCTACATCATGCACAGCTTTTGAAATGCTAATGGCAGCATAACCTTAAACAGTGTGGCGAATTATCTCCTTGCCTTCAAGTCGAGCACCCCTTTACCTTCTCTCGTCTCCCCTTCTTCCCCCCACCGTCCTCTCCCCCGGCTGCCTGACCCCGCTGGCAGACAGAGAGCGCTGGAGGAAGAGTGTGATAAAGGACAGGGAATATAGAGAAAAGACGACAAATGAAAAGGAGAGAGGTCGCCCTTTCCTGCAGAGCTGGAGATACTGACGATGCTGATGGTGAGCAGTGTGTGATTGTGTGTGTTTGTGTGTGTTTGTGTGTGTTTGTCTATATGTGTGAGTGAGATGACGCCCTTAATGAAGATGTCTCAAGGACATGTCCACACGTTCGAGGTGGGTTGCCGCTCCCTCTGGTCACTTGCCTGTCTGTAATTATTTCTGACTCATGAAGGTGACTGTGAGGGACACACACACATATACATACTGTACATGAGGGTCTAACACACGGACACACTGGCACGTGCACACACCAGTGTTACTTTAGTATTATTTAGTGTATATATACTTTTAATATTTTGAATTATATTTAATTTTCATATTTTCAATTACCATTTTAATTTATTAGATTTTTTTTTTAATTGTGTTATGTGCTTTTTATATATATATATATATTATTATTTTTTTATTAATAATAATAATAATAATTATTATTATTATTGTTATTATTTTAGATGTTTAAATATTACTATTTATGTTTTATTATTTTATTTTTATTAAAAATTTAGAATTTATTATTTTCCAGTTTGTAATTTTAGTGCTTCAACTTCAACTTATGTCAGTTAGTTGCCAAGTCAACATGTGTAATTTTCATTTAATTTAGGTTTTTCATCTAATATTTATATTTACATTATTTCAGATTTCAATTCACAAAAATGTTTTTAATAGTTTTGCATAACTATAATAACCCTTGCTCATACAGTAGGTTCACAAGACCTACTGAATTTCAGTAACAAGTTTAAAAATAAAACATCAGCACATTTTGCCTAAAAATAATTGATGTGCTTGAGTTATGAAAGCACAATGCACGTCATGCATTAAACACTTACAGAAGACTTCACACACCTGATTTGGTGTGAATCTGTTGGTGTTAAATTTAGAAGTGAGCATTATTAATGACAATCTAAGAAAGAGTTAAAATACACACACACACATTTACATATATTAGACCCAACTATTACAACCTCACTACTGAGTTAAAGGATTCTCAAAACTGTACTTTGCTTGTGAGCATTGGCACAGCCTTTTTGGACTCTTAAAGAATGAATTTATCCTAAATGACTTCCAGATATGCATTCATTAGTCCACAAATTCACTTGGGAATCAAACATATTGGCATTGTTAGTGTCATGACTCATGTTTAGCCAGATGAGCTACAATAACACAAGAAAAGAGCAAGAAACAATCTTATTCTTGAAAAATAAACCTCAGTAAAGTATTTGTTAATGCGTTTGAGATGTGCTGTTTTCCTCAATGAACTTACATTTCACAGGAATATTCTCCAGCTGTAAACGTTAGAAAATCATGGAAATATTTCCATTTTGCTGTCAGGAGCCTTTTGCATGCAATTCTTTGCTAAACTTCACAGACATCAGTGAACGAACGTTGTCGTGCGCATGCACACCAAACAGACGGAGCGCATTAGAATAGGAGCGCAATATGTGTCATATGTAGAATTTTAAACCTACAAGTAAGTGTATTTAATGATAGCAGAAAGCAGTAATGGGGTAATCAAAAATAAAATGCAATGGATCTGTGCTCGTTTATTTACTTTCATTTTTAGTTTAGTGAACTGAACTTCTGCCTTAAAAAGCATTATTTTTCTCCTTTCTGTAATCTTTACCCGTCTAGCTTGTATTTATTTGAACAATGCTTGAAACTTGGTATTACGAGCACTTTCTGTGCCTATTTGCCTCATTAAGATGAATCGCTTGATGTATTCCCCAATTGTAAGTCGCTTTGGATAAAAGTGTCTGCTAAATGAATAAATGTAATGTAAATGTAAATATATATATATAATATTTTTTTTTACATCCTGCCCAATTTTGTCCCATAAAACAATGTTTATATTAAAGGCAATGAAAACAAATATAGTGAAAGTAGGCTATGCTATCCATTACGTGCAAAAAAGGGGCTAAAATCACATTACATTCTAACATTGTAACATTACAATCTAAAAACAAAACTAAGGTTTTTTTTTTTTTTTTAGGATGAAGTCAAATAGTGACGAAAGAGATGAGTTTTCAGCTGTCTTGAAAATTGTCAGGGAATCAGCATTCTGGATAGGGGTTGGAAGATCATTCCACCAGCCAGGAACAGTGAAGGAAAACGTTCTGGAAAGTAAGTTTGGGCCTCTCTGTGATGGTACCACGAGGCGTCGCTCACTATATTTATAATCCATTGTTAATCGACATAGTCTTTTTTACAGTATAGAACATTTTCTGCCTCATTCTGAAGCCACATCAGATCACAAAAGTGTTGTGGAGTAAAAATGTTATAATGTTCTCTTTTGTTGGACAACAGGTTTAGAAACGCTTATTGCAAGTCATTACAAGGGAAGATTTGTATTAGAGTTTTCCGAATTCCGTTTACTTGCATTTTCTCAGACGGAAATTATTTTTCACGTGTGGTGCTGGTGATGATGCTTCTTATGTCCGTTTCAGAGAACCAGAGGACAAATATTGCAATCAATCGCTCAGGCATTCAAGTGGCACCGAAATCTACGTTCTGATTCTGTTCTAGTACATACTGGTTACATAGGTACCAGGTGCCAATATGGTTTCGGTACACTGACAAGCTACGCAATATCGCGTTCATAATCGAATGTGACTCATCCGCGATTATGAACGCGATATAGCAGTGATCTACGGCTCTACGGGTAAGCAATTTCTGGTAGCCAATGTTGACATTTGAAATCACCAAAACCTCCGTTCGACCTCCGTGCGTCTTCGGAACACAAATTAAGACATTTTTGATGCATTCTGACAGCTCTCTGACCCTCCCATAGACAGCAATGTAATTACCACGATCAAGGTCCAGAAACGTAGCAAGGAGATCGGTAAAATAATCCATGTGACATCAGGGGTTCAACCGTAATTTTACGAAGCTACGAGAATACTTTTTGTACGCAAAGAAAACAAAAATAATGACTTTATTCAACAAATTTTTCTCCTCCGCGTCACCCTGGTGCCATTTTGGAGAGTATCCACTGAACGCAAACAGCGTATGCTATTCTGTGTCAGCTGTGCCACGCGGATATGTTTTCTATGTTGTTTACGCTTTGATTTGAACGAAAACAACATATCCGCGTGTCTGATGTAGAAAGAAGAAAAAATGCATACAGGTTTGAAATGACATCAGGGTGAGTTAATGATTTTTGTTTTTGGTAGACTACCTCCTGCGCAAAACCAAAAAGTGAAAGTTGGCAACGACATTTACATTTATCCATTTGACAGACGTTTTTATTTAAACCATTGAATTCAGAATACAAATTTTATGTATAATATCAGTTCTTGCTTTTCCTGGGAAACTAACCCTTAACACCAGTGTTGCTAGTGCCATGCTTTACTAATTGAGCTACAATAAGTCACCTTTGGTTGGTTTCTGGTTTGCTTAAACAGCACGAGTATCCTATCTGTCAGCAGCATATGAGTCTGTCAGAGCATCTGGCGGGGCGAGCCACTTTAAACTACACACGTGTTAACTATATCACGTGTTAACTATATCTTACCAGTTATTTTAAAGCCCTTAATATAAAGCATGTCTCATGTTTAGGACAAATTGGATTATGCACTTTCCCCGCAGAAGCTCACTCTATGTCCACTACTATTATTCAGATGCGCTCGTATCAAACTATACTGTATATCATAGGCGGTATTGCCTCATACCATATCGCCTTTTAAAAATATATTGATATATCGTACAAATTCGATATACCGCCCAGCCCTACGACCAGATAATGTACAGAGTTTTTATTTGGCAATGCAAGTCTGACCACTAAATGTAAATGTTGGCTAACTCTAAGAAAACAGTAAGGCTTGTCATAAGTGCCTACTGATGTCATCACAGATAGATGGAACTGATTGCAAAATCCAAAAAGCAATACTTTTTCCAATATTTCACAACTGAGACCCCCTTATTTCTGATTGCAAACCAATCACAAAGGCCTCTAATTTCACAAAAAATCCCATCACAAGGATTCATCTTTCTCAGTAGCCAAATCTAAAACCATAGTCTGTTGAGAACACAATCCCAAAACAAGCTACCTCGGAGCTGAAAACCCATCCCAGGAGAACATTCATCTTTAACTCTGTCTCAAGTCCAAATCTCTGTTTTGATTGCAGAATGTGACAATACATACTCTTCTTAAGAGATTTCCATCTCCCTCTCTTTCTCTTTCTGTCTTACTTTCTGTGTTACGGCCACTTGGAGGAATTGTTGTGATTATCATCATCAGCAGAGATGCAAAGCCATGTAGTGACAAGCAATCTGTCTCCTGAGCGGGCCCTCATATGAATCCTGCAGCCGTGTTGATGGAACGTGATGTGCCACCAGTGCAAGCGAGCCCACGAGAGGCGTAATAGCATTTCAAGTGTTTCTGCCACTCAAGCCGAATCCGCCCACTGAAGAACATTAACGTCAACAGCAAGCAGCTGCATGCATGCCAGACAAGCATGTAAATGCAGGAGAGAAACACTGCAACAGTCTTAGCACCTGACTAACTAATCTTCAAATTAGAGAAGTGCTAGAAGCTACTGGTGTCTTGTTCTTAAAGCTTCTCTTGGGGCGGTGCAGATTTTTGTTGACTCTGATCTGTCTATATTTAAAGTCAAGAGAATTTGTGTTTGCAATCCATTTTACTTTTGTAATCTGATGTTTTTCTGAATGCAAAAAGATAATCCAACAGCATTCTGTAGAGTTTATGGTGATGAACATTTTTTTTTCAAATGTCATTTCCAGCTCATTCACCTTGCTATGGCCAGTTTCATATTAGCTTTTCATGTAACCTAAATGCATGCAATATATATCATTTTTAATATTAATAATATTTTCACACTTTCTGCATGATCTGACAAAATTGGGGCTGCAAAAAAGTATTCAATAAAAATATTGATCAAATAAATCAATAATGAAATAACCAATTATCAATTAATTGCATTTGCGTATTTTACTAGGCTATTGGTTAAGATTAAACCTCATCAATGGAATAGGAACTTTAAGCCATTTCAAAGGAAGAGTATTATATTTTGATTAAAGATTATGAATAATGCTTTCGTTGGATGAGCATGCTAATTAATCTTTCGCTATTAGACCAGAAATGTGCATTAACTGTAAATAGATCACATTTTTATTTCATGTTGACTTCAATAATGCATTTAACTTGGACATTAAAAGAGAACAGCACACATATTTCTATTAATGTGTAATTTTCACATACTTCCAGGCAGTTGATTTCAAGCTAACTCTATACTTTTACATGGAGGGATACATGAGATTTGTGAAGCAAGCAGCTGTGTGCATTGTTCTTAACTTGGTGTGAGCCAGGCTTTTGGAGGGGGGAGATCCCTGGCCAGCATAATTAGCTCTGAAGACTCTGAATGTCATGGAAACCAGCTGCTTTTGATCCGTGTGTCTCCTGCAGTATCTCTGCTCCATGGCCACGTTCTCAGCAGCCCTTGTTAGGGCTTAGAACTGTTAATCCAGCACTACAATCCTCTGCCATCCTGAGCCTGATGCCTGGATGAAAAATTTACACATTCTCACCTTGTTCTCTGAGCCTTCCCCCCCTTCTCTCTCTCTCTCTATCTCTATCTTCGACTCTTCTCTTTGTCTCTCGTCTTCCTTGTGATGATTATTTAAAAAGTGTGCAGAGATGGTTTTTGTGTTTGCTTCGCCTGCTTAATCAGAACAAAGTGCCTGGAGAACTGGGAGAGAAGATCAGAGTTTTTCTTCAAAGTTCCCCTCACCTGGGTGAGAACCTGCAGAGGCACTCTCACAGCCAACAGTACGGTTGGTACAGCTTTTAATACACTAGCATCAAGACTCTGATATAGCCTAATTACAACATATTGATGCTGACATTATACTAGGCAACTACAGTAAATTGACTGTAGACATCTTACCACACAATTGCTACATCACACTAAATAACTACAACAGAAAAATAAGTTAATGCATAACTGCTCAGGTACTGTACAGAATGAACTTATATTGTATAGCAGTGCATCTAAATCCATGGTAACATCACCCTCCAAAAATGCTATACAGTACAAGGATGTTTGGGTGTTTATGTGGGCACTTTACTATGTGGGCACTTTTGGTCCAAAGAACTTTTAGGAAAAAAAAAATAAATAAATACATAACTCTTCAAAAACATTTTAGTCAGGACCTTAAGTCAAAGAAATACCATAGACAAACCTTTAACTGAACTTTTATTGGCATGTTTGCTAAAGTTACATTTGGCGGTATGGCTCTGTTCTAAATTCCCTGTCCTTTTCATGAGCTCCATGGAAGTTAAGACAGGGAAACAGCAGCAGAAGCAGCTTCTGGGGCAACCCTCCCAATTTTTTTAAGAATAGGAGAGCAGCGCAAAATCCCCATGAGAACAGAGCATGCAACAATGACAACAGAATGACATTGTTTAAGGTAAACACAAGTTGAAGGAGGAGATGGGTTGCAAAGCAGCGTGCAGAGGAAGCAGCCAAGCATGCTGACTGAAGCTGCGTTTAAGTAAGGGACCCTGTTTGAGATTTGCCAATTGAGTGCCTAGGAATCGGATCAGCTGATAGGGGTTGGGTATGAATTTTCCAATCAACTGATATAGTGGAGCTTGACAATGAGGCCTGCCTGAACTAACGCAAAATGTTTAATTTTTTCACAACCTCACTTAATTTGTCAACTAATAATGTCCAACAATGCATACTGAATGCATGCATCAACCCTCTGAACCCGGAACTGTGTAGCCCCCATCGCTTCCATCCAAACCACACGCCATGTCGGCATGGTTTCGCTTCTGAAAAAACACTGAATTTAGGGCAGTTGGTTCATAGCTTTACTTCAACTGTGTGATACCTTCAAGAGGGGTGACCAAAATTTCTGACATCCCAGAAATTCATCCGACTATCTGATTGCCGGTCGGGAGAGGCTAATTGCCTCTCGCTACCCCCCGTACACTGCAAGTCAAAAGACGCACAACAAAGCTGAAATTCGGCCCGACTCAAAAGAGTCGTACGACTCAGAAATCAGCTCAAAATTGGACGAAAATCGCACAGTGTATGCCCGGTCTTAAACACTTTAAACAAAAGCATGTAGTTTAACGCAGCTTGTTATGTGCTTTGATAAACACATGTGCTGTTTAATGTGTTTGATGCATGCTTTCCTCAGCATATGACTTATATTTTATGGTTGTCTTTATCTGTAAATATTAAAAAGTCACTCAAGTATTTCCATTTTACATAAAGGCTCCTCCTGACAGCAAACAAGTCTCTGTTAAACTATGTGTACTTCAGTGAATAAGCACCATAATTCTGGCTAAATTAAGCCTTTTTTTTCTAAAATATCTCTTATTAGATATTAAATGTAAGTTTAAAATTGTACATGCAACAAGAAATTTAATTTTATTAGAGTTAGGGTTAGGTTAGGGTTAGTGACTATTGACATGGAATACAAATGTAATGTTCAGATGAGAAAATGTCTGATTCTCTGTGATTTTGTTTTTCTTTATTATGATTTTTCATAAACAATGAAATGGTAAACAATCCATTTCAATTTTAACCCCCTTGTTTGCATATAACCCTTAACTTCACATCACCTTCTGTCACTATGCGGTGTGAGAAATGCACAACGAAGACGAAGATGAATGCAAATAGTCTTTATTAATTCCACACAGAAGGAATCCACAGAAAGTAGGCAGTAATACACACACAACTCAACTTTAACACTGGACAAAGACAGAATGCACAGACTTGACTAAATATAGGGCAGCTTGATGAGGGACAGACAGGTGAGGAGGATGAACTAATAAAACGTCCAAAGGGGTGTGACAGTTTCCCCCCCTCCCGGAAGGCACGACCTCGCGCCGTGGAGACAAAGGGAGGGACAGAGGGGGACTAAGGAGGAGGACAAAGGAGTGGATGTGGGATGGTGACAGGGGATGGCAAAGGGCTGGCAGAAAGGCAGGCAAACAGTAGAGGTGGAGGTTTGGGCGGAGGACGGACTCCCGGGAGGAGGACAACGAACAGAGTCCAGGGTGGAGCCGATGGAGAAAGGAGCCAGGGAGGAAACCGTAGGAGCCAGGACGGAGGGAGGAGCCAGGACAGAGACAGGAGGGACTTGGAGCAGAAGGAGCCAGGTGGGACCCAGGCCGCAGCCATGATGGCGGCCCACGGTGGAGCCGACGGAGCGAGGAGCCATTGGTGGAGGAAGGGCTGACAATCCGGGAGTGGGGCTGGTGTCATTTTCCGCGATATCCACGGTGAGCGGCGATTTGCAGGACACCAGCACCCACTCAATGAAGGCGGCGAGGCTCTCTCAAGGACCCTCCCTGGACAACTGCGCTCGTGTGGTGTCATTAAGTCCAGCAAGATAGAATGAACAGAGGCAGTTGTCCTGGTAGTGTGTGTTGTTGGCCAGGAACACGAAGTCCGCAGTGTGGTCCTCGAGAGAGCGATCCCCCTGCTCCAGCAGGAGGATGAGAACGGCAGGATCGTTCATAATTAAAAAACTTTAAAAACAAAAAATAAATGACCGCCGCTATAGCTATAGGGAACACGCCGCTATACTTTTTGTCGGTCCAGTGTTCTGTCACGGTGCGGTGTGAGAAACGCACAATGAAGATGAATGCAAATAGTCTTTAATAAATCCACACAGAAAGAATCCACAGAAGGTAGGTAGTAACACACGCACAACTTTAACACTGGACAAAAGACAGAATACACAGACTTGACTAAATATAGGGAAGCTTGATGAGGGACAGACAGGTAAGGAGGATGAACTAATAATGACATAACGAAACAGGAACATAACCAAATATGGGCACAATGAACTGACTAATGAAAGAGAGAGAGAAACAGGGTCAATGTACACATGAGGGATGAAAACACAACAAAATGTCCAAAGGGGTGTGACACCTACATATATTAGATACGTTCACTATATTTGTTTTCATTGTCTTAAAATTTTCATTGTTTGGAGGATAACATTGGGCAGGATGTGAGAAGATTTTATTTATTTATTTTTTTTTTTAATTCATTTATTTAATTAATTAAAACTATTATGTGTACATGTTCTTTAATTAAATAAATAATCAACAGATTAATCAATCAATTAAAACAATCATTAGTTGCAGCCCTAAACAAAATTACAGCTTGAATGGGAATGACACACACTAAAAATATTCTGTTCACAAAGAATATTTACATTGATTTCTCTTTATTTTCTTCAGACATCACATGATTAATCTATACTTACTTTCAAACAGTGTTGTGCTGCTAGTGCACTTCATCTCCTTGGTTGTATACTAGGAAGTACACTAACTTTTGATCAATTTAATAGGGGCAAAATTACATTTGAAATGAGGCCTATTTAACATCATGTAAAGTCATGTAAACATTTATATAAATAATTCTCATGCATATACTGAAATGGTTTGCGATTACTTCATTTTAAATTATTGTTTGCCATATTTTTTACATTTATTTATTTGTATTATTATTATTATTATTTATTTATTTATATATTTTCATTGACATACATTTAAAAGAGGACTCAAAAAATGTTTAGGGCTTTAGATCAGAACAAGAATTGAACTTGCATCTCCATCGTACGCACCATGGCTAGTTTCCTGCTAGGCCACGTCTCTGACTGCAGGAATATATATAGATAACATCATAGCAATGAACTACCACAGCTACATAATTGCTAACATCAATCCACTTTTTTTTTACAACAAAGCTTTCAGTCTGCTTTAAATTATCTCTAATGGAGGTCTACATTCCATTAGCCCATCATGCAAGTATTGCTTCTTTCGTCTACACTAAATACTCATCTTATTGTACCGGATGAGCCAATGGTCACAACATTGCAATTTGCTGCCATGTAGAATCTTAGCTTGACTGCATTGTGGCGTACTGCTAATATCTCATTCACAAGTTCATGTTCTCACCTCAAGCACCGTCTTTGATGTGTGCAGCTGACACTAGGCTGGATCTACAAGCTGTGTGTGTTAAAAGAAGAATCCGAGCTATATTAAATGATTGCCATCCCCCATATCATGCATTAAGAATCTCTTACTTGTACACTGAATGATTTGTACTTACAGTGAAGAAGAATGGATCTTGATAGGCTTTCAATGTAGTGTTACTCTGCATCTGAATAATTATCTCTTAGAAACTGAGAAGGTTCAGAAGTTTTAGGCAAGACAAAATGCCTTTGCTAATCTAGAAATACCACCTGCTAATCATCACAAATCTGTGTTATGAGCCTCAGATGACTTAAACAGTGTCGCAAACATTCATTGTTTTTCTTTCTCGATCCTACATAATGGCGATTGTAAAAGCAATCAAACAACAACACAAAAGTTGGATACACTTGGAAGGTACGGCACCATCTTTCATCCCTGCTTCCCTGTATAATCAAACAAGGAGTCTGCAGCAAATTAAAAGCAGAGAGGCATCTGATGAGAGGAACTGTGTGTGTGATTGCTCGTGCAGACATGTCTCGTGTGGCTACTGACGTTGTCGTTCTCTTGAAGAAACTATTTCAACTCATCACATCAATAGGAAACTCTACAGAGCGGAGCGAAACAACAATGCCTGATAAATCAGTTCTGCGCAGAGGCAATCGCCTGCACTGAAAGGCATGTCTGACCCCCGTTCCTCTCTGCCTATATCATGAGGAGAGGAAATCTAAGAGTATATTAGATTTAGAACATTGTTGATACATTTGTGTGAGGGCAATGCACTAATGAGCCATGCAGAAAGACAGCGGCCACCCTTCAGAGAATTCTCTCTGTTTCTGGAGGGGTTTGATAGTCAGTTAATGATATATGAATGTAAACATATCAGCGTGATGTGGTGCTTTTTTCCATATCAGAGAGAATGAGGCTTGTGGGGACATGCGCGTAGCTAGACTGATTCCGTATAGATTCTGGGATCAGAATGCAGGGCAGCTTTTTGCGCCGCCCACATCCATCTTCATGACTGCGCTGTTTTGAATCCGAGCATCTTCATTTTGCTTATGCCCTGATTTGTCAAAAACATCAATTCAACTGAGACATCTGAGGCGTTTTAAGGCGAGTAGGTGTCTGGTGACTGCCATAAATGGCATGAAATTCCTGAGACACGGAAGGAAGAGTGTCTATTTCAACCTCAGTGCCCATGACATGTCTTGCATTAAAGAAATAGCACATAATAAAAACCAGTACCATCCCAATTAGAGCTCATTGTATGTAAACAGAGGTTGTCTCAGCTAACCGAGGGGAAGCCCATACCGGGTCATTACCCGCTGCCCTTCAACTCCATGGGAAGTTGAATTTCCTCGTCTCCAGTTTCCACTAATCATTGTCATCCAGGGCCGAGGAATCTCCCAGCGTCATCAGCTGCCCTGTCCAAATGCAATCAGCAGTGAACACAGCAATCTTTTTCCCATTAAACAATCGTCCTTCCAGACAGGAGATAGGGCCGATTCCACGTCTTACTCCATCACAGGCCTCTAAGGACCGCCGCCCTATTGGCCTGCAGTAACGTTAGGAGGCTCCCGCTCACTGCGAGCCTCAAAGGGAAAAACAATGACTACTTTGTTCTGACAGCGAGCTCTCAGCAGGGAAAATGTTTAAAGGCTACTTAATTAGGAAGAAAGTGAGAGGTAAGGCTATCCTCAGATGTGAATACAGCACAGACAGGGGGAATAAAAGGAGCTCGACTGATCGCTACCTGTTTAAGTGCACTCTTAAGCACCTTTTTTTATTTTATTTCTCAGGACTTTATAATTATAAGCACTTCCAAAATTATATATGGCCAGGACAAAATAAGATGCCCTAATTGTCTCCCTATTGACTGGTCAGAATGTTCTGCAAGACTATAACGAGTGCTTTGCACATTGATTACTTGCATCGTAAGTTGGATGCATGATTTGTTTTTGTGTGTGAGCATTTTGCAGGCACAAAGCATCTTTCTCCACTGACAAAATATGCATTCTGACAATACTTTTTAAATACCTTTAAATTTTAAACATTTGGTTTTCCATAACATATGGTGGCAAATTATGTTAGAAGATTTATTGCAAATTAAAAAATATATATATTGTTGATCCTTTAGAAATTATTCTAACATGCTGATTTGCTGGTCAAGAAACATTTCTTATTATTATCAAAGTTGAAAAAAATATATTTTTGCTGCTTAATATTTTTGTGGAAAGCGTGATATACCACCATTCAAAAGTTTTTAAAGATTTTTTTTTTTTTTTTAAGAAAGAAATTAATACTTTTATTCATGTTAAAGGGGTCACATGATGTTGCTAAAAATAACATTATTTTGTGTATTTGGTGTAATGAAATGTGTTTATGCGGTTTAAGGTTCAAAAAACACATTATTTTCCACATACTGTACATTATTGTTTCTCCTCTATGCCCTGCCTTTCTGAAACGCTTCGATTTTTACAAAGCTCATCGGTCTGAAAAGCGAGGTGTGCTCTGATTGGCCAGCTATAGAGTGCGTTGTGATTGGCCGAATACCTCAAGCATGTGACGGAGTATGGGTCACCATACTTGGCCACATGTCACGTCACTTTTCACTTTTTCACTGCGGCGGCAACAATATTACAGCGAGAATAAAAGTTACTCCTTCTTTCTTTGCGTTAACATTTGGGCGGCGTTATGCAAATTTTCCCAGATCGTGACGTAGGTATGTGGAGGCATTTTAGAACGAGCCGTTTTTGGTAGGTGTGGCTGAACTTTTATAAAGAATATCTCTTTGGATTTGAGACTTTAGTCTTTGCAACTTTACAGATCTTCTTTATGCACCAAGAGCTTGTAACACTCCAAAGAGAAAGGAAAAATTGAAATCGCATCATATGATCCCTTTAAAACATTAAGCACCAAAAACAGTTTTCAACATTTGATTCCTTGAGATTCCTTCAAGATTTTACTATAAGGTTTTATAATGGGGTTTTTCAGTTTATGAGTAAAATAAAGTCTGCAGTAAACATAACTTGACAACATAATTTTTGAAAATGTGTGTTTCTAATAAGTAACTTGGTAAGACAGTTTGGGATGTAAGTGTGTGCAGTTTACATTGTAGATCAAAATGTAAAAGTATTTTATTTTCAAAGTAATTATTAAAAAATGTTGACCAGTAAAATTGTACATTTAAATTAATTGCTGGTATAGGCTCCTGCAACCCTTCATAGGATGAGACTGAAGAATGAATGAGTTTCATTTCTGAATGAATGAATGAATGAATGAATGAATGAATGAATGAATGAGTGCTGTTTTGGCAATGGCAGCATAAATCTGAACTACTGACCAAACCAGGCAAGCAGAATAAAATCCTTATTGCTAAGCCCTTTTTGAGGGTTCATGTGATTGTGATGTTGTCATGATGCCATTTTCATGCGGCTACAGAGTATTTATTCACAATGTATTTGTGACTTAAGTGATTGTTTCAAAAATCATGTTCAGAACTGAATGCTCATGAGCAAAGATACTTGTGGGAGGGGGTCCCATGTCAACCAGGGCACTGGCATTAAGATGAATTGGAATGCTAACGGATAGCTTTATACATGTACCTATCTGACTATATATTAATGAACACAATCAGTGGATTGCATTTTTAACATTTATACATAATAATTTTTCCACACCCTGACATGTACACACACACACACACACACACACACACAAACACAAACAGTCTGTCCAGAACTATGAAGAGGAGAAACAAGGTTATGGCATTTCATTCTCCTAAGACTCATACATAAACACACCCTTAAGCTACGGATAACAACAACACACCAAGCTCTCCTTTCTCTCCCTCTCTCTGTCTCTCAGCTCGGAAGAAAGTACCGTTTAGCCCAAACCTTAGTGAAAGGTATAAATTCCCCTTGTGACAAACTGCCCCCCTCCCATCTTCAGAGTTGCTCAATTATTAATAGATAAACACAGAGCAAGTAGTTTCTTATGGATTGTCAGCAGACATATTGCAGGCGGGGATCTCTCAGGCCCTGAGAACACAGACTGAAACTGACAGTGTAAAGGCAGAGGAACAGTTTAAGGTCAAACACACTCACAGCTCCTGAGTGAGGGGGAGACGGGGGGAGAGCGGAGAAACATCAGGAGATGATGAACGGGGAAGGGGAACGAGAGACAGCAAGATGCAGTGTATTACTCATCGTTTGCTTGAGTTGAAAGTGGATGTTTATGTATGAGTGTGTGTGTGTTTGTTTGAGTTTGGGTCTGATTGCATGCAATACTGCTGGACTTTTGTGAAGGGAAGTTTGTTATGAATCCTGCTATGAAATACTGTATGCAATCATTTGCTCTAGTAACTGAGTTGAATAAAGAATATTTGCTGTACAGTATAGGAATCCAGAGTGGAAGCTAGTGAAGTGAAAGCCAAACATGAAAGAAAAATATAGAAAAATGCAAGGTCTTGTCAAACATTTAAAGACGCCACATCCTAGTTTGTAGACATTGTTTCTTGAAGTTCATTTAGTCAATGTTACTTGCACCAAAAGCAGTTGTAAGTCAGTTTCACCAAAATATGTAAAATGAGTTACAAAGGTTACTTACATCATAACACATAAGATTGTGGGTTTGTTTTTGAATCCAAAATAGTTGCCGCTGCCCCATTCTTCAGCAGCAGCCTCTTCACAAAACCTTGCTTATATTGTGACAGGTTCACAAAACAATCCACCCTGAAATGTGCCACACACAAAGTTAAGGTCAGATTGACAGCATCATGAACTTCAACTAAAAAATAAAAATAAAAAATAAAATAAATAAAAAGTCACTCATTCCCAACTCTTTGATCATCTGGAAGGCTATGGGGATTCCACAGCAAGGAAAAGTCATGTTTGGCAGACTTCCACCACATCTAGATGCCCACTGGAATAATAGTTGGCCATTTTTTCCCCCCTGGAGTTTAGTTAAAATATCATCTCCTTATTACTTTACTGTGACTGGACATGTTGCTGAATACAGAATAGGCATTAACATGCACACATGGGCATTCTTGTCAACATACTGTGCTCGTGGTTGTGACGTAATTGGTCTTGTTGGGGAGGAAACTTTGTAAACAGCCCTTGGTAATACAGGGTTTTTTGATTATAGTAAACAACGCTAGGAAGATATGCAATTTGCATTATATGATTTTCATAAGTAGGCATAAACATAAACAGAAATAAACATTAACAAAGTTGCACGTTAGCATACATAAAAGTTGTTACACCCTCAAGCAGTTCTTCTAAAAACTATGTATGTGATATATATGAAAAGCTAGTTCATGCATTCATGGCCTCTAGACTGGACTATTGTAATGAACTGCTAGGTGGTTGTCCATCTTCAATAAACAAGCTACTAGTAGTCCAAAATGCAGCGGCTAGAGTCCTCACTAGCAGGTGAAGAAAATATGATCATATTACAATATTACAGTCTCTGCACTGGCTACCTATTAAGTTCAGTATCAGTTACAAAATATTATTACTTACCTACAAGGCCCTTAATGGGTTAGCTCCTGCCTACGTAACTAGTCTTCTACCACGCTACAATCCATCACGCTCCCTAACGTCGCAAAACCCTGGACTTTTGGTAGTACCTAGGACAGCAAAGTCCACTAAAGGAGGTAGAGCTTTTCCGCATTTGGCTCCCAAACTCTGGAATAGCCTTCCTGATAACGTTCGGGGTTCAGACACACTCTCGAATCTAGTCACGTTTGAATCTAGATTAAAGACACATCTCTTTGGCCAAGCATTCAAATAATGCAT
>NW_015645076.1:2904071-2914826 GCF_001515625.1 Sinocyclocheilus rhinocerous | reverse complement strand
TATAATAATTGCTGTTAATAGTGTTCATCGTCTGTTTGATTACGTCTTTAATTGATTTTAAACATTTCTGCCATATGTACATTAACTGACAGTCACCACTGATAAGCTACTACTAAATATTGTAGAAACTTAATTTTCTGTAAAGTTGCTTTGGAACGATTTGTATCGTGAAAAGCGCTACACAAATAAACTTGAATTGAATTGAATTGAATATGTTACCAGAGGCATTTCTAGCCTTTCTTCGGTACTGAAGCACAGGCCACTCATGAAGTAAAATAATGTTTTGTTATTTTCTAACTCTCCAAAAACAGCACCAAAGCTATTTTTTAAAGAAAAATAATTAATTCAAAGTTATTTGCGAGTGAGGTATTGACATGGTACTCCTATGTACTGTTGTGCTCCGATATTTTTTTTAACAGAAAATGTCTTTACCTGCTGTACAAAGTCGTTCACGGATTTGATGGTAATTGAGCTTAAAGAGCAGGTCAAATAGGTTTTCGAAAAATATATTTTTTGCAGTTTGTAACGTAGCTATCCTTCATTATAAACAGTCTGTTAATCAAAAAAAGTGCATGATAAATAAAGATATTGTCTTTCAAAAGAAAGAGACCTTAACGAGTCGTCATATTTTCGAATCTTCTGCCTGTTACCTATATACGTGACAAGGTAACACATTTGCATAATCCCCCCTGCCCGCAAAATACGAATACTCTGACCTGCCCACAAACACTTCCGCTAGTTAGTGTGTTTACATCAGGTCGAGAAGACGCTGTGTCCTGCGTGGTGAAAGCAAGTTTGTTTTGCTTTCATTGCCGAAAGATGATGATGTGAAGACATCACGTAAAGTACGACATACAAAGTTTAAACTTAGCACTGAGAAACGTAGTGATCAAGTTGTGCTTGCACTGGAGTTTGCGGTTGAGCGACTGCATCATCCTCGGATTTGGGCTTGAATTGATAAGGTAATATCGATGCCATTTTTGTAGCTTATAGCATCTTTTGCTGTGTCCCAATGTGCCTACTTATACTACGCCCTTAAATTATGTACTTTTTTGGTGAAGAAAAAGTACAGACTTTTGAGTGTGTAGTAGAAGAGTAGGCAAGCTTTGGGACATACTATAACGCCATACAGTTGCGTCTTTAACGGACGCTCTGTTGCATAGTTTCACACACCCTGTCATTGTAAACTGGCCTGACAATCATCTTGTCACATTTAACATCATCCAGATTTCATTTCATTTAACTTCCTATGATATCAGAGAGAAAATAAGTAGCATGTTGATCTGCGAGCCGTGGGTCTTCATGCAGAGAACTCATTGCCATTGATCAACATCATTATTTTCTGCATAATGATGCATTTTAAAAGTTAACGAACAAACGGATGTTTATAAAAGTTTACATTGCTGCTGCAGATGAAATATAACACAGATAACATTAAATAAATATTTTTTTTCCAGGTTAAATGTTGATTTAGTATATTATATTAGTAACTCAAACCCCTTTATCTAAACCTCTCTACTTAACCATCGGTCGCGCATCCACCATGTTTGTAGTTTTTTAATGCTTTTTATTTGTGTTTGTAGTTCTCAACCGAATCATTCGCCAAAGCGCAATGGATTGAGGGTAATATTAGCCATTAGATTATGCACGGATCCACACTTCAAAAATCGACCTGAAATAGTAGACCATCCGGGGACTTTTGGCATACTCTTTTCAACATACTATGCTTTGGGACACACTAATTCTAATCTCGCATACTATTTAGGATGGATAGTATGAACATTGGGACGCAGGGCTTGTTTACAAGTAACCCTCCGGAGCATAAAAAATTATTATGTTAATTGGCGTTTTTCGTTTCTGACACGCATTGTATACTGTAACGGGGTGAAGAATCACATGACAAGTAATCTCAATCAAGCCTGTGATGAGGACGGCCAGGTGTGCCTTGCTTGTTTCCAGGGCGACGCTGATGAAGCTTCGGAACGCTCGTCACAATACGGAAAGACCAATCACAACAGACTTGGCCAGCTGACCAATCAGAACAGAGTACGCTTATGGAAGGGAGGGGTTTACAGACCTTAAACTGAGAACTGCTTTGAACAAATCGTTTCGAAATCATTGAAAAATGATCCTAATATTAAATGTATATTCTGAGAAAATGACAATGTTTTTTGATCGTAGATGCATTTAAACCTATTGTAGGGGATGTAGCGTCTGGACCAATCAAACACACAATTTTTCATTTGATTCGTTGGTCATTGTTTGCTCATAACTGCAGATTTATGCTACAGGCTCTGTGTAGAGTTGTACAGTAAGAAAGTTATTTCCCTTAACCAGGAAATTAACTTTCTTAGAATTGACAGACAGTTGACCCTGAGAGGTCAAGTAAATATCTACAGCGGATCTAAATATTTGTAATTAATTATAACTAGTTATGATTAATTATTCATATTTCCCCATGAGCTGATTCGCAACAGGGACTCCAACACAATATTAGGACACTTTAAAATACCATATGACCTGCTCTTTAAAGACCTTGTGGGAAAACGATTAGATGGACTGCAAATAAATATGCACTCCACACAGAGTTTTGCGGTTGTCTGGGGTCCAAAGAGTATCGTCTTGCTGTGTTAGATATGAGTCTGACCTAATCCAACAATTCAGTTGCTGAATTAAATATCGAATGATTCGAACTAAACCGTGAACCGATGGTCCGTGTACTTTCGCGTCCATTCGTTTTTCGTTTTTTATCCATGACGAAAAAAAAAAAGAAAAAAAAAAAACGGTTGTTGTATTTTTAAATGCTATGTTTAAAACTATAAATTGGAATTAGAACCGTACACACACAATGATGCCAGAAAAAGTAAAATATTGATTTCTTTTCAGATTTTTGTTTATGACTTTTTGCACTTTTAAACATTTTCAATGACCATTATTTATATATAATAAAATAAAACAAAGAATCAGTTGTAGAACCAGATGTGAAACCAGAAACCAGCGGCTGTAATTGAAAACGACAATTTGTAAGGTGTTATTAATTTTTATGACCACTAGATGGACACAACATAAACCGTGTTGAAAAGCTTCGAGTAATGAACCTTTTTCTGATATAACTGACCTATCCGTAAGCCCCTTCCCTCGAACGCAGATGAGCCAATTACGGACATCTATAGGTTTCAGCGCCATACAGAAACATTGGAAGATCTGAAGCTCTCATCGGTTTGACGGTGTTCATGCTCCAAAAATGGAAAAAGCGATGTGCCTGGGGTACTTGTAACACTGATTCCAGGTATCCTGAGAGGATGGGCAATGGAATTTATTTTATTCCATTTCCTAAACCCAAACAAAACATAGCAAAATGTCCATTTTTTTCTACATATTCACCGGGATTCTCTGACTCAAACTGGTTCTTTTTCATCAACCAACTTCAGCAAAGATCAACTTGAACCTTCAGATTGCATCAAACCTCTCTTTCAGACAGATGAGACGTGCAAGTATTCAAACTTAGTCTTATTAATTGATACATTAGGTATCATTTGCACCTTTTTACAAAGGTGTGTTTGAACTAAGAATCTGATGTTTCCCTCAGGTGTAGATCTGCTGAATATGCAAATGGTTCCATAACTTCATATTCTTATTTCTCTTCTCTTTACTGCGTTAAGCTTTTAACCCTTTCCTATACCAACTGTATGTGTGTGTGTGTGTGTGTGTTTATGTGTATGTTAGACCAGTTTAAGTGTGTATTTGTATGTTAGACCAGTTTAAGTGTTTATGTGTATGTTGGACCAGTTTAAGTGTTTATGTAGTATGTTAGACTAGTTTAAGTGTTTATGTAGTTAATAAAGTCTTACTTGTATCACACTTGACGTTGTTCATTGTTTGCTCATAACTGGAGTCACTTAATCATGCAGATTTATGCTACAAGCTCTTTGTAGAATTGTACAGTAAGAAAGTTATTTCCCTTAACCAGGAAATTAACTTTCTTAGAATTGACAGACAGTTGACCCTGAGAGGTCAAGTAAATATCTACAGCGGATCTAAATATTTGTAATTAATTATAACTAGTTATGATTAATTATTCATATTTCCCCATGAGCTGATTCGCAACAGGGACTCCAACACAATATTAGGACACTTTAAAATACCATATGACCTGCTCTTTAAAGACCTTGTGGGAAAACGATTAGATGGACTGCAAATAAATATGCACTCCACACAGAGTTTTGCGGTTGTCTGGGGTCCAAAGAGTATCGTCTTGCTGTGTTAGATATGAGTCTGACCTAATCCAACAATTCAGTTGCTGAATTAAATATCGAATGATTCGAACTAAACCGTGAACCGATGGTCCGTGTACTTTCGCGTCCATTCGTTTTTCGTTTTTTATCCATGACGAAAAAAAAAAAGAAAAAAAAAAAACGGTTGTTGTATTTTTAAATGCTATGTTTAAAACTATAAATTGGAATTAGAACCGTACACACACAATGATGCCAGAAAAAGTAAAATATTGATTTCTTTTCAGATTTTTGTTTATGACTTTTTGCACCTTTAAACATTTTCAATGACCATTATTTATATATAATAAAATAAAACAAAGAATCAGTTGTAGAACCAGATGTGAAACCAGAAACCAGCGGCTGTAATTGAAAACGACAATTTGTAAGGTGTTATTAATTTTTATGACCACTAGATGGACACAACATAAACCGTGTTGAAAAGCTTCGAGTAATGAACCTTTTTCTGATATAACTGACCTATCCGTAAGCCCCTTCCCTCGAACGCAGATGAGCCAATTACGGACATCTATAGGTTTCAGCGCCATACAGAAACATTGGAAGATCTGAAGCTCTCATCGGTTTGACGGTGTTCATGCTCCAAAAATGGAAAAAGCGATGTGCCTGGGGTACTTGTAACACTGATTCCAGGTATCCTGAGAGGATGGGCAATGGAATTTATTTTATTCCATTTCCTAAACCCAAACAAAACATAGCAAAATGTCCATTTTTTTCTACATTTCAGTGCCTCTCCATATTAAACTGGTTAAATGTAAATTAATTTAATCTTACCTTGTGGTACATGAATCCTGGATGTTGTCATCTGCAATCATGATGACCGTAACATGAGGCTTCTCCCGCTTGCATTGTTATCTGTAAACCCTCGCTTCCAAATTAATCTTGTTACCCACCATATTTATTTTAAAATCTTTTATATATCCCTCCATGCCATATTTAAGTCCCGCTTGAATGGTGGTCCTTCTGTGTCCAAAATTTATCAAAAAAATATTGGGACAAGGTTTTTACACTGACAGCTGTCATTGGAAGACAGTTAACAACTCCTTTTGTTTGTCCGAGTTAGCAATAGTAACTAAGGGGGGCGGGGCTTACCGATAGGTCAATTGTGTTGGGAGCTTCACTGGTTCAGAATGCTTCACTTCGCCATCGCTAGTAATTGGCCAAAATGCTTCGTTCAACTTTTCAGAGATCATCTACTCTTCCCTGTGGATGACCTCTGACTTACTTTTTGTGCGATCTGAATTTCTGTGTTTTGAATTTTAGAATATTGAATTTGATGTTCTGAATTTCTTCTTCATCTTGAAAACTTGAAGTTGTATTTTTAAAAACTGGATATTTGCAGTCTAAGAATTCAGAACAAAAAAAAAATCTGCTGTTTGAAAACACATCTCTATACAACTCTGCCATAAAAAATTCAATTGTGTTAAATTTCAAATGTTCAATATTCAAGTTTAAAAAATCAAATTCAGGACTATGTTATATACCGCATAATATTTAGCTCTGTTAAATGACACTTGGCAATAATTCGGCTCAATTTTAACCAATTACTGAACAGATTATTAAAGGGGACATCGGATGCCCATTTTCCACAAGTTGGTATGATTCTGTAGGGTCTTTATGAACTGTCTGCAACATACTTTGTTTAAAATTCCTCAGTCGTCGTGAAAAACAACACCCTTTTTACATTGTCAAAAACAGCTCTGTTCACAGCGACCCGTTTCGGTGCATGTCTCTTTAAATGCTAATGAGCTCTGAGAGGAAAGACAATTTACAAATAATCATAACACATATAAAGTGTGAGACTTACTTCTTCTGGAGGTGCAGCAGGATCATGAAGCGGGTACTGATCTATCCTTGAGGTCTAACTTTTTAGTAAGTATTTTTTAGTAAGTATTACTACGTCGTAGCTTCACTCAGCAGCTCCACGGCATCGCGAGCTGTAAGCCTGTTAAACGAACCCCCGGAGAAGGACAAGTATGGCGCCCTTAAAATTTACCTGTTGGGAACTTTTGGGTTGACTGAATCAGAGCGTGCGAGGCAGCTTCTTTTATTACCAGGACTGGGTGATGCAAAGCCCTCTGAGCTTATGGATCACATGTTGACATTCTTAGGTGAACATAAGCCCTGCCTTATATTCAAGGAGCTATTTCTTCAACAAATGACAGAACAAATCCGCACGGCTTTGGCCGGCACGACGATTACAGACTTACGAGAGCTGGTTAAAATGGTGTACAGTTTACATACCGCTGCACAGAGTTGTTCTATATCGACATATTTCAATGCCTCCATTAATCCGCTGGTAGGAGTGGCTAATCGGGCTGCACAAGCACCACCACGGCGAACCGACTCCGGATTTTGTTTTTATCATGCTCGTTTTGGAGACAGGGCCAGGAAGTGTCGTTGCCATGTAATTTCCGTGGTAAGAGTACCACAGAGTATGTGAATGCTGTGGACAGTGGACATACTGGCTGCCTTCTCTTCATTACGGATGATATATCGGGATGAGATTTTCTCTGTGACACTGGGGCTCAGGTGAGCGTACTGCCAGCGACTCCTTTTGATGCGCGTTCTGAGCTTAAGAGCTCCTTACTGGAGGCTGCTAACAGCAGCAAAATCCCAACATACAGTAAGCGCCAGGTTAAGTTGTGTTTTAACGGGCACCGTTTCACTTGGGATTTTGTTGTAGCTAAGATAGCTCGTCCTTTGCTGGGGGCTGATTTCCTGTGCGCACACGGTTTGTTGGTTGAAGTGCAGAACCGCCGTTTAGTCAATGCCAAAGATTTCAATTATTTTCCGTGTACGCTCAGTGTTTTTTCAAAAACAACCTTGTCAAACTCTTCAGAGCCTAGCTGCGAATTTTTGCGCATGCTCACTGAGTTTTCCGACATAACTCAGCCAACTTTTTCTACGGCAACACCGAAGCATGGTGTGGAGCATCACATTTCTACTACAGGTCCACCCGTGTATGCTCGCACTCACCGTCTTGACTCATCGAAATTAGCTACTGCTAAAGGTGAGTTTGCGTACATGGAAGAGTTAGGCATTGTACGTTGTTCTAATAGTCCTTGGGCTTCTCCTTTGCACATGGTGCCTAAGTCAGATGGTATTTACTGTCCGTGTGGTGATTATCGCAGACTCAATGATGTCACAATTCCCGATCGCTAACCTGTTCCTCATATTCAAGATTTTTCGGCATGGCTAGCTGTAAAAACAATTTTTTTCCCAAGGTAGACTTTGTGCGAGGGTACCACCAAGTAACAGTCCACCTGGACGACATTCCGAAAACTGCCGTTATCACCCCTTTTGGGTTGTTTGAGTTTTTGCGAATGCCATTTGGCCTGAAAAATGCCACTCAGACTTTTCAGAGGCTCATGGATTTTGTGTAATAGGGTATGGACTTTATTTTTGTCTACCTGGATGACATTTTGGTTGTAAGCACATTCAAGGAAGAACATTTGTCGCATCTCCGTTTGCTTTTCGACCGCCTTAGTGCTCACGACCTTATCATTAATCCCACCAAGTGTCAATTCGGCCTTTCGTCTAT
Organism: Sinocyclocheilus rhinocerous; assembly: GCF_001515625.1. Classification (NCBI taxonomy): domain Eukaryota; kingdom Metazoa; phylum Chordata; class Actinopteri; order Cypriniformes; family Cyprinidae; genus Sinocyclocheilus; species Sinocyclocheilus rhinocerous. Next base: position 2,906,993 of record NW_015645076.1, on the reverse strand, counting down.
CGATTTTCTGGGACACAGAATTACGAGCGCCAGCGCGTTCCCGTTGCCTTCATGGCTGGCTGCGGTTAAGGGTTTTCCATTGCCGCCTACGATTAAAGCTCTCCAAGAATTCCTGGGAATGGTTCATTTCTATCACAGATTTATTCCCAAAGCAGCTGAGCTTATGTGTCCCCTCTATAGGGCCCTTAAAAGCGGTACCCCTTGTCATATACTCAAGTTGTCCGATGAAATGATTGGAGATTTTGACAGCAATAAACAGGCTCTAGCAGAGGCTGCCATGTTGGCCGCGTCCACTTCCGGACAGTCCAATAGCTATTACTGCAGATGCCTCTGATTTTGCGGTTGGGGCTGTCCTGGAACAGTTGGTGCATGAGCAATGGCAGCAACTTGCATTCGTTAGCCGCCAACTTCATCCTAATGAACAAAAATATAATATGTTCGATTAGGAGTTGCTTGGCCTTTACCTCGCCATTCGACATTTTTGTTTTTCACTCGAAGGCCGGCACTTCACTGCTTTTGTCGATCAAAAGCCATTGACTTTCGCTATGTCAAAGGTTTCAGAGCCATGGTCTGCCCGCAACGGATATTCAACACGTTGCAGGGAAGTCCAATGTGGTAGCAGTTTGCCTGTCACGGGCGAGCACCAATGCGGTACACTTGGGGGTGAATTACTCCGGTATGGTCGCGGACCAGTGTTCCGATCCGGAAGTCCAGTCCTTGAAGACAGGAGTCACGAGCATTAAATTGGCTGACGTCATGTTTGACAAGTTTCATTGGGTTGTCCTCGTCCCATTGTACCCAAGAACTGGAGACGGCACGTTTTTGACATCATCCACGGTTTGTCGCATCCTGTTACGAAGGCTTGCCAAAAGTTGATGACTTCAAAATGTGTCTGGCGCGGCCTAAAGAAAGATGTGAGAGCATGGTCTGCTTCATGCATTGCCTGTCAAAGAGCGAAAGTGCAGCGTCATGTTATAGCACCGTTAGCGCGTTTCGAGGTCCCGGAGCGTCGTTTCGATCATGTGAACATTGACCTTGTTGGTCCTCTTCCACTGTCTCGGGGGTACGCTCACCTGCTCACGATGGTGGATCGGACTACTAGGTGGCCAGAAGTGGTTCCCTTGGTATCAACGTCAACTGCAGACATTGCTCAAGCTTTTATTGGCACCTGGATCGCCAGATTTGGCACCCCATTGGACAACTCCTCAGACCGTGGTTCCCAGTTCACGTTTGAGCTTTGGGCTGCAGTCGCGCATAGTCTGGGCATTAAGCTTCATAACACTACAGCTTATCACCCACAAGCGAATGGTCTGTGTGAATGTTTTCACCGATCCATGAAGTCTGCATTGAGAGCTGCCTTGAAGGATAACAACTGGTATGACCGGCTCCCATGGGTGTTGCTGGAACTTCGTACGGCACCTAAGGATGATTTACTTAATTGTTCAGCTTAATTGTTTAATTGTTGACACTTGGGGTGCCTGGTGACTTTGTTCCTGATACCGACAACCCGTGGTCTGACCCACCTAACCGTCCCTCCCTGCACAGTCATGTCTCCACTTCCATCCCAGTGCCCACCTCTCAGCACGGCCTTCACAAGACTTGGGTTCCCAGCGATCTGTCATCTGCAAAATTTGTGTTAGTTCGACATGACGCACACAGAGGGCCATTGAAACCTCCATATGATGGACCGTTCCGGGTTCTGGAATCCTCGGACAAGACATTTGTTATTGATGTGGGTGGGAGGTCGGAGTGTGTCTCAATTGAGTGAATTCACATACGGTGCTTGTAAAGTTTTCCCCTTTAAGAATGTAAGTTGGCAAATAAAGTTAGCCAGTTCACGGCTTCAGCATCCAGCTCACATGTCGTCTCCACTCATTTAATTGCATGAACACCCACACAAGTGTCTCATTATATTCTTGTACGCGGGCATTTGATGCTAAAATGCTACGCTTTTGGTTTCTCACTAATGATAACCTGAGAAAGGTTAAGCCTCGAAAGCATTGCATCTCTTGAAAGTAAGAGGTTTTGTTTCAGAAAGATGAGGTTCAGAAGAATGATAAGGGTCCAGAGAGAGATAGCTGTGCTCCCATCACAAAAGCCACCACATCTCCTCGTCAGAAAAGGTGTTCAGTGTCCACCAGGAACCTAAAGCCCCAGCACCACAATGCCCAAAAGACACACTCTTTTTCTCAGAGTTGGCCACCATGCTGAGTTGATACGAGGTGAGTCTCTACAAGTGACTTGAATTACACTTGTAGTAGTTATTTCCCTTAACTGTTGTGTTTGCTTTTACATTTTAATATTATTAGCAAACTTTTTTTATGCAAATAATAATAACTGGTTACATAAATGAATTGATGATTGTTTATTGCCTATTTCTACAATTACTAGAGCTTGACATTAGTATTTTCAACAGACCATTGGCTAACATAGTGTGCTAGTGTGTGATCCAAGGCTACTGTATCCTTCAAGTGAAGTTGGAATATTGTAATTACAAGTTTCAAACAAAATTGCATTTACAGTTGGGAAACTTGGAATTCTAAAGGGTATACAAGTTGTCGAATTGTGATGAAGAAATGTATTGTGAATGAGAGTTAACTGAAGTTATGATGAGTTAATGAAGTTAATTGTACATGCTGTATTTCAATCATTTAAAAGATGCAATGTACAGAACAGCTTATAGTGAAAAGTGCAAAGTTGTCATCCGTAATCATCCGTATTGTGACCAGGGGTGTGAAGTAATGAATTACAAATACTCACGTTACAGTAATTAAGTAGATTTTATCAGTAATTGTACTTTTTTGAGTAGTTTAAAAATTGTGTACTTTTACTTTTGCTTGAGTACATTTTAAGTGATGTATCGGTACTTTTACTCCGCTATTTTCCTCCGTTTGTGGTCGTTACATGCTTATTTTAATTTAA
>NW_015645076.1:2898789-2898945 GCF_001515625.1 Sinocyclocheilus rhinocerous | reverse complement strand
ACTCACGTTACAGTAATTAAGTAGTTTTTATCAGTAATTGTACTTTTTTGAGTAGTTTAAAAATTGTGTACTTTTAGAGTACATTTAGTACATTTTAAGTGATGTATCGGTACTTTTACTCCGCTATTTTCCTCCGTTTGTGGTCGTATTTTAATT
>NW_015645076.1:2889935-2898692 GCF_001515625.1 Sinocyclocheilus rhinocerous | reverse complement strand
TGGCTGCTGGAAGTGCATTCTTCAAGCATCAATTCTGTCGCATCTTCCTCTAACTTGATATGTTAAGGTAAATTTGGATTTCTGCTTACTAAATGATTTGTATATATGCTTGCCTATCTACACGGCCTGAAATTTGGTGTGAGGTTGCGGGTATTGCATACAGTGTTAAGTCCCGCAAGTGCCACGTTCGGTAAATTCCCAATAAGACGCGCGATCTGCGCTACCTCGTCTCTCTCTCGAGTGCGTTCTGCAGCAGTCACTTGGATAAGTCGTTCAGCTTGTAACACTCCAAAGAGAAAGGAAAACTTGAAAGTGCTGTTTTGATGTATTTTAAAGAGTTGGCAGTCAAAATTAAAACTGCTGGATGATAGATACTCTTCATTCTTTGACAAATAAGATGATGTGAATTACAGAATGTACAATGTTTTTCAAATGTATCAATTGCGGTGTACAGCGTTTATTATGAGGGGGTAGAATCCACAGCTCAGTACTCACTACTCAATACTCATGAGTACTTTTAAATAGGCTACTCTTTTACTCTTACTCAAGTAGTTTTTTTGGACAAGTACTTTTACTCTACTCACACTACATTTTTTGGAAGGTAAAGGTACTTTTACTTGAGTATATTTTCTCAGTACTCTTTCCACCACTGATTGTGACATACACCCAAGTGTAGGATTATAGAAAAAGAAAAAATGAAGGGTCAATCATAGCACAGAAGAATTGGTAAGATCTATAATATGCATTTTAAAAACAAATTTTCATTTCATGCTGAATTTAATCACTCACCTTTCACTGTTTACTTTATAGTGTTTATTGAGCTTCTTATGTGCACATGAAGGCATAAACGTTTATTGTATGTACTTCATCAAGAGTTAAAGGTGAAGTTTGGGAATACATAAAAGGTGACTTACCTGACAGAAATAGTTATAAAATAGGTACTCTCTCTCTGTGACAGTCCTAGGCTTTAAAAATAGTAAATTGGGCCTGTTTTATTTTTCTTATTATTATTATTATTTTTACTATTGTTCAGTCAGAAATTTTATCTATCAGTCATTTTGCACATTAGGGTTTGTTAGTATACCTTTGGAGGGGCATGGCTTTGGGAAGTGGAAAAGAGGTTAAGCCTAGCAGAAGTTAGCAACATTGCTAAAATAATTTGCATCATATTTAATATAAGAATAGCAACAACTTGGGTTTAACATTTCAAGAATAAGCTGCAAGGACACCAAATAAATGGCATGCACGGCATGAATCTTGCAAGAATCTAATTTTTTTTTTTTAAGTTTACATTAGCTGTGACCATATATGCTTTGAAACATAAACTACATGTTAATACTGGGCATACAACCTAACTCGGTAAGTGAACATGTTTTGGTTGCATTACTAAAACTAGATTAAACTTTAAGACACTCTTAGTTATAGATTTTACCCTGGACCAGGGCACAGTCTTTGAGGGGAATCATTGGCCTGAGGGGAACGTACAGTTGGACTTTATTATGTCTTTGTTATTGTGCCAGATCCCGTGTCTAGTGGTACAAGCTGTGGCCACAGCTGTATGAACCTGCCCTGTATGGAGCTTCAGCAACCAATCGGGGCATGACGTAACCCAGGCATTATAATGACCGCGTGCAAATCACACAGACTAGCCATGAGGTCATGTCTCAATGCTCTCTCTGTCTCACTCTCCCTTTCCCTCCCTTGAATGTATCCTTTCAATAAAAATGTGGTGAGGAAAACATTCATGGTGAATAAAATAGATCAGCCTACACTCTTCCTGGTGCGAGCAGAGAGATGCGGGCAGAGAAAGACGTGGATTCGCTGCTTCACTCAAAACCAGCCTCTGCTCATCTCTGGCTGTTCAGCTGCTCCAGGAGTGACTGTGTGACTCTTCCGCTAATTGCATCTGTGCTAAATTTAGCACAAGCGACGAGGAATCCTTTTGATTGGAGAAGTAAAAATCTTAAAAACATACCCTACCTGCCAGGAAATTCTAGAAGCCCCTCTATCTGTTTCTCTTTATCGCTATCACTCTTTCTTTTTGTTTTTCTCTCTCCTTCTGCCTATCACCTGGGAATAAATGTACTATTTCATATGTCAGACTTGTCAATCAAAGGGAGTTGTGGGAAGTCATTTGGTGATGGTGGAGACTGTTCTTTCTAGCAGCAGTAATCTCTCTTTTTATGAGGTTGTTTATTAGCCTATCAGCATGGGTTGTACCCCAACTCCTGTCAGTCAAAGCCTGCATACCAGCACAAATCAAGCAATTTTTGAAGGAGTTTAGTAGCCTCTGCAAAGCTCTCAAATTTGACTGACCTCATTTTTTTTTCCATACAGTTAACATACAGTACCTTCCTCCGATTAGATTTTTAAATGGCTTATAACACTGGTTAAACTATTTATTTCTTCTTGAAATTTTGTGAATTTTTATTTAGTGTCACAAATGTACATTAAAAGTTTTGACACGTAGATGTGTTTTGGAAAGGCTGTGCAAATGTTGGTGACTTCAGTGATGTTAGGTGTCAAATGGACCCCCACTGGTTTCCATGCATTATACTAAAAATCAATGTAATGAAAAATAGCGAAGAGTCAGGGGAAAAAAAGTAAAATATGTATTGTAGCTTGTTGAAGACTAAAATATGAAATACATGAGAACTTCTCTAATCTTCTTTCTCTAATCTTTTCGAGTTTCACATTCAAAAAAATCTGTGAAAGGATGTTTTTGGTTGTTAGTTTTTTAGATCTCAATTAGTAGTAGTGTTTTTTTGTTTAGTTTTTTGTAGTGTAATGTAAGCTGAGCATGCACTGTGCGATTTCCGTCTGATTTTGAGATGATTTCTGAGTCGTACGAATTTCAGCTTTGTCATGCGTCATTTGTCGGGCAGTGTACAGGGGGAAATGAGAGGCGATTAACCTCTCCTGACCGGCAATCGGATGTTCGAATGAATTTCTGGCATGTCAGAAACGTTGGTCGCCCCTCATCAAGGTATCACACAGTTGAAGCCGAGCTATGAACCGATTGCCCTAAACTCAGAGTTTTTTTTCCCCTCACTGCATCTGAACAGAAATTAAACCATGGTGACACTGCATGTGGTATGGACGGAAGCGAAGGAGGCTACATAGTTCCGGGTTTGGGAAGGTCCCACATGTATATTTCACACATATACAAGTCAAGTCGCTGCTTGACAATCAGACCATATAGTGTGAGCACATAAATCATGAGCTTTGGCTTTACATCGCATTTACTCATACAGTGAGAGTTGGTATTTAACAAGAGCATTGCTGAAATTGTACAGTGTGTGCCAGCTTTAGTCTATACCCTAGGCCAGGGATCTCCAACCCTGCTCCTGGAGAGCTACCATCCTACAGGCCTCTGCAAGTAACTTGCAATTTTAAGTTTTAACCACAGATGTCAACAAATAGCCCAGTATTCCATAGGGTTGTTTTTTCAGATATCTTTTCATTGGTTATTGTGCCACATCACATGTTTTCAGTAATGACAGAATAATAGCTTGTGAATGAAAACATGCCTTGTTATGTCTGGTTAGGACAAGGTGGGTGTGTTGTAATTTACACTGTAAATATAAATGGCCATAGAAATTGTGCTTTTTTAAATAGGTTAAATGATCATTGTCAAGATTTCAATCTCAGACAGTCAGCATAGTACCAGAAGACTTTGAAAGTTCATCAGAGCAATGGCGTGTGTATTGGTGCTGATTAGGATGAGTAACGTCCAATCAGTCCATAAATTCACTGGACCCTAAAGCATTCATTGTTCTGGAGGTTCACCCAGCTTCCCCCAACACACTCATTGCATTTATTCAGACTGATTTTTTTGTGCCCTGTGAAGCGCTGACCAAACCAGTTCCAGACAAGACACTTCCACTATGTACTTGCCCACAAATCATGGCTTTATATATTTAAGTGACACTGTATTGTGGGCTGGCTTTCATGGTAATCAATACATTCATCATAATCTGTATAAATGGCTAAATACGGAATTTGAAAGGAAATTGATCATGTTGAAGGAAACCTCTATGAAAAGATACAAATCACACTAAAAGCATTGCCTAAAAATTGAACAGGCAGAGCAAGCAGACTTACTTTCACAGTGTCCCATTATCCATTATTTTTCCTATGTACGACTGTATTTGTAAGTTTTTCATCTAATATTTATATTTTGTTCCAGCATTATTTCAATTAGTAAACATTTTTAATAGTTTTAGTTTTAGTCAACAATAACAACACTTAATGTAAATGTATTAGTTTTACAAAAACAAATAATTATCTTTATAATGAAATAATCAATTAGGACTTTTATTATATTCCAGTTTCCAGGACATCAGCCTGTTAAACTTGCGGTGCAAATTTTTTCAAGCTAGTGGTGATGTTGGTATTTCTTTGTTGTTGGTGGTGGTGGCAAATTGTAAAAGCTTGTCATGAATAGTTATACTCTCTTTGGAATATTATTATTTTTTAACTCTCTTTCTCACATGCCAACCATATCAATTTGATATCACATTCGCAATGACCATTTCCAGAGTGAGAAATCGGCTTCTAAACACACCATCCCCAGTCTCTCTTTCACACCCTGTCTGATTCATTCATTAAAAAATGAGTCTGAAAGGGAGAAAACATAAAGGGGAAAAAAAGAGAGAAAACATCACACCCGTGTCTGTGTGTGTGCGCGTTTTTGTGACAAATGATATCACATTCGCAATGACCATTTCCAGAGTGAGAAATCGGCTTCTAAACACACCATCCCCAGTCTCTCTTTCACACCCTGTCTGATTCATTCATTAAAAAATGAGTCTGAAAGGGCAACGTGATCTCATGATAATTTGTATGTATTTTACGTAATCACAAAACTTGTCATTTCTCACAAGTGTCAAAATCAGGGTCCTCACTTGAAACAGCATGGAAATAACACTGCACTGATTTCCTAAGCGCAAAGAGGAGTGGAAAGCTGTTGCACTCTGTGATGTGTCATATCAAGTCTGACACTATAATGTAAATAATGTTGGGCTCTGAGACTATATGCAGTGATTAATTAACAATCAAAAGGGATGACATTTTGCTTATGGCAAAGATGTTTGCTGTTTTTAATTATAGAAAACAGTAATAGGGCATTTTATGTTATATTCTAGGACACATTCAATACATGTTAAATTCTGCATAAGGTGACTTTCACATAACTGTGAAATGCATTAAATGGAGCTCAGAGTGATCAGTAAATTCAGAATCACACACATTCTGCATATAGTAGAATGTGTCCTATTTAATTTTTGTTCTGAGCAAATAATAATGACTGTCATACATTTTTACCATCATTTACTGAAGACGCCCACTAAAATATCATTCATTGTAACAATAGCTTTTAATCTTTAGTCAAATTTTTAATCATTTAAAATGTAATACAATTTAGTATACAGTAATCATGTTTTCTATTATATTTATTTTGTACAGTTCAGAATAAGTATTTTACTTTATATTCTGTAAAGCTGCTATTTTCTGGAAAGCTGCTTTGAAACAATGTGTATTGTGAAAAGCGCTATACAAATAAATTTGAATTGAATTTTATTTGTACATAAATATGTCTGTTACACTGAATGATGATGGAACATTATTTTACCCATATTTTGATGTTTTTATTTTCACAGAAGTCATTTGAAACATTAAAGGAGACACTTTACTTGCTTTTAATATGCTTTCTATGTATATAAAATCACTTTTGTAAATTTGATTAGATGCAGACACTAAAATGGGATGTCTTGTGTGTATTGAAATATTTATGTTTAAATATATATTTTTTTATTTTCTAATATTAAATATTATTATTTTTGTTTCATTATTATTATTTTTTATTTATTAATTCATTCATTGTTTGCTTGCTTGTTTTTGAAATTTGATTTAAATTACTCTTGGCTGAAAAATGAGTGAGCATCCTTTGGCTGACATGGTTTTACTAGGATGATGCACCCCTATGAATAAGCAAACTCACATTCTTTACATCTCATCTAGAGAGGAAGATGAATTTTAAGTTTTCTTTGTATTGCCTATCAAGAAAGGAGGCATGGATAAAACAGAGAAAGCAAAAGAAAGGAAGAGAGAGACAGAGAGTGAAGGAGCACCGCAGTAACCTTGCTTTTGGCTACAGACCACCCTGCCCTGACACTACCTCATCTAACGCACTGAGGCACTGCCCTGCTTGACTCTCACTGTGTGTGTATCTATGTATGTATATGTACATCAGCTACACTTAACCTTCATTCCAACTACGATCTGCAAAACAGATCACACACAATACACTTCAAAGCATACCCCAGGTTTCCTCTTTCTCTTGCACACACACACGCTCCGGGACCCCCTCACTGGCACCCTACACAAGCGAATCACAATAATCCATCAGTGGAAGCCAGTGAAGTATGAAATATGAAGATTGAGGCCCAGCCTCACTAAAATACACAAACATGTGTCTGATTATCCTCTGTGGTTGGCTACACAGACGCGCCATGCTATGCACATGACATCACCGCCTCATCAGGAACTCAGTGGAGTCAAGAGACTGTAAACAAAAGAAGCTGTAGACGTTGTGTCCATACACAAGCCAGGAAGCTTTCCAAACACTGTGTGAGGCAAATGCTGTGTTTTTGAGCCTTAAGGGAGGCACAATTTGTGCCCCTCAAGACAACAGAAAAAAAAAATATATATATTTGATATCCTTGTGCAACATTTTGCCATAAGAGTTGAAAAGGAATATCTGCTCTGTTCAAGGACATTACATACATACATACATGCATAAATAAAATAAATAAAAACAATTCTCTTGTAGGCATCAGCTTCTGAGAAGACAAAAGCGTAGACTCAACCATATTAGATTCAGGATCTTCACTATTTTCAGACTGTAAAAGTTTCATTTATCCAATATTTTTGTCCAAAGTAGACAAGGTTTTCTTGTGGCCTAGAATACCAGCTATAAATAATGCAGGGATGATATTGCATCTCATAATTAATGCTGTACATGCTATTACTTGGCCCATCCCTCAGTTGATGGCTGTCTGCTATACATCATACTGAGATGGCTACCGTATCTGGTTCTTCACACTTCAGTAAAGTAAGCCTATGTGATGATACATTATAGGTTCTTCAGATGAGCATGTTGGTTTCTGAGTTATGTAAAGCACATAAAGGTGCTACTTCAATTTTGGGCAGTTTCAAAACAGATTTAAACTTTTTTATTTTGCTATATGAAGGTGACATTAAAACTACCTTGGAAACTTTTTTTATCATAGATTTATTTTTGCTACTTTTCAAATTACCTTTTTGTGTGTAGAAGTATTATTGTTTTAACCATTCCCAGACTATTAATCTTAAACTATCAAAAACTTTTTTTTTCACAATAATTATCAAAATAATGTATTTACATAAAACATTTAGATGCAACAGTATCTGTGAACAAATTTCAACACTGAACAATTTTGCCCTCTAATAAGGTTTACTAAATTTTATCAAAAGTTATCATTGTTACGATTGCCAGCTGGAGTGCCCACAAGCTCCACTAGAGGGCAATCCATTCTGTACCTTTGCCATTCACCCGGACTCCATTTCCCATAATCCTTTGCCTGGACTCAGTACTCATTGCAGTCACCTGTATCTCATCACCTCATCAGTCTCACTCTATATAAGATGCACACACACACACACACACACACACACTCACATCGCTGATTATTGTCTAGCCCAGTGTTTCTCAACCCTGGTCCTGGAGGCCCCCCAGCACTGCACATGTTGTGTATCGCTCTAATCAAACACACCTGATTCAACTCACTAGCTCATTAAAAAAGAAACTCCAGGACCTGAAATGGGTGTGTCAGATAAGGGAGACATACAAAATGTGCAGTGTTGGGGGGCGCTCAGGACCAGGGTTGAGAAACACTGGTCTAGCCTGTAGCGTTCCCGTGTTTCCCAGTTCCTTGTTGCCTTGCCTTGTTTTTGACCCTGGACTGTTTCCTTGTATCTGATTGTTTGCAGCCTCCCCTGACCTTCCCCTGTTTATTGGATTATTCTTTTGACTCGCCCTGGATTGTACCTGTTTGCTGTTGTTTGACCACTCTTTTGAATAAAGCCTGAACTTATATCCACCAACCCCGTTGTCACGCCTCCACGTTACAATTATATGTTCACCAACAACACAACAGTATCAGTAAAGTGCAATGAAGTGTGTGTATTTAGAATACACAAAATATTAGCTATAAAAATAGCTTTAGGAGTTGGATCTTTTATTCCAAAAATGTTAAAAATATTATTTCCATCACAGAAAGCTTTTAAACACAATGCATAATTTCAGATGTGGTGGAAGTAATATAGTTTTCACTCATTCGGTAATTGAGTTCACTTTAATTTACTAGTGAAATGATTATGTTAAGAACATGATAAAAGTAACCAAACTATCAGCCAACATCAGATTTTGGCATTCAGATTAATATTTTACAAATATAACGTTCCCCTCATTATGCCTTCATTTTTTTATTTTTATAATTTTTTATTTTTTATTTTATTTATTTAGCACACTTTATCAAATCATCACAGAATTTACTTGTCTGCAAATCAGGCCCATTCATCCACTGGCTTGTGATGGATTGATTCTTGTCATCTTCCAAGTTTCTGTTTTTCACAGAGAGAGGAAGTCCTCGGTGGTCGCCGTGATTTTGCCAAGTAAGACATGTTCCTGGATCAACATCTTTTGTTGATCCTGGA
>NW_015645076.1:2884871-2889871 GCF_001515625.1 Sinocyclocheilus rhinocerous | reverse complement strand
GCTGATTAACAAGGGTGTAGAAGCGCCTAATCCTGATTGTAAGCCTAAAACTGACATTTCCTGAAAAATTATCTCTCAATTCTGATTGGTTGATTGGAATGATGTTCCAGGATCAACAAGGATGTTGATCCAGGAACATGTTGTACTTGGTCAAATCATGCTCACCGTCCTCGGTATAGCCTAGTTGAGCACTTTGAATCATATTCTCCCTCTCGTTCATCAGAGATCCATAGCCAAATGACACAGATTCAAAGAAACTGGGATTTTCCTCTCTGTGTCACACAGAGGTATCATTTGGAAATTTGTGTGTCTTTATTGAGGAAATTAAAGGTCTTTCAGTGAGTGACATTAGAGATGTGAACTCCATTACAAATGATGCTCTTTCTGCTTCACTGTACATCACTCCACAGTGCTCTCTCTATGCCGTCTTTTTGGTGACAGCTTGCTCTTTCTGTCTCTCCCACCTCCTTTTTCTTTACACACACACGCTTGTGCTTTAAGAGGCCAGAATGTACTGTGTGTATGTGTGCCTGATCAATTTATACCTCATTCCACCTATCATTAGAAATGCCCATTTTTATTAGTAGTTTTTGCTTTGGCAAGCATCGCTATTACTATTGCCTATATACTAGAACAAGTATGTAATATGAAGTGTTACTCTTTTGAATGTTGTATCCTGCATTGTTTACATACCTGTAAAGGTATACCTGAAATTGTGCACCTTGTTGAGGAAAGGTGTGCTATTAGTTTTCTAAGTAATATGATTTTTGCCTGGCAGATGAAAATGGTCATAAGGAACCATATAGTAACCAATATCTTGACTGAGGCAGGCTTGTTTGACGTAAACTAGAAATAAAACACTCAAAACCCCCTAGCAACCACCTCTGGGTCATAATCCACATTTTGTTTAGAAACTTAATTTCAGAAACAATATCTATGAATGATACATCATTAATGATTTATTATTAATATCTATTAATTGTAGTCATAGTAATACAGCAAATGTTCAGAATAAAAACATGACATACATGCAAGAAGAATATGTGCACATAATGATAGATAGATAGATAGATAGATAGATAGATACTAAATAATGCAAGTAATATATGTTCTTCATGCCTGGCTGGAATATAAAATGTTTAAGCATAAAATAGCAGTACCTTTATGAGATTATGTTAACAGAATCTTGCTATTTTTACTCTCCCATTTGGATATCGCTACACCACTAATGTGGTCCTTCCTAATGAAATAACACCTTCTGTCACACCTCACACATGTACACAAACCAGGGCTCTGGATGGTTATTTTAGAATATATGTATACTTTTTTTTCAGGCCTGGTGTGAAATAATGTTCATTAAAAGTGACAAATACCTGATTTCTAAAGAGCTGCTTTAAGGCAGCAGGGCGAGGTACGGGAGGCGGCAGATCGCTCTTCCTCAGTACCTGAGCACAGCACTTTGTTTTGACACCACAGATGAGACGAGAGAAGTATCACGCACAAACACACACATCATGCTTAGTTTATTGCCGCTGTTTTAGACTTCATGATATAATCCCATTTTAGAGTTGCTGATATAATCTGTGATAAAGCTATTTGGCAGGATAATGCTCTTAAAAAAAAAAAAAAAAAACGGCCAGTATCCATTATCATATCACCAAGTGATATGTTTGTGTAAATCCAAGTATGGGATGTGAAATCTTGTAAAAATTGTCTCTATTTTGTATAGTTTTATAAATGGCAGCCATCACTGTACATTTAGAAAATATCCATATTCCCAATGTATACATTCCAGGGGGGGAGGGGGGGACTGTATTCTAAGTAACTGTGGTACTGTGATTAATCCTGTATTTGCTTTAGCAAACCTGTCAAATAGAATACATGTTTTACTATGACTGGAATTTCCTTGTATCATACTGAATAAAGTGTATCATGTATTATTTCAAAATAAGGATTATACTGTTTATGTATCAACATAGACAGCATTGTAACATATTATTTAAGAGAACTATTACAGTTGGTGCCGTGTTTCTTAGTAAAACCAGCACATCACTCTTAAACTGGCTGTGCATATGCCCACATTGATAGGAATGAATCATGAAACTGTAAGTGAAAAATGCATGATTTATATAATTTTTAGTTTGTTACTTAGATAATTTGAATCTTAGATAAACAGTTAACTAATATGACTTTGTAGCTAAAATTCAACAAATTAATAGACAAGGCTTTGTAGGCATGGGTGTTTTCAAGATACTGTTTAGAGCTTAGATACGATGTAGATTTTTAACATACGGTTTACTGCAAGTCAGTATGAAGCGGAAGTTGAGACCAACTTTACTACCGTGTAAAGTTAATTATTATTAAAGTTAATTATTCTCTGTTCTTATGCTCTCCCATCTAAATATGTAACGTTAGCTAAGCCCATTTGTAGTTGGTGATATCGGCATCCACTTCCAGCGGGATCTCTAGCAGCCAGGGACTGCCGCTGTCCAATTACATAATTTGATGTAATAATTTTTGTATTAAAAACTACATTTCAACAAAATAACATTATATACCACAGCACAGGACTGTCATTAAGCATTTTTCATAAATTTTGTTAATAAAGCTCTGTTAGCGCAGTAAAGTTAGTTTTAGGTTTGATATAAAATGCAAATAAAATTTAGCACAAATAAAAAAGACACAAAAGAAACTATACTTTAGGGGTGAACACTAAAATTAAATAAGAAACACCAGGCTTAAACATTCTAGAAGACAGCCCTCTTTGCATGATGACTCTCTACTTTGAAGCTGGAATCATCCAGCTAACAGTCAATGTCTTAACCTTCAATGTAACATCCACCTGCACATCATGGCACAAAAAGCTGTGGATTTGGTGGACTTGTAGTCTTAACTAGCACAAATTTACAGTAGCATTAATTTAGATGCCAATAAAGCACTTTAAAGTTTGTTTAGAATAGATCAAAAGTGTCAAGACCTAAAAGCTGCATTCACACTGGCAGCAGTTAAATCACTGAAGTTCTCAGAGTCTCTGATCTGTTTTATTAGGAAGCGGTAATCCAATCACATCAGGCGGTGGATCACTTTCTATGTTCCCATCGGTTGTTACCACATCGCTTTGCTGCTCTTTTGCATAAAGTTAACCACAGCTCTCGTACAAAAGGAATGATGTCTGGTCACTTTGTCTCAGCAAATCACTGCCCCTCCTGACAACTAAATGTAATAATACCACTAAGAGCTATAAAAATTAGCAGGAAAATAAAGGAAACCATTAGTAACACTATGAAAAGCCTCGTACAACAACAAAAGTGATTTGAGAAAAGCATTTTATAGAACTGAAAGGAGACAAATGAATCCATTTGAAACAATCCAACTAGTATAAGCAGACGTTTAATCAAAACAAAAGGGAACCGAAGACACAAACTAAAGCAACTTCAACTCACAGAACCATTCCAGCATAGCGTCCAGTGTTGTCATATCTATTAGGTGAGAAAGACCACCCACCACTGAATTTTACATTCAGTAGCAAAAATCCATCGAGTTGCACTTTGCACAACAATGGAAAGTTTGTCATATAATAATTACCTTACATGTTTCCCATATGGTCTGTCACATCATGCTGCTTCTCAGAGCTGTCAGATACATGGCAATGCAAAGGACATCTAAAACACAAGACACGACTCAATAAACACAATACCAGACATTGCAATAAACGCAGGCAACAAAATACACCC
This sequence comes from Sinocyclocheilus rhinocerous, assembly GCF_001515625.1. Taxonomy (NCBI): domain Eukaryota; kingdom Metazoa; phylum Chordata; class Actinopteri; order Cypriniformes; family Cyprinidae; genus Sinocyclocheilus; species Sinocyclocheilus rhinocerous. Next base: position 2,886,137 of record NW_015645076.1, on the reverse strand, counting down.
CACAGCACACTAATTACAGCATTTCAAAAACTACTTCTAAGAACCACCACACCAAACACAAGTATACTGCACTCTCTCAGTTGCACACCACATACAGTACAATGACCAATTAAATCCATATAGTACATCAAACACATCTTATCAAGCACAGTATACTAGACACTGCATGTTTCTGTGTGATTATCCCATCCCAGGAAGGTTCTTTATAGTGGAATAAAGGTTTGTCTGATTAGTAAAATGTTCTTCACACTAAGAAAAAAAAGTGGTTCTATTAAAAGAACTGCTCACTGAAAGGATCTAAAAAGATTATTCTATGGCATCGCTGTGAAAGCACCCTTTTGGAACTTTAAGAGTGTTTGCAACTAAATTTTTGACCAGATAGAGTGTTGATTAGTCTATGTTTGAAGTAACTTTCCAAACTGACATAAACCACTCAGTGTCTTTGTTTGCATGTTAATTCAAGGCATTTGCAGTGGTCAATAGAGAGGCCTTGGTTTTTAATTCAGGCCTCAGTCTATTGTGAAGGTCCAGCTGTCTGAGCATCATTAAGATTTAAACCAGATCTCGGTCAATATTAATGACAAACCCAAGTTTTAAATACCTGTTCTCTTTTAATTATCACATATCATGTCTTTTAAAGATCCGATTCCTGCCTCTAAACTCTGACCAGCCTTCCTGGCAGGCTTGTCTGCCACTGCAAATGTCATCACTGTATTCCTCCTCGGCTGACCGTGACAGGCCCCACTTTCAGCCTTTATCTCACTCTCCATCCTTTCTTCCACCACAAAGATCCCTTCTTTTTTTTGGTCGTTCACTGCTGTATCCGCTTTCTACACGTGGCAAATGATTGCCCGGGTAAAGGTATTTTCTGTTTCAATCTTGCATTTTCCCAAGGGGGACAAAAGGGACAAGCTCAGTGCAGCTGGTTTTACTGAGAAAATGGCACCGAATTGCCTCATTCCTCGGCAGATTAGCGATTGCATACAATCCAGCACTAAATGCTATTGTGTGCCTCAATTTGGCCATTATACTTTGTCTTTTCCCATTTAGAGCACCCCTAAACAATTAAAGTAATACAGCCTCCAATACCTGCTCCCAATTAAATCTGGGCGGTATTACCTGCCTTGATGCTGCTGACCATGAATTCCTACCACTTAGCCGCATTCATTAGGCCTATTCATACTGAAGGGGCTGATGACAAGGATTCAAGGCTTACCCGGTCCTCCCCCCTCCTCTCTCTCTCTCTCTCTCTCTCTCTCTCTCTCT
>NW_015645076.1:2878022-2883661 GCF_001515625.1 Sinocyclocheilus rhinocerous | reverse complement strand
TCTCTCTCTCTCTCTCTCTCTCTCTCTCTCTCTCTTGCTCACACACACACTCTCTCTCGCTCTCTCAGGATGTCATTCACTCATAGTACTCAGAGAGTTGGCTGTGGCAAAAACATGGAGAGCGTCAGATGGTGACACTCATTTTTTGTCCTTTCTTTTCTCTTACTCCCTTTCTCTCGGGTGGATATTTTCCCGCCTGTTCCTGGTTTTGTTTCACAGGTAACCAGGTTTTTTCCAGCTCATTGTGTCCTTTTTTAAAGCCTTCGCCCATGCAGCTTGCTTGGCAGCATCCAAAAGCCGCACCGCACAATGCAAAGGACTCGTCAGGCCACTGAGTCGATTGACAAATCCACAGTGTTAAAAGTCGACAAAAGCCAGGCGGGGAACTCTGTCAGCCGCATTTAGGGAAACAGTCAGTCTGATGGCCCTGCCATCTCAACCTAAACATGCTAGTCAGGTTCACAAAGCCATTATTCATTCATATTCTTTTTACAGTTCTAATTTTAAAAACAGGCTATGAAATGACGAATGTTCAATCTTTTCTTTACAATTTTCTTACATTTCTGTCTATTAAAATTGACAACTGCAACAGATAATTAAATTAGACTTAATTAAAGGCAAACTGCTTTAGTATATTGCCTACAAACCTACGGCAGGACGGCTTTGCATCCTATTTGAAAACCATATCAGTGGCGATTCATTCTTAGTTGTGGTTGCTGCTGTTGTTTGTTTCCTCTATTCAAGCAAAGCCAGTTGCCCGTGACTGACTTCCATGGTTACGTTTAGAAAAACGGTATTGATGTGAAATAACGGGGGGGGGAATAAGGACCTTTCCTGTATGTGAAAGGATGCCCATGTTCTTCCAATCCCCTCACGACCTCCCCCTTCTCCCCATAACAACCCCTCTAACCACTCCACAGTTCAGATGAGAGGTACAATAGAGAGTCTCTTTTATGAGAGAGAGGAAGGAGAGAGGGGAGATAAAGATAAAAAAGAGAGAGAAAGTAAACGCAGACCACATGTCTTTATTAGGAGAAATGCAACTCTGGAATCTGAAAGCTGACTTTGAGCTTTATAGATTTACAGACGAAAGCATAGGAGAGATGACCATGGGCTGTGGATAAAATGGAGAATGGAGGTTTGTTTACGTTGCCGTTTTCAAATTAATGCACATCCGAACAGGTCAGATCAGGAAATAGGTGGCTGGAGGGTTCAACAGTTCTTCAGCTAACAGCAGAGCTTTAACCCATCACCGCTAAGAGCTACATCCGAAGCTTTGTCAAATCAAAACATTCAGCTTTGAATTAGCTTTTTTACTTACCCTATAATCTCTCTCTTTTTTTAAAGAATAAATTTTGAATCTAACTCACCATTTTTAGTAATACAATTTTACAGTTAGCTAAATTAGTTATTCATTTTAGTACTTTAAGACAGTCCACACACTGTAAAACCCAACAAGTTATGATAACTCATTTCAGTTAACAAAACCTATTGTCTCAATTCATTTAAGTTTAGAAACCAGTAGTTACGAGTACTGTGAACTTATTTCATTTGAGTTCACTAAAAGAATATTTCCTAAAATACAATAAAACTCTACTCGATTATTTTATAGTGCTGAAACTTAACTGTATTGATTAAAACAATTTAATAACATTGACTCTGCTCTCTTATTGTTACATGCTAGCTGCCTAGCTAGCTACTTAGCAGGCTAAAGCATACATGTGCTAATAAAACAAGAGACCATCATCAGGAAATGCCATTACTACTTTTAATCAAAGCAGTTCAGAGATAGTCTTAATATGCTTTGGTTCTTCAGCACAGTGGTAACCCCCCAAAACTATAAACGCATTAAATCCCAACATAACAACAATAAACACTAATAGATCTCCCCTTATATTAATCTTGTGCAAAAACACATAAAATAACATTCACATTATTTTATAGATCTAATATATAACATTTCAACATTTACTCTCCTTATAGCCTGAAGCAAAGCATGCTGGGAACTAGAAATCTGCTGTAACTGATTCAGTTTGAGTTCTGCTTAATATAATCAGTTATTGAGTTCACATAACTTTTTCTACTAAGTGAAATGAATGATATATAGCATATATATATAAGTATATATATATGCAATATCATGAATAATTAATTACATTTTGGAAGGGTTGTACCACATGACATTTTACAACCTTAAGTAACCTTGAGTTGTCATAAGAAGGATTTTTTCAAATTTGTTTGTTTGTTTGTTTGTTTGTTTTGTATTTTAAATTTATTTTTTTTATTTGTTTTTTTATTTGTTTGTTTTTTATTATTGCATGTTTTTGCAAGTTGGTCAGTTGCACTTCATGACTTTAATTTAGTGGACAAAAGTTTTAGCAGATATTAATAAGCAGTGAAGCAAATAAATAAATAATACAGCTATATTGTAAATTATATTTTATAAGAAAAAATAATAACATATTATGTCAAACTACTTAAAACTGAAGTTCAAGAATGTCATTTATCTATTTAGATAGCAGGACTGCTGTCTCACCCTGACAATATTTATTTTTTGCCCCTAAAAATGTGATTTTTATTCAGAAATTAAGAACATCCTAATCATAGAAAATGTCTATTCATGTCTTTCAAGTATTAAAGCATTTTTAATGTACTTAAATTAATGGATAGGACAAAAATTATTAAAAATTAATAAAAAATTATAATTTCAAGTCATTGATTCCTAAGCCCAATTCGGACGTTAATTGTTTCTCATGCAAGTGCAAGCCAGAAATAAATAGGATATTATTAAATATTAATATATTCTTATTATTCAAAGCATATGACATTTTATTTACAGCAGACAATCATGCGACTGCCCACATGAGCAGAGAGTTCTGGGGTTCATAGGATTACAGAATTCTCTTCTCCACTGTGAATAAATTGCCATCCGAATCCATGAGTTTTATCACTGAGGTGCCAATGTAAATTTATTTTTACAGATGTCCACATGAGAAACAAATACCATTCGAATAGGGCTTTATATCAAATATTTTTTGCATTATTTTTGACAATTCACATAAAAATATTAACCTTTTCAATGTTAGGTCTTACTGTCTTAGGTCGTTTTATTGTGCAGGTCACGCGGTTAGCATTGGTTGTGTTAGCATTAGCACAACCAGTGACATGAGTCAGATTTTAATTAATTTCACACATGCAGTGCAGGGTTGACCCTGCAACAACAGGACATGAGGCATCCCCTAATCATCATATGCCCTGTGACATCATCCACGGACCTGGCAGCCCACAGAAAAAGAGAGAAATGGAGGTAGTTTAGCATGGATACAAAGTGCCAATTTATCACCATAAGCAAATCCTAACCTGGGAGCATAGCCCCCAGCAGAATTAATTGGCTCATTCGCTGTCTGTGAAGTGTTTGGCCTTGTTTTAATAGGCTGGCTGCCCCAGAGACGCTCTCAAATGCTGCTTTTCCAAGCCACGTGATTGGCTGCTAGATCACCATTGAAACTCTGATTCATGAACCAGGAAGTTTTTTACTTTAGGACCTTCTGCTGGCCATCTGTACCCCATCAGTCCCTCTAGTATGGCGTAAAACAACAATATTTTATTATAATTAGTGAAGTTTGTGTTTGTAATTAGTTCTAAAGGCTATTTATTTTGTGTGCACGTGTGACTATGACTGTGTGTTTAGCATGTGAGTGTTTCTTCAGACACTTTTACTGTTCCTTAATCCCTCCCTGTTCTATTGAACTATTTTTAATGATTTCTGAAACTGTGTATTATTATTACAAAACTCTGTATTATTATTATTGTAATATTATTTCTCATGTTTATTGCCTCCTTAAGATTAATCACTTGTTGAATTCCTCATTCATAACTCGCTTTGGATAAAAGTTTCTGCTAAATGAATAAATGTAATATTAATGCATTATATATACAGTAATATTATGTATTATTAAATGAAAATGAACTCACCCTACTCATTTGACATAATGTTATATTGCATATTGTGTGTATGTTATAAAAGTGTTCATATCAAGCTATAACTATCAAAATATGTAAAAAAAAATCTATCTATAATCTATCTATCTGTCATGAATCCGGTCCATGAACTTCCGTCTGCTTACCATCAGAGGTCACCCTTTCCATTACATTGACTCTCGCACTACACAAACGGTTGCATATCATCCCGGACTACATATCCCATCATTCATTGCACTGATTGCACACAGCACTGATTGCACACAGCTGTATCCAATCACACATATCTCTCTATATATATATATATATATATATATATAATGTCTATCTAATGTCCTTTCAAATACATAATTTGAGTTGTGGTGGAAATTACACTGTCAGAAATACTAGTGACTGAAAAAAACACATAAATGGCAAACTTTTTGAACAGTATGAAAAGTGTTAAGAGAGTGTGTTTTTTAAAACTACACACAGCCAAAAGTGAAGAAACATCTATTTATAGCTTTATAGAGTTGTGTTAAAACATGACATTCATGCATTGTTTTTTCAGTGTTTGAGGAAATGAGGCCAAAAGAACCATTATATCCACTACTTTCACAGGCTGTTTAACAGAGAGAGGAGATGTGGCTGTGTGCATGCATGCGTGTGGGTGTTTGTGCGTGAAAGTGAGACAAAATGTAGAAGAAACAGTGTGTGTGTGTGTGTGTGTGTAGGGGAGCTTAAACTTGGCTGACCAGTCATGGTAATCAAAGTGTGCTGTGTCGTTTTTAATGGAGTTCCTGGTCACAGCACTGCCTGTTTCCTGCCAGCTCACTCATCTGAATGCCATACTCCGCCGTCCACGGCCCAGTAGAACACAGCGGAACACTGTCTGCTCACGTGTGCCGCCACTGCCAGGGAGAGAGGGGAATGATTAACATCACTCTAGATGTTCCCCCCCACTCACTCTAGTGTGACTAAGAAAGTGTGAGGACTCTGTTGGAGGAACTTTCTAGAGCATTAGCCATAGCAGAGCACCGGATGGGGTGGCGGAGGGAGGGCGAATGAGAGAGAGAGAGTAATAGAAACAGAGCGAGTGTAAAACAGGACGGCATGCTATTGAGTTGAGCCTATCTGTCGGTTCATCCACAGTGTCACCTTTCGGTCAGCGCAGAGAGAGAGAATGGTAAATGTGAGAGGGCGTAAGAGATACCTGGCAGTGGCATGAGAGCTGCACTCCCAGGCTTTGTGTGCGCAGTTCCACGGTGAAATGGATCTGTCTGCACTTAGCGAACGCAGCCTTTTATTCAGGAGGTATGAGGGGAGGAGGGAGCAACATCCAACACGGAGAAACATCTAACACACACATATGCATATACATACACAAACACAAACACACGGAGTATAGGGCAACAAGCCAGATTCACTAAGGTGACCCGATTTCGGTAACACATTTATAATAACTTTAATTTATAAATCATTAACAAACATTATATAATGCTTAACAGATCATTAGCTAATATATATTCACATAGCTAGAAATATGAAATAATGTGCTTGTTAATGTTTACTAATGAACTTACTATACATTACCTAATGATTAACATATGATTATTTAATGTAAATTGAAATGCTTACAAATGTCAGTAAACTTTCAGTTCATATGATCTTCATTTGTT
>NW_015645076.1:2872418-2877747 GCF_001515625.1 Sinocyclocheilus rhinocerous | reverse complement strand
ACTTTATGAACAATCATCTCAATGGCAAAAAGTGTCCCGAAAGACCTGAATTTACCCTATTCACACATCTTTACTAATCATTTATTAATCATGTGTTCATGTTTTTGCAGTAGCCAATCTAAAGTGGAAACTATTCATTATTTGAAAATGTTAATAAACAATTACTAATCATTTAGTATCTTTATGGCCATTGGACTTTTAGCTAATGTAACAAGGTTTGTGTGAAGGGTGGCAGGTTAAGTTTAGCTAAATGCTTGCTAAAGACATCACAGATTGTAATTTTGGTGAAAAAAAATGTTTTTATTGCTTCAACACTCACATTATGTAATGTGGTGTTTTGGGTTGTGTTTCTTGTTCATTTTTTATTGCCTCACTCAAATTAGTATACTACTCTTCAGTATATCATTAAACAGGATATTCCTTGAATCATAAATAAACAGGGGAAAACAAATCATTTTTTAAAAGAAAATGCTTGTCCATTTATCAAAAAAATATAATATAAACAGATTGAACTGTTCCCTTGTAATAATCTATTTGACCCCTGTACACTTCTGACCCCTTAACCAACCCTTAACCCATACCACCAAACCTGTCCCTAACCTTACCTGTATCACACCACAATAGCAGCAAAAGTGTTGTGCATTAACACAAGCTTTTAATCATTTTATGACATCTGTTAACATCATTTGTAGATTTTCAATAAGTGCTTGATCATATGGAATTGAAAGTTTAATGACAGTTGTAAGCATTTTAACTTACATGAAATAATGATTTGTTTGAACATTATCTAATGTTTAATAAGTTTATTAGCAAACACGGTCCCACTTTATATTAAGTGGCCTTAACTACATGTGCTTACATCAAAAAAATAAGTACAATGTACTTATTGTGTTCATATTGTATTGCAAAACACTTTTGCTGCTATCAAGGTGGGATACGGGTAAGGTTAGGGACAGGTTTGGTGGTATGGGTAGGTTTAAGGGTGGGTTAAGGTGTAAGGGATGGGTCAACAGTGTAATTATAAATGTAATTACAGAAATTAATTACGGGTGTAATTACATGCAGATATTTTTTTCAAATATAAGTACAATGTAAAAACGTATGTACACAATAAGTGCATTGTACCAAATTATTAATTTAAATCTAAGTACATAGTAGTTAAGGCCACTTAATATAAAGTGGGACCGCAAACATTAACAAGCGCATTATCTCACGTTTCTAACTCTTTGAATATATATTAACTAGTGATCCATTAAGCATTATATAATGTTTGAAATTATGATATATGATTTATTAATGAAAGTTATTATAAAGTGTTACCCAGATTTCTGAAACTAACTGGGGACATTTCCAGTTAACTTTTTTTTTTTAAACAAGCATGTGCAATATTGACCACATCAGGCATTATTGCACTTGAAACGAAAAAATAAATAAAATAAAAAATTTCCAAGGACTGCTAAAAAAAAGAAAAGAAAAAAGGCAGGGACGTCGCCCTAACTTTTATGGATGCTCAGGTACTCTTGCTTATCCTGTTTATGCGTGATTTGTAGGATATGCCATCTCTCACTTTTCTTTCTCTGTCCATTCCTCTTTTTTTGCCCTCTGTCACTCTTAAACTAACACTAGCATACACAGACAGAAGGCCCAGCAGCTGAATGAGTGGGTTAAAGCTGTCACTTTTCTCACTGCCTACCTGAACAACCTGATGAGTCATATTGTATTCCGAACAAGCAGCATTATTAAAACTCACCTACAGACATGCATAAATATATATAGAGGGTGAGAGAGACAGCGAGACTGATAGATGGAGAAGTACGGGTTGAGTTAACAAAACAGCAGAGAGAATCCCAGAGGGCAGGCAACAGGTACAGCTATTATGGAGTGGCAGGTTGAATAAGTAAAACGGTGACACACCGCCCATAATTTCAATATTCATGTGTTGAGTGCTAAATATGCATTGTAGGTTCACAGATTACACAGTACCGTACATAAAGCGCTCAGACACACACAAACAAACAGCCCATCTTATCACACTTCAGCTAGCACACTCATTCACTGCACCTCTCGTTGCCTGTGCAAACTATATGACATGTTACCCCAACCACCAATGTCGATTCGTAAGATTTTCAAACAAGTATGCCTTGGATGTATCTGGGTTATGAGAAGACAGATGCGTGTGAGTGTGTATATGTGGGTCTTGTCGCTCTCTCTCTCTCTGTGCAGTGGACTTTTCTTTAGTCGTGCCTCCCCCTACTGGCTACACTATTTCTCTCCCTCATCCATCTTTCCTCATTCCCCCTTCCACCCTCAGCAACTCTTCTATTGCTTGTCTTCTTTCTTTCATGCCATACTCCTTTCCTACCAAATTCCTACAATGTTTCCTTCCTGTCTTCACCGCTGATTTTTCTCGGCGCAGCTACAGGGGCTGCCCCTCTTGGACAAACATATCGACGTTCTATCTTTTCCACTCGTTTTGTTTATTTTATTCTGAAAATATCAATTTTTCCTTATAAAATATGTCTCTTTTTAGTTTATCTGAAGTGTATCTGTTTGAAGGAAGGTGTTTATTTTAAATAAATAAATGAATAAACATAAAATTCCAACAAATATGTTATTTATTTAAAAATATAAAGTCTTATATGTCTCATTAGGATGGTAAGCACCCTCCGCTGATACTACCATGAGGAATTCTAATAGAAAACTTGTTGCGTTTTTCTCCTTTAAAGGCCTGAAAGGAATATGCATCTAATTTTCTCAATCGCTCTTCTATATAATTTGAATAAATTACGCCTTGGATCGGAAATAAATGCTCCCTGACTTCCCCTCAAATCCTCTGATAGTTGTATCTTTAATTATTATTTAATTTAGCAGTTATGAGTGGTTTTCAGTTAAAGAGGATACTGCTGACAAATTCAATTAAATGAAAATAGAGAACTTAATGGTCCATGTTAATGATTCATTTCATACATAATATTATGTTTGTTTTTTTCTTCTGTAAATTTCTAATCAGGACTCACTTTAATATTGGTTACAGGGGTCTAGACACAACCAAGGTGTGCACGCATCTACAAACACACTCACACGCCACATCCATTAACCCTATGTGTCCCAGCGCCTGCTTCAGAAAGAGTTTGTCATTTATAATAACACATTTCTTGTTTATTAAAATAGGATCTAATGAAAATGGCACATCAGAGATGAAAGATCTAAAGTACAGCTACAGAAAAAGCCCAGGGCTCGGTGTAAGTGGGCCGGTCAGGGGTGCTGGGTGTGGACCGCGGGACTCGGGTGCATTAGTGTTAAGAACACATGTGCGGGAGGAGGCCATGAAGGGTGAGACTTAGTGGGCATAGGGAGAGCGGAGGGGGTCAGTGACAAGTGGCTCATGTTTGGTGTGTGTGTGCGTGTGAAGTGGGGTGGAACAAGTGCTGCAGAGAGGTGCAGGGCGGTGTTTTTCCCATGGTCCACTGCCCCTGCCCCCCAACACACACACACACACACACCGGCCTGTCAGACAGGGTCCAGCTCAGTTACAGACCCCAGGGCCAATGTGCTCTCAATGAACTGATACAGATGGAGAATTTTAGCACAATGGATGGATTACCACTGCCAGAATAGAGCTTCTCACTCCCTCACACATGTACACACACATTCAGACACGCTACCGGTCAAAAGTTTGGAATGATTAAAATTTTTTATAACATGTTTTTAAGATAAGTACCTTGTATTCATTAAAGCTGCATCTATATAATCAAAAATACAGTAAAACAGTAATAATGTGAATTATTATTACAATTGATGATAGATTTGAATGCATTTTAAAATGTAATTTATTCCTGTGATGGAAAAGTTGAATTTTCAGAAGCCATCGCTTAAGTATTCTGTGTCACGTGATCCTTCAGAAATCATTCTTATGCTGATTTGGTGCTCAAGAAACATTTTTTATTATTGTCAATGTTAAAAACTGTTTTTGCTGCTATTTTTTGCTGAAACTGTGATACACTACTATTCAAAAATTTGGGGTTAGTACAATTTTTAAAGAAGGAAATTAATACTTGTATTCACCAAGGATGCATTAAATTGATCAAAAGTGACAATAAAGACATGTATAATGTTACAAATATTATATTTATTACAAAATATATCTCTTTCAAATAAATTTGGAATTTTCCTGAAATAATTTATCTCAAAAATATTAAGCAGCAAAACCTGTTTTTAACACTGATGATGATAATAAGAACCGTTATTACTAATTGAGCACCAAATCAGCATATTAGAAGGATTTTTGATAAGTCGTGTGACACTAAAGGTTAGATTAATGAATGCTAAAAATTCAGTTTTGCCATCACAGGAAACAATTACATTTTAAAATATATCAAAGTAGAAAACAGTCCATTTAAATTGCAATAATATTTCACAAATATGACTGTTTTTATTGTATTTTTAATCAAATAAATGATAAATGATGTTAAAAACATTAAAAATATAAAAAAATCTCTATTGTTTAAAACTTTTGACCATTAGTGTACATTAACACATCACAGACAAAGAGTTACCTCTGCCAGCATGGCTTTTCGATATTAATCAATCTCTTACTTGTAATTAAATAGATTCTCTATCCTTTGCTTTCATCCTTGAATAAACTATGCTTGTGTGTTAGAGTGTGTTTCAGTTCATATCTTTGCATCGCTGTTTCTGTTTGTTAGCAATGTGTGCCGAGTGTCCTTAACTGTCCAGCATGTAAAGACTGCAGTGCATCTTTAATGGAGGATAGGCTTTATAAATCATGACCACAGGTCTGTTTAGACATTCACCAGCTTGGCCCGCACTCTCTCTCCAATGGAGGAGGGTAGATTAATGGCATAGGGCCTATTTAGCACCAGCCGCTATATATATATATATATATATAATCTCATTGGGAATTTTTTTATGGCAGTCATCATCTTCTGAAATACAACATATTGAAATTATGTATATAATAAAAAGAAAGAAAAGTGTCATATAATTTGAATTTTAACAGAAGCTTGGAGAGCATTTGTTTAAAAAAAAATTTGTGAATATTTTAGTATTAAATCTGCAGTGTGGAGTACAAATATCCTCACTGCATTTTCATTATATAGAGTGCAGAAAAGAACATAACTTTTTTTCTTTTTTTTCATAGTGATTTTGTTAATTTATCTATTTATTATCTACACAAAATGGCAGGAAATTATGAAGTTAAACTACGAGTGTGCTAAAATGTGACCCTGGACCACAAAACCAGTCATAAGTGTCAATTTTTCAAAATTTTGATTTATACATCATCTGAAAGCTGATTGCAAAATCAGAT
>NW_015645076.1:2871312-2872289 GCF_001515625.1 Sinocyclocheilus rhinocerous | reverse complement strand
AAATATAAAAAAATCTCTATTGTTAGAAACTTTTAACCATTAGTGTACATTAACACATCACAGACAAAGAGTTACCTCTGCCAGCATGGCTTTTCGATATTAATCAATCTCTTACTTGTAATTAAATAGATTCTCTATCCTTTGCTTTCATCCTTGAATAAACTATGCTTGTGTGTTAGAGTGTGTTTCAGTTCATATCTTTGCATCGCTGTTTCTGTTTGTTAGCAATGTGTGCCGAGTGTCCTTAACTGTCCAGCATGTAAAGACTGCAGTGCATCTTTAATGGAGGATAGGCTTTATAAATCATGACCACAGGTCTGTTTAGACATTCACCAGCTTGGCCCGCACTCTCTCTCCAATGGAGGAGGGTAGATTAATGGCATAGGGCCTATTTAGCACCAGCCGCTGTAAAACATGACACTTTCTCCCCACATGATGCTCCAGCCTGGTCCGTCAGCCAGCCAGCGAGCTGTCCCACCCCACCCAGGACAAATAGCTCATCACAAACAGCCCAGCCAATGTCAAAAAGGCTAAATCCACAGTGACAAATGACACGAGTTTTGGCAAAAATAATAGGCAGGAATGTGATTAATGTAATTATTGGGGAGAATATGTGGAGGAGCAAACACTCGCAAGCACACGGACAAGCACACACTAGCTGTTTATAAGATGTTTTTCTAGAGGAATGAACGGGATGAGTGGATCTATAAGACAACATCAATATCCACACTGGATTAAAAAAAAAGATTTGCAACAAGGAACAGTTGTTGTTTTCTGTTTAATATATTTAATTAAACTATAATTAATTAATAATGCATTCATTATTAATATTATACATTATATCTGGGCAAAATTGTTTTGCTGGTTATTTTTTTAATTATTAGTTTAGCTATGTCCAGCTTAAAATTGTATCCATCTTTCATTAGTGAACCGAAAAACCAATTACGTACAAAAGTGTGAATATCAGTAATATATAT
>NW_015645076.1:2866622-2867619 GCF_001515625.1 Sinocyclocheilus rhinocerous | reverse complement strand
TTATGTATATAATAAAAAGAAAGACAAGTGTCATATAATTTGAATTTTAACAGAAGCTTGGAGAGCATTTGTTTAAAAAAAAATTTGTGAATATTTTAGTATTAAATCTGCAGTGTGGAGTACAAATATCCTCACTGCATTTTCATTATATAGAGTGCAGAAAAGAACATAACTTTTTTTCTTTTTTTTCATAGTGATTTTGTTAATTTATCTATTTATTATCTACACAAAATGGCAGGAAATTATGAAGTTAAACTACGAGTGTGCTAAAATGTGACCCTGGACCACAAAACCAGTCATAAGTGTCAATTTTTCAAAATTTTGATTTATACATCATCTGAAAGCTGATTAAAAAATCAGATTTTCATTAATGTATGGTTTATTAGGATATGGCAATATTTGGCCGAATCTGAGGGTGCAAGAAAAATCTAAATATTGAGAAAATCGCCTTTAAATGTGTCTAAATTAAGTCCTTAGCAATGCATATTACGAATCAAAAATTAAGTTTTGATATATTTAGGGTAGGAAATTTACAAAATATCTTCATGGAACATGATCTTTACTTAATATCCTAATGATTTTTGGCACAAAAATAATAGGCAGGAATGTGATTAATGTAATTATTGGGGAGAATATGTGGAGGAGCAAACACTCGCAAGCACACGGACAAGCACACACTAGCTGTTTATAAGATGTTTTTCTAGAGGAATGAACGGGATGAGTGGATCTATAAGACAACATCAATATCCACACTGGATTAAAAAAAAAGATTTGCAACAAGGAACAGTTGTTGTTTTCTGTTTAATATATTTAATTAAACTATAATTAATTAATAATGCATTCATTATTAATATTATACATTATATCTGGGCAAAATTGTTTTGCTGGTTATTTTTTTAATTATTAGTTTAGCTATGTCCAGCTTAAAATTGTATCCATCTTTCATTAGTGAACCGAAAAACCAATTACGTACAAAAGTGTGAATATCAGTAATATA
>NW_015645076.1:2848359-2866393 GCF_001515625.1 Sinocyclocheilus rhinocerous | reverse complement strand
AATTTACAAAATAGCTTCATGGAACATGATCTTTACTTAATATCCTAATGATTTTTGGCATAAAAGAAAAATCGATAATTTTGACCCATACAATGTATTTTTGGCTATTGCTACAAATATATCTGTGCTACTTAAGACTGGTTTTGTGGTCCAGGGTCACAAATGTGCTTGTAAAATTGTAAATGTGCTCTTCCTGTCGGTAAAATATTTTATTCTCAACTGAATTGTGTCTCATTTTGTTTAAATGCGAGTGCATTGTATTTCAAGTAGAGTTATATAACAGCTTAACATTGCACATCTTGCTCTTAACTTTATTTCATGTACTTTATCAAAGTGATTCCAGACATCACTACATCCTTGGAAAGCCATAGTTTTACTTTAGTTTTCCAGTCAGGACTGCATGCTGTCCCTACATGGACCAATTCAATCTCAAAGTACCACCCAAAATGCAGCCATAAACTAAACTAAACTGAACTAAACAATTTTCAACTTACAGTTTATGTACAAAGTCAGATTCTCTCCCTTCAACAGAAGAACAGATTGTATATAGTGTATTTTTTAACTATAGTTCTCGACTCAAAAAAAACTAAGTTTTCAGTTGAAACCTAATGTTTTTTTTTTTTTTAAGTATAAAACTAATTTTAAATTTGATAAAACTGTTATAAATGAACAGATGTGTAAAAATATAATCAAAAATGTTAGTTTTAATCTAAACTTTGCTTAAAAATGTAATTATAAAAAAAAAAAAAAAAAAGATTTAATATATATTGAGATCCAGTCTTCTGCTGACGACACCTGTTCTTCAGATAGGACTGAATTCATTGACACCTGATGAGAAGGAAGTTAACACAATCTCAGGTGAGACAGGTAAATATCAGTATACCCTAGAGCTCTTTCTGTGCTGGCTCTGCATACATTATCAGATCAGGATATTACAATCACAAAATAACTGCAAAAAATGTTGCATATTTGGAAAGTGTATAAACAGTTTACTTCATTCTCAGCTGGCAATAGATCCGTTTTAATTCAATTGCAAATTTTAGCTTAAATGCATTTCGAAAAGAGCATATTTTATTATGATATTCAAGCAGAATGCCTTTTTAAGAATTTTGGAATGGCATGTTTGTTCAGCTTCTATCTGAACTAGTCAGTCTAATGAATTCTCATGCTTTTTGCCTTTAAGATCAGCATGCATTTTACTAAATAGCTTGATAAAAGTTCATAAAACTGAACTATTATGACAAGCTAAATATATGCAGCACTGACTATAAACGATGCTGTAATCCGGTTGTAAACTACATTATAGTCACGGATGAATTCAGAGAGAGATTTCTTTGTATGAAAGAAGAGCGAGAGACATGTAACCTCATGCCAGCCCCGCAGTTAGTGACTACAAAGGGGAGCACCACAGCTGTGAGAGAGTGTTTACTTGTTAAATCTTTTATCAGTTTTTTCCTGTTTTTATCTGGGCTGACTCTCCCTGCTTGTGTGCGCTTATCTATGCAGCTGAAGCCGAGCTCGGAGTTAGCCTGCGTCCGCCTGATTACAGCTGTGATAGATGGAGTCAGGGATGACCTTACCTCCTCACTAAACACAAGGTTGGACATTTGTCTCCCTGCAGTATTTGCATGTTTTTCGCCTGTTTGAAGCTATTTGTAATGTTATTCACTTTGCCACTGGACATATGAGAGGCGTTTGAGAGAGTAGAGTGCTGCAAGAGCAAAGCCCACCATAAAAGCAGCCTTGATAACAAAGGAAAAAAGTTCTTATTTATTCTTAATATTCCAGTTTTGGTGCGCCATGACTAAAGAATAAGTTTGGATGCAGTGTCCTCATTATCTACCTTTTAATTTCCATATTAAATCTTTAAATTTTAGCTACAGTTATGACGGTGTGATATGAGATGCAAAAGAACTGTGTTTTCTTTTCTCTTTTCTTATGACTTCCATATGTCAGCTAAATATATATGTTATGATCTGTCAGAGAAACATATTTGAAAGCAACCAAACATGGATCCCACAATATCTCTGGACTGATTCTCTATATCTGAATGTATGTCTGAGTTTGAGACTGTATCTACACATAATCCTGAGGCAGTGCTTAAATCTTATCCTGAGATTAAGATTAATCCTGAGTCTGGGCCTATACCTTGTACCTAGGCATAATCCTGGAGCTGAACCCTAGTCTCTGAGTCACTCTTTGAAACGCGGTTGGTGGGTAATAGTAGAGAGTTGGTTCTGTGAGGTGGTTCAGAAGTCCAAGCATCACTGCAGAGCCACACTGTGTGTCTCCATTCACTTCATTCAGCTAATTAGCCCCTACTCATGAGACAGTTCAGCAGTAATCAACTAGCAGCAAGATCCGTCATCTCCTCCAAATAATTTTATTACCTCTGTAGAGTGGTCTAGACGTCTCCCTCCTACAGCCCGCTGCAGACAGGTCAGTGTATAACTCCCACTACATTCTGATATATCAGCTGGACACAATCCCAGCAAGTGGACTGGATACCAAGCAGTACAAAATGAGTAGTGTGTCCATATACACAGTATTCATAAAACTAGTAAAACAAATCCTGGATACTACAGCTGTTGATATTCTGAAGCACGCATATGAAACCTCTCTATGCCACAATGACACAACAAAGGCAGCTGACACCATAGGATTTAGTATGTCATTCATACTACTCACATGCATACTTATAGAACACACTTTCTTGATGGTTGAGTTTTTTCATGGAATGCAGTACAAAATACATACAATAATGTGACTGTACAGTATGTGATTTAAAACACTGCTAGTGATTTTTATTTTTGTTTTTATTATTGTTGATTTGGCTGACCAGTCTGAAGGTTTTGTTAACTGTACATTCAGCCTCAGGTGAGCTTGTAATCTGTGCATTCTTTAAATGGAGTATTTACGAGTTCCGAGCACATGAATATCAAAGCAAACATTACGAGTCGAAAACTTTGAATTCTAGATGATACTCAAGAGTTGTGACATTGCAAGGGAGGTGTCGATGTGAAACACGGCAGTATACAGGTCTGTTGTGAATGATCATGAATGGTATTGTAATTTTATTTTCATTTTCAGGCTGTATTTGAATAATATTAAGTCACCGTAAAAGAAAGAGTGGTTATGCTTTATGATGCGCTTGTTACAATGTAAGTATACAGTTAAACAAAGCATTATTGCATACAATTAATTAACAACATGTACTTACTATAGGGTTGGGTTTAGAGTTTGATTTAGGGTTACTCTGAAAAAAAAAAGTGGTGTTGAAACAATATTCAATTGAATTAAACATGACATTTTGGAGAAGAGAGACTGAAATTTTTCTTTCAAAAAAAGTACTGTTTTACTGTTATTACCATAGTAAGTACTATATTAAGTACTATGTAACAGACACTAAAATAAAGTGTTATCGAAAGAGTTTCTAAACAACAATTGTTAAATCACACTTTATATGATGAAAAATAAATGTCTTTGTGAGTGAAATAAATTATAACGGTAACACTTTAGTTTAGGGACCAATTCTCACTCTTGAAGGCATTGATTACAGTACAAAAAAAGAAAGAAAATATTTTTTTGTTACGTGTGAGAACGAGAGGGACAGAAAGAGTGAGAAGGGACAGAGACGCACCAGACACTTCCAGGTCTCTAACGAGGTCGCTAATTAACTCTCACACTCCTGTTCGCTCGCTCTCATCAGAGGTGCACGATGCTTTTTTGACAGGAGAAAATTGCAGGGCAATTAAATCATCTGAAGACGAACACTTCAGATGCTGGAATTAACAGCTAAATGTTACATTTATCTCTCAAAATGTGACAGAGGGGAATAAAATGGTGGCCATAGAATGTTGGCTGATTTTCCAATTCTGTGGAATGAAATTATTTATTATTGAATAATTCTGCGCCTCAGAATTTCCTCTTTCTTTTCACATCTCCACTTCCGTTTTTGCCGAATCTCTAATTTTAACGCACGCAACGTAACTCTGTGATCCCAGCGTAGACAATAACTTGTTTTCCGCGGCTGTTTGCCGTGATGTGCTCCTGATTTCTCCTCTTTTGTGCCGAGTATTATTCGACAGGATGCCGTTTTTCCTCTCCTTTGAGCAGAATCCGAGTGATTCTTGCGCTTTATTTTCATAACCCTTTCCTCAATTAACCTCTCCTTCTGCTCCCCACTGGCAGCTGGCTACGGGGGGACATGGGTGACTGAAACACAGGCTTAATCATGCCATTATTTGTCATCTGTCCTCAGAGAAAGGGAACGAGAAAGGAGCGCGAGAGGAGAGAACTCGTCTAATTTTTGGGTCTATTCTTAAAGCCTGTTCCCCACCCCTACCGTCCCGACTGCTGGGGGGCAGAGCGTTAGCGGGGGCATAGAAGAGAGCTGACAGGCTTTTTTTTCGCGGGCTAAGGTGGGGCTGGGGGGTGTACGCAGCTTTTTTGTGTGGCCGTCAGGAGCAGCAGTGATGGCGTGAGTCTGGGGCCGCGGGGAGCCTTTGTGTTCACTCCATTCTCACTCCTCACACTGCTAACCCTCAATGCATGGATTAGAGAATACTTTAAAGTTTTAATCTCTAATTCACGTCTCACACACACACATTTTCTCTTCCCTTCTCCTTCGCTCACACACATAAACACGTACACCCACCCACCCACACACACACACAAAATCACACCCATTGAGTCACAGACAAAGTGTGAAGGGAAGGCAATGAATAGTGGACTAAGAGCGGAGCGAGGTTAGATGTAAATGCAGCCATGGTTAAATGCTGGAATACCATCCGTAAGACTCATTAGTGGTGGTGAGTGTGAGGTAACGTGCTCGGTTAGGTAACGTGGCCCCCTGAACAACCAGGCCCCTTTCTTTCCACCAAACTCTCCATCCTTTCCTCACAATAATGAGAGAAAAAGGTCACGTTTTCACAAGAGGGGAAATGAAGGCAGTGTTCGCGGTTGCTTTACAGTCCTAGTTCACCAACTCCAATAAATGAGCATGTACAACAAGCCAAAGGGCCTTTTATTGCAAATTTAATTCATTTCTCTAGACAACTGTGAAATTTGCCATTGACATTAGTTATTACCCTGAGGCCAACGAAGAGATGATCTCAGTTAATAAATGATCCCTAACAAGAAGCGCTCCTCTTTTTCTCTCTCTCTCTCTTTCTTGCTCTCTGTTTTCCTTCTTCGCCTGCTGTGAGAAGCTCACTGCACAGAGACGCTACTGTCAGTTCTTCCAGATACTCAGTTCTGCACCCTTCCACAAACACATACACTGTGCCACACAAACACACACACACACACACACACACTGAGCATTGTGAGAAAAGCTTTAGCCTACCTACAGCTGCTCCCTGTTACCCTGTTATCTCTGTTACCCAACAAAAAGAGCTGTGGTTACAGGTCAAACACACAGAGAGGATCTTTCTTTCTGACATATTGCACGCACGCACACACATACGCACACACACACACACACACACACACACACACACACACACACATTTTTTCTATCATGGTGGCGACTTTTCTTTGACATATATTGTTTTATATTGAGCTAATGATCCATCCATCCAGATGCTGGAGCCTATCGCAGGGCTATTGAGCAAATATTTTATATATTTTATTTTGATTGTATTTTTTATATGAATTAAAAAGAAAAATAAATAAATATATAATAAAATAAAAATAATTATAAATAAATAAATAAAATACATACATACCTACATTATTTAGTATGTTGTTAAACTGATTTTCTCATCTGGACCATAGACTGATCCCACAGTGAGTGTTATTTTTACTTATAGGCATGTGGTGGACAAAGTACACAAATTCTGAAATTGAAGTACAAATACCTTAATAAAATATTACTCCAGTAAAAGTGCAAATGTTCCTTTTACATTTCTACTTCATAAAAAGCACACATCTACTTACTTTTTAATGTTGTTAAACTTTTGATGCATAATAATAATAGTTTTACTCATTTATATAGAGTTACTCTTACTACAGTAGGATTGAGTTTAAATAGGTTAGAGCTCAGTCTGACATTATTATGAATTATTATGAGATGGCAACTAGAAGGCAGAATTCAATAAGAAGGATTCAATGTTGCAGACATTACTTTTTTTATATAATTAATTATGTGTGATCTACAAATAATCAACTATTCCTTTTTATTACCAAAAATATATAAAAACGTTGAACTTTCAGTATAAGTTGAGGTTACTGTTAATGTTACTGTTAACTGTTACTGGTAATATCTGTGAAAACAACTAAATATATTTTTTAAGCATGCACATAGCCTACAGTACAATTTAGGCTATTAAATTGTAATAGCCTAACAGTACTAATTTAGCACATAAACATCAGTCAGGTATAACCATGATTACCATTTACAATGAACACCATCAAATGTTGTCATTATAATTGAATGATAAACTAATCCCATTAGTCAAATAATCCACATAGATCATGTTAGTCCCAGTTATTATAATTTTGAATCAGTCAGTGACCAAATTGTGAGTTTTCATCTTCAGACTCGTTCTGACCGGATTTAGTTAGTGAGTTAGTGAGTTCTGTGGTGTATACATTACTCCATGTGATTTGTGAATCAGACAGGTTTGTTAAAAAAGAATCACCCAAAGGTATGGAATTCAATTACCATTGCATCTCAGCAGGTTGGATGAAAAAAATTTGGCTCAAAATAATGACTCACCACAAATTCAGAATCATTGTTGTGTCTTTGAGCAAATCTTGTTTGTTTGTTTTTTCACTTCAAAATAACAAAGTTTTGTTGTTGTTGTTGTTGTTGTTGTTGTAATGTTATAAAAGTTTCCAAAAGTGAAAATACTAAAGTGCAGATACTTGGGGGAAAAAATGCTTACAGTAAATACTGTACTGTATCAGAGAAAAGAGAAAAATATCAGCCAATTATGTTATTGTCCCCCATTGCTTTTAGGAACATTTGGTTCCCACAATTTAGGCTAAACCTGAACCACCCACCCACACACACACACGCGCGCACGCGTGTTTACCACGCAGACACACACCACTGTCCCAGTTTGTGAGCATTGCTGCAGTTAATGATTCCATTAACCATTCATTTCTAGTGACAGTAATTCATAGTTTTATTCATAATATTATATGTTGACTTCTTCTCCTGCAGCACCAATACATCCAATATCAACCAATCCAAATGTCTGGTTTGAAAGTATGAAAAAAAAAAAGTTACCTAATCTAAAATTATTATTTCATGACAAATGGAATCCATTATCAACTGATTCATGAATATTTGTCCAGTCCAGCAATGACAAGCTACACTTTCTCATCTTGGGGAAATAGAATTGTTCAAATTGTGTTTGAGAGAAGGCTCACACACTGGAGGCGGCCCATAATGCAATACGCCAATTTTTTCCTATTTTTTGCAGTTCCAATTTATTGAAGTAACAGAGCAGAAAATGCAGTGACAGCTGTAGCACTTTATTGCGAATTAGAACATACAGTGGGTACGGAAAGTATTCAGACCCCCTTAAATTTTTCACTCTTTGTTATATTGCAGCCATTTGCTAAAATCATTTAAGTTAATTTTTTTTCCTCATTAATGTACACACAAGAGAGAGACAGAGAAAGAGAGAGAGAGAGGGGACTCATTGTATTTCTGTAATTGCCACGGGCTCTGAAAATGGGCTAGCAATAGTACTGGAGCAATTACATATTGAAGACAGAAGATGACAGGATATACTTTGAACATCAGATCACATTTACACTGGGATTTGACCCCCTTCCTCAAAACAGAGCTGAGAGGAGAGGTACTATGACAATGACAGCCATACATGCTCACGACTCGGTGAGGCCGCTGGATGATTATAATTATTGTGTCTGACGTTTGACCCGGTATTGATGGTGTGGCTGCTGCATGTTTCTCCCTCCGTGTTTCAACCGCAGATGTGTTTAACAGGCTGACACCATTTCTCGCAAGAGGTCAGTGCAGGTGAACAGAGAAATGAACACTTGCCAAATACTGTTAAACTTCCACAAATGCCTACACTCTAAATTGTCACCATAACGCCTTTGTTAGGACAGTATGGGGTTGTCAAGTTTGGGTTATGTACATCTTCATGAAGGTTCATGAAGTCCACTGCTACTGTATCTCGAAAGGTAATAGCATTGGTCAAAGGCTGGAGAAGGTAAAAAGCTATTATTTTATTTTATTTTATTATTTTGTATTATATCAATTATTAAACCAATAATTTACTACCTTGTTAACAAATACTCTCGCACAATTGCACCTCATTTTCTTCAGAATGAGGCTTGAGCCATAACCTGGAAGAAAAAAAAAGAAAGAAAGAAAGAAAGAAAGGTGAAAGTGAAGTGTGTAATTTCTAGCAACAACAAATGGAAATGCAAATCTAATTTTCCAAATACCTCCCCTCATATGCCATTGGTTGAAAAAAACAGAATGCCTCGCACCAAACTCATGCCATTCGTTGAGTCAGTGTAGCTGTGTCAGTACCTTGTCAAGGTGCTCAAACAAACAGTGCAGCATCAAAATGTTTACCGTTTTTTTGGAGATCAACCCTACAAATATCTTTCTTAATTTCTTATATTTCATATTATCATTCTAATAAGCTGATCTGATGCTCAATTATTATTGGTACTCAATTATTAATATTTGTTGTTGTTATTATTATTATTACTATTATTATTATCAATGTTTTTATGCTTAATATGTTTAAGGAAATCTATGTATCTTTCATGAATAGAATGTTCAAAAGAACAGCATTTATTTGAAATATCATTAATATCTTGTAATATTATTAATATATTTATTATCACTTTTGATCAATTTAATGTGTCCATGCTGAAAAATTATTGATTTAATTATTATATATATGTAATATATATATATGTGTGTGTGTGTGTGTGTGTGTGTGTGTGTTTATATATATATTTACTTAACTCCACGGAAATAAATTACATTTTAAATATATATTCAAATACAAAAAAAACCTAATAATAATAATGCAATAATATTTCACAATATCACTGTTTTTACTGTATTTTTGATCAAATAAATGCAGTCTTGGTACATCTTGGTACTTGGTCTTTCAGGAACATTTGATCGCTAGTGAATGCGTCTAGATAATTACTAAAACTGGCTGTTAGAGCTACAGTAAAGGATTGAAATGCAGATGTGCAGACCTGATAAGTTACTACTTTTTTTTATTAATACATTACAATCTCTCCTACCTGATGGCAGATAAATAAATGCATAAATAAAAAAATAAATAAGAGTGCAGTTAGCTTAAAATATGAACAAAGGTTAGACTTAACAAGATTGTCTACTCATATGACAAAACACATTATTAAGTGATAACACAGCCACTGTTCGCACTCCTCTATCTCATTCGGAAGAGACAATCCATAGATTGTGCATTTCGATTTGCTACGCTGCCTTCCAAAATACACATTCATTTCCTGTTGTTATTAGTTTGTCATGTTGCATGAATTGATAACATGACACAGCTTGTCCACCGCCACTCGTCTCCGGCATTGTGATGTGGGGTCAACGGCATGAACGATGAGCAAATGTAGTGAAAAGAAGAGATGTCATTCAGCCATTACAGTCATTTTCCATTTCTGTGGAGAAAAGAAAAAAAAACTAATAAGGTAGAAAAACACTCTTTTTGGCTTTACTTCAACATAGACCTCATTTCTCACATATTCTTTTTCCCCTTTCTTTCTTTCTTTCTTTCTTTTTTTTCTTCCAGGTTATGGCTCAAGCCTCATTCTGAAGAAAATGAGGTGCAATTGTGCGAGAGTATTTGTTAACAAGGTAGTAAATTATTGGTTTAATAATTGATATAATACAAAATAATAAAATAAAATAAAATAATATAATAGCTTTTTACCTTCTCCAGCCTTTGACCAATGCTATTACCTTTCGAGATACAGTAGCAGTGGACTTCATGAACCTTCATGAAGATGTACATAACCCAAACTTGACAACCCCATACTGTCCTAACAAAGGCGTTATGGTGACAATTTAGAGTGTAGGCATTTGTGGAAGTTTAACAGTATTTGGCAAGTGTTCATTTCTCTGTTCACCTGCACTGACCTCTTGCGAGAAATGGTGTCAGCCTGTTAAACACATCTGCGGTTGAAACACGGAGGGAGAAACATGCAGCAGCCACACCATCAATACCGGGTCAAACGTCAGACACAATAATTATAATCATCCAGCGGCCTCACCGAGTCGTGAGCATGTATGGCTGTCATTGTCATAGTACCTCTCCTCTCAGCTCTGTTTTGAGGAAGGGGGTCAAATCCCAGTGTAAATGTGATCTGATGTTCAAAGTATAGAGAGAGAGACAGAGAAAGAGAGAGAGAGAGGGGACTCATTGTATTTCTGTAATTGCCACGGGCTCTGAAAATGGGCTAGCAATAGTACTGGAGCAATTACATATTGAAGACAGAAGATGACAGGATATACTTTGAACATCAGATCACATTTACACTGGGATTTGACCCCCTTCCTCAAAACAGAGCTGAGAGGAGAGGTACTATGACAATGACAGCCATACATGCTCACGACTCGGTGAGGCCGCTGGATGATTATAATTATTGTGTCTGACGTTTGACCCGGTATTGATGGTGTGGCTGCTGCATGTTTCTCCCTCCGTGTTTCAACCACAAATGTGTTTAACAGGCTGACACCATTACTCGCAAGAGGTCAGTGCAGGCGAACAGAGAAATGAACGCTTGCCAAATGCTGTCAAACTTCCACAAATGCCTACACTCTAAATTGTCACCATAACGCCTTTGTTAGGACAGTATGGGGTTGTCAAGTTTGGGTTATGTACATCTTCATGAAGGTTCATGAAGTCCACTGCTACTGTATCTCGAAAGGTAATAGCATTGGTCAAAGGCTGGAGAAGGTAAAATGCAGATGTGCAGACCTGATAAGTTACTACTTTTTTTTATTAATACATTACAATCTCTCCTACCTGATGGCAGATAAATAAATGCATAAATAAAAAAATAAATAAGAGTGCAGTTAGCTTAAAATATGAACAAAGGTTAGACTTAACAAGATTGTCTACTCATATGACAAAACACATTATTAAGTGATAACACAGCCACTGTTCGCACTCCTCTATCTCATTCGGAAGAGACAATCCATAGATTGTGCATTTCGATTTGCTACGCTGCCTTCCAAAATACACATTCATTTCCTGTTGTTATTAGTTTGTCATGTTGCATGAATTGATAACATGACACAGCTTGTCCACCGCCACTCGTCTCCGGCATTGTGATGTGGGGTCAACGGCATGAACGATGAGCAAATGTAGTGAAAAGAAGAGATGTCATTCAGCCATTACAGTCATTTTCCATTTCTGTGGAGAAAAGAAAAAAAAACTAATAAGGTAGAAAAACACTCTTTTTGGCTTTACTTCAACATAGACCTCATTTCTCACATATTCTTTTTCCCCTTTCTTTCTTTCTTTCTTTCTTTTTTTTCTTCCAGGTTATGGCTCAAGCCTCATTCTGAAGAAAATGAGGTGCAATTGTGCGAGAGTATTTGTTAACAAGGTAGTAAATTATTGGTTCATAACAACAGCAGTAGGTTTACTGTCCTTAGTTATAGGAAGCTAACATTGAAACAATTTATAGAGATGTAAGATAGCAATGTACGCAGTGAGGTTTTGAAGTATTCGTCATGACGGTGGCTTTTCTCTTTGAATAAGTGTGTTTTACTGCTACATAAAAAGGATTTGAGCAGAACACGTATCACCTTTTACAGAGAGAAGACAGTCTGCTGTCAGTAATCCTGAGACCACCTAAGCACAGTCTGAAACTGCACCTATAGCGTACACATTAAAGAGTAACAAAGCCCTCCTGTCAAGACATAATACTTGTGTCCGACAGATCATCTCTTATTGACAGACAGGGAAATACAGCTGGATTTTGTGTGTGAGTGTTTAAGAAATGTAGAGCCAGAGACAAAAAAGGGAGAGAGCTCAGTTCATTTGCATGGCTCGTTTAGCTGGTGCACTTAATCATGGATTTTCTGCGGCGCAAGTGCAGTGTCTTTATTCTCAAATACCTGAGCTCCAGCAAGGCGAGTGCAGGAATCCTCTTAATGGAAGCCCACCTTCTCCATACTCTCACACTGATATATATATGTGTGTGTGTGTGTGTGTGTGTGTGTGTGTCTGTTTAAGAGAGAGAGAGGGAGGGAGAAACAGTATATAAAGGTATACAATGACTCTAAAAGGTATTTGACCACCTAAAAAAGTACAAACTGTGTGAACACTTTCTGGAACTAATATTTCCATAGTTATTGTGAAATGACTTCATACATCAATTTAAAAAAAATAATAATAAAAAAAATGGCTAAGAAATTAGTTTTGAGAAAAGCTCTATCATTATTTTAGTCATTTAAGGAAATTAAATTCATAGATAATTGTGGCTATTTTGAAATTTCATTTGAAAAAATTAAGTGACAAATGTATTAATATAATATCTTAAATTACTGGACAAAAGGTTAGAATTAATATTGTAAAATATTATTATAATTTAAAGTAGCTGTTTTCTATTAGAATGTATTTTAAAATGTAATTTATTCCTGTGACGACAAAGTTTATTTTTTATCAGCCATTACTCCAGCCTTTAGTGTCACATGATCAGAAATCATCCTAACATGCTGATTTGGTGCTCAAAAAAAAATTCTTACTATTATTGAAAACAGTTTGCTGCTTCATATTTTTGTAGAAATCTTGATACACAACCAAAAGTATACACCGTACAAAGGTTTGGGTAAGTACATTTTTTTATTGTTTTATTTAACAAGGATGCATTAAATTGATCAAAAGTGAGTCATGTCAGTAAAGTAATGTCAGTAAAGACATTTATAATGTTACAAAAGATTTCTATTTCAACTAAAATGCTGTTCTTTCTGTTCACCAAAAAATCCTGGAAAAATGCATCATGGTTTTTACAAAAATATTAAGCAGCAAAAACAGTTTTTAACATTAATAATAATAACCATCATTAATAATTGAGCACCATAATAATTCATAAAAACTGAGCACCAAATGAGAATATTAAAATGATTTCTGAGGGATCATGTGACATGGAGTAATGATGATGAAAAATCAGCTTTGTCATCACAGGAATAACTGACATTTTAAAATATATTCAAATAGAAAACTGTTATTTTAAATTGTAAAATAATTCACAATATTACTGTTTTTGATAAAATAATTACAACTTGGTACAAGCATAAGAGACTTCTTTTGAAAACATTTTAAAAAATCATAATTATTCCAGACTTTTGACTGGTATGTAATATAATGTATAAATAATAATTCATAAAAACTGAGCACCAAATGAGAATATTAAAATGATTTCTGAGGGATCATGTGACATGGAGTAATGATGATGAAAAATCAGCTTTGTCATCACAGGAATAACTGACATTTTAAAATATATTCAAATAGAAAACTGTTATTTTAAATTGTAAAATAATTCACAATATTACTGTTTTTGATAAAATAAATACAACTTGGTACAAGCATAAGAGACTTCTTTTGAAAACATTTTTAAAAAATCATAATTATTCCAGACTTTTGACTGGTATGTAATATAATGTATAGTTATATAAATTTGTAATGTTAATTTTAAAAAATCAGAATCAGAATCAGTTATAATAATGATGATAATTTTTTTGTTTGTTTTTTTTTATAAAACTTAGTTTTCTCATTGGGTTATGGCTAGTCTAAAGTAATTATACTTAGCTTTATATAAAACATCAGACATATTTTACATGTCCTCAAATAGCTTGTAAACATGTGCATATGTATGTGGTGTGTGTACTTGTATGCGTTTAGCGCCATCTCTCCATTGGGACTGACCTTCCCCACACGGCAGACTCCATTAATACAGGTTTAATTAAACTGAGCCCGTCCGGACGTCTCCCGCTGCCTGCATTGCCTCGCAGGGGAGCACACTCAGTCAGCCCTCCATTACACACTAACAGGATCAGATCCACACACATATCCACACATACTCCATTTGTGTAAAATCAATACGACTGTTGAAATTAGAATATGGAAAACTTAAGCTGGAGTCCAATTAATTTCCTAAACATTTACAGTGCAGAAACGTCCCTTTCCCAGATCAGGCCAAACCGAGGTGTCCGTGTGTGCTGGAGAAGTCGATTAAGTGTCAGGCCAGGCCACGTCTGTAATGGAACGTGCCTTCAATGGCCATATCTAATCAGTCATATCTAATCAACAAATTACAGTGATGTATGTGGTCTGCAAATTATGTGACTAATAAAGTACAGTGTATTTAACATGTTTAAAGTGTGTCCCCGTGTGCCTCCTCTGTCTCCTTGATTAATGTAAATGTAATTAAGCACCATGCTAATTAAGCAGTAAATAATGACAAGGTGTGCATTTATGCAAAGATAATGGCACACCTAGATGAAGTGATAGATGTATCTTCAACATCTCCCCAAAATGCAACCTTTGGTTTGGTTATGATCGGCAACCAGTAAAATGGCTGTAAATTGCGAGTATTTTGTTTCATGGTCACATGTTGATGTCATATGACTATCTCTGAATCACCTGCATAATCTTTCCTAAAATGAGAGTGTTAAATGATGCGAACAACAGCACTTGACGGAGCGAATTTGAGGAAATTCACAAAATGACGCCAATGTTGCTCTCACAAGAAAAAAAAAAACTGAAAAACGCGCCACTTTTTTGCACTTTTGTTTTTAACCCACGACAGCATAATAAACTAAACATCACATATACTGAATTAAACAGGAGGTGTTTGTTTGAGTTTAGCAGTAGAGAACTCCACTGTACACTGAGTGCTGTTGCTGTACAGTAACATACTGTAGATACAAGTGTGATGAAAACCGTTAGGTAAATTTCTGTGATGGTCACATTTCAACTTCAAAGCTTGACATCTATAATGTTGCCTGTCATCTGCAATATATCTTGCTTCTAAGCAGATAAATATGCCCAATAAATAGATTCCAGCATGTTCAGTCAATCCAGCATCCACACCTGTCAGCTGTTTACCTCCTCTCTTTGTCTCCTGATATGTGAATAACACATATGTTTCTTTGATTAATGACACCTGGACTGTAGCTGACGGTGCACATGTGGCAGTGACAAATGTAGGTATCCATTGCCATAGTGATGGAATAAACACAGCCTTTAGCTGGAACTGCAGCCACAACACGTTTATTAACAGCACGAGATGGGGGAGAAAATCTGTAACTATAGACTTTCAATGTTATTGGACCACCCTAAAGGAAAAGAAAAAGACTGTTACTTCAATAAACGTCTGGCTTATTGAAACCAATAATTGTTTCAATAATCAGTTCAGATGATTAATTCAAAAGAATCGAAGGAATGATTTGAACACAAATTGAATGTCACTACCTTGACACCAGTAAAAACAAACTTTGTTTAAGGGCACAGTGCCAAAACAGAAACATTGTGATCTCAATAAGCATCTAGTTTCTGAATGATCCTTAAATGTGATTTAACACAGATCATTAACTATTAGCTTTAATCATGCCAGTGCATAAGGTGGAAACAAAAAAGTGGTGTGCACTGAACCACACCACCACATTTGAAAATGCAGAAGTGGATCTCAAAATGTGGTGGCCATGAGAGGGAACTCTAGGTCAAGGCAAGCGGCTGCATGAAATGCCTCTCAGTGCAATAGAACCCAATGTCTAATTTTCAATTGATGAATTGGAATTAGTCATCTTGGCTTTATTCCATCATGCCTTTTCTCCAAATTACACAAAAAAAACTTGCCTCTCATTAAACCAGCTATTAAGAAACAGATACCAATGTAATTTCACGCATACACTGAAAAAATTCTCACTCAATTTTCACTCCGAAATTGCAACACAATCTTGTATTCTTGTAATTCGTAATATTTTACATTTTGGCAAATTGATGGTTAATTCATATGAATTGGCTCATTCATACATGTTCGTACTATCTGCTTATACCCCTGTGACATTTATGTTTATGGGTGGACCTTCATGCTTAATTTTTTCTAAAAAAAAATAATAATAATAATAAAAATGCATGTTTTTGTGAGATCAGGTTGGAAATTGCTAGTAAATTTCACAATTAATTACAAAGAAACAGCAAGTAACACATTGAATTAAATATTACATTTTGAAGTAGAAAACTAAAATCTTGGAAAACGTGTTCCAATAAATTAATTTTTATTTATTTAAAAAAATGTTTTACTAAACTTTAAACTTATTTTTTTACAGTGTTTTGTAGTGCCATGCATTGTTGAGCCTGCACGGTCTGCTGACTGGTTAAAAGGGGCCTGTGATCACGTTTGAAATGATGTAAATGTATTAAACAATGCACTTGTGTAAGACAGTTAAGAGGCCCGCTTCACCTTTGTTCCGGGGGCAATTCAATAAATCCAAAGCTGTTATTTAATTAAATATTTACTACTGGAATTCAATTAAGTAATAATGATGGATTCAAAGGGGTACAGAAACATGCTCCCTTCACTTACACTGCTGTCCAGTGACATTTTCAATTTAATAACTGTTTTTCTTTTTTTTTCCTCTATACACCACTCTACATATTATTTATTTGGTCAGAGTGGCAGCATGATGGTGATCAGCACACCAATCAGCTGTCGCCGCTTAGTATAAACAGAGCAATAGCTGCTACAGCCAACAGTTCCATATGAAAAAGTAAAATAAGTCATGTTAAATGGAAACTAGCAAGATCTTGAAGTGGGGGCAGGGAGCAATGATTATCTTGAATCATTTTTCTTCCTCTTGTGGTCTAACATGTTAGCCAGCACTTTCATTCTTTATAAAAGTATCTATCAGCTTGGATGTTGAAGTGATGGAGAGACTGCGGCGAGTATGACTGGACAGGAATGCCAATAGCCTCATTACTTGGCACGGCACATTGTAACTGAAAATTGCTTCTTTCAGGTTTTGTTTGCTCTGGCAATTACAATAAACTCTCTGCTTGACACGTTGTTTGCACAGATGTAGAGCATTAATAAACATGAGCGCTAATCTGAATTATTGAACCGCTCCCCATAATTCCAACAATGGATTTCCTGACTCCGACGGACGTAGGGATGAGCGAAGGGAGATTGGCTGACTCTCCGGGACAGAACTGAGGTACAGGCCTTATCACATGTGAAATCCTTTTATTGAATGTGCAGGCGTGGAACACGGCCCCCTTCAGGTATTTCCCAAGTTTCAGAGCCTTCGCTGCACTCTTTCCACTACCACACACATACACATTGCCAGACATACACACCAAAACACACACCATTTGCAAACTCACTCAAGAGAGTGACATTTGTTCTCCAGTTGCCTGTCAAAAGAGGAGAGCACTGTCTCTAAGTTAACAAGGTAAAGGTTACGGAGCAGGTGAATTTAAGAAAGCACAGATTTCACTTCCAGAGGACATTTTATTAAGAACACCCAGCATGTTCCTCACTGCCAGAAGTGACAGTTCTGGAACTTGATGACTGATGTTGTGACCAGCGGTGAGAATCACTGAACAGGGTGGCTTCTAATCTCATTACAGCTGGTAACCCAAAGCACTTTTTCAGATTTTAAAGGGGTCATATGATGTAATTTCAATTTTTCCTTTCTCTTTGAAGTGTTACAAGCTCTTGGTGCATAAAGAAGATCTGTAAAGTTGCAAAGACTAAAGTCTCAAATCCAAAGAGATATTCTTTATAAAAGTTAAGAGTCAACCATGCCTACCTAAAACACGCCCTCACATGTCTATGTCACGATGTGGGAAGATTTGCATAACACCGCCCAAATGTTCACGCAAAGAAAGAAGGCTTAACGTTTATTCTCGATGTAGTATTGTTGCTGCCGCCATGTCGTGAAGGCGCTGTGTGTCTCGTTGTGAAAGCGAAACTACTTTGTTTGGCCTTCCAAAAGAGGATGATATCCGCTTTGTCATGCCTAGAGCTGATCCGT
>NW_015645076.1:2845067-2848234 GCF_001515625.1 Sinocyclocheilus rhinocerous | reverse complement strand
TTTTCTGACCGATGAGCTTTGTAAAAATCGACATTAAGAAACAATAATGTACAGTATGTGGAAAATAATGTTTTTTTTACTTTAAACCACATAAACACATTTCATTACACCAAATACACAAAATAATGTTCTTTTTAGCAACATCATATGACCCCTTTAATTTGACACTCTGTTTGTTCCAAACAGTTCATACTTTGATGTTTGATGTTAGCATGTTGCTAAGCTAATTATGTGCCCTAGTTCTGCCGAACTTTAAATTAAATTAACGAGGATGGGTGGAAAGGATCAATACTTTTGATACTGATGTTATATCCTACCTGGTCTCATGGCATAAACGTACCTGGGGGCACTTTTTAGCGAGACGCGAAATACGTACCAATAAGTACATATCACTGCAGTTTCCAAAATAAATGAACACTAGAGGCACTAAAACTCTGACACCTTTTATTCCTTTTCACACATATTTACAGAGTTTCGATTAATGAAGTGTAATTTTCGCACAATTACTTGAAGGATATCATGTTATGACTTCAAAACAATATTTATATGCTGGGAGATGGGTTTTCATCGACGGTAGGTTTGTTCAGTAGCTCACGGAGTACGGAGATGTACTTGAGAGGCGAGGAGCTCCGGTTCGAATCCCGTGTAACCATGGTTCGACAAAACAGTTCAAATCTGCATATAAGGAAGTTAAAATGGCACGGTTGCAGAGTCACTTATCAACAGCTGTTTAAAGGGTACCATCAAAATAATCAAACTGATATTACAATAAAAATAGTTCAAAGCAAATGTGTCATATTACACATTCATCTGATCTGATATCTGATCTTATGGCTGTTTGAGAGAAAAATATTTGTATTTATTATTATTATTACTATTATTAGAGGAAGTTGAAATGGCACGGTTGCATCATCAAATGCATTTTTATATCAGTTTTGCATTTGTTAACACTATCGGGTAGGTTTAGGGTTGGGTTTGGTGTAGGGCATATTAAATTGTATTTGTAAACAATTATTATAATGGGTTTATGCAATGATTATTTTTATTAAAACGTAAAAGTTATAATATTGATCCTGTTCTCTAATTGTTGTTGAAGAATGATAAACAAAAACAGCAATCTAATATTTTTTCATTTTAAAAATTATGACTTTCAATAATAAGTAGTTATAATTACTCAAAGAAAAAGAAATCTACTTAATAGAAATTTTGAAAGCGGTGACAGTACTTGATAAAGATGCCATTAAGCTAAAATTATTAAAAATATACTTCCTTTATTTTGCTACAACATTAATCAGAAGTCCAGATTTAAAAAACAAACTAACAAAAAACATAATTTAACAATTTATGTGTGGAGACGTTTATGGATTGCAAATCTGATCAGCTGAAAATGCCCCAAACACCTTTAAAACCAGCTTAAATTAAGTTTAGGCTAGCAATCATCTTATGCTCATTTAAGATATGTATGTGTGTGTGTGTGTGTGTGTGTTGTTGTTGCTGTTGTTGTTTTTTGTTTGCTTGCTTGTTTGTTTTTTCCCACTCAAACATCTTAAACTCAGCTGTAAATAAAGTACAGTACAGGAGAGAAACAGGAAAGACAGAAAGAGCTTAAGTATTACAATGCACATTAGGCTTGACAGTACAGTAAATTACTAAGTGGGGAGGATTCAAGTAATTCCATTAAAATATCAGTATGGTACCTGGCCTGTGAAAATCATTTGGTAACACTTTCTATGAAGCCCGTATTTCTAATAAATTATAAGGGTATTCTTAAGGCATTATAATGAATGCATAATGCATTATAAAAAAACCTTATAATATGTTGTATCATCTCATGAATATTCATAAGAACAGTTTTAATATATTATAATATTTACTTATTTGTGGTTATAGCTTTTAAGAGTATGATTATTTATAACACACAATGAACACCATATTAAATCTACTTCATTTACAGAATAACAGACTGTATCATATCTTTACATTGTTTATTTAAGATCTGCACAATATATTCATTATAATGCCTTAAGAATACCCTTATAATGTATTATATATACGGGCTTCATAGAAAGTGTTACCAATCATTTTTATATATACATCATGTTCTACTTTCAATTTATCTTTTCATTATTTTATGATATATTTTTTCATTTCCCTTATATTTGCTTTTCATTTTATTTGCTGTGGGTTCCTTTTAGTGCATGACAGTGATTGAACAAATATCAATTAGAATGTATAATTTTCTGCCAACTTCTGGATATTATTTGATTCTGTATTTCAGGATTTCTCAACTGGCATATTCTTTCAGAGAAAGCGTTCTGTCCAGCTGTCATGTGTCCCACATAGTGACATTAATCTGAAAGGCACTAAATAATATCCTCTCTAACTAGCAAGAATAGCCAATATTGCATGTCTAATGAGTTCAGAGCAGCAGGTTTCACACTCTCACTCTTTTTTCGCCATCTCACTATTCCCGTCTCTCTTTCCTGTTCTTCTGTTGTAGTAATTGTAAGAGCCTGTTCAGGAGTCACAATGCAGTAATCAAAGTACTGACAAAAGGCTTCTTTCATTCTTTGCCTGGTTTTGTGTATATTATTATATGTTTCCATTTCACCAGCATGTCTTAAAGTCGAGAAGCGCCGTGCCGTAATTTCGCATTGAATAAGATACCACTGATCAAAGTCACCAGGAGTCTGTTTGATACCTTAGAATAGCCAGCCCTCCCTCTGTTGAACATCTTAGGCCTCTTAAGAAGAGAGAATGAGAGAGAGACAGACAGAGAGAGAGAGAGAGAACAGTCTTCTCCTGCATTCCTCTTGTAGATATTCTCTCTGCTACACACACAGTAAGCTGAATCCTCAGTCTTCCCTCTATTTTGATGCGATTTAATGACATGAAATTATGGCTGCAATCAATAAACGTTAACTGAATGTATATCACAACAAAATCATATATGTCAGAACTTCCTGAGAAATGAGCACAATCCAAGGAGAATAATTATAAGCATTGAATAGATGCTTAAGTTGAAATACAGTTGTCACTTTATACATTTTACGATTTTTATCATTTTAATTAATTATTAATTATTATTCATTTTAATTTATTTAATTATTTAATATTTAATTTCCGATTAATGCATTCACTCGACAACCCTGTTTTTTTTTTTTGGG
>NW_015645076.1:2823047-2844982 GCF_001515625.1 Sinocyclocheilus rhinocerous | reverse complement strand
TCTTTGAAAATGAAATAAAGAACTAAACTGACCTAACTCAAAATTAAAATAAATAAATAAATACTTATAATCATGTCAGATCAGATGTTATAATCAGATCATGTTATCTTCTTATTTCTTTGTTTATTTTATTTAGAGCTGGATAGCTCTACATAGCTACCAGGATGTACAGAATTCTATATTTGTACCACACAGTGTGGAAGATATCTGAAGATCATTTTTTTTGTTGAAAATATAGTTACTATCCACACTATTCCATATAATTTATTGCAAGCCATTGCAGAAGTCAAACTAATTTTAATATAGGGTAATTCTGGTCCATTCCATCATATTTGAGAACATTCATTAGTAAAATGACTCTGGGAATGATTTGTTCTTAGACATTACGGTGCAGTTGGTGTTACAGTTTTGTGAAAGTGTTTTGTCATGTCCAGATTCTCCCCTTAATGTGTTATTAATGTGTTAACCCATACTGTCCTTTAACCACTTTCAGTCTGCTAGCACAACTTTTTCTAATCACAAAACAAGCCAGTCCCCACATGCTCTTTCTATGACTATCACATTATATTATTATTATTTAAACACTTTTTAACTTGTAAACATTCATAATTGTGTGATCTACATTATTAGGCTAAATTGTTACGAGGGTAGTGGTACTGGTCTAAACTTCAATTATATTTTCATCAATACAGAGCACATGACAATGTGTATACCGATATAGCCCTACAACATAAAGCATAACCAATCAAAACTGGACAAAGAAATTGCATCTTGAGTCCGCTAATGTTGAGTAATATTGATAAGACTGTAATCAAGCCATTAGTCTTGATTAGCCTCAACATTCCTGTATGACCTCTTTTAGAGTATATTGTCTGTGCGATCATGGGTACAGAGCATTATGGCTCTCTTTATTGAATCAGACACTGGATTCAGTTTGTCAACAGTACCCGTGTTTACTCTAGTGCAGGCAGCACTGGCTCATTACTCTCATATGGATTTTTCTTCCTTTTTTGTTTACTGTCTAACTTAATACGTACATTAGAAGTTATTTGTCTGCACCTGGCTCAGTCATTGCTTCACCATGTGACTCTGAACGATTCTCATTACAGTAATGAGAGACTTTCTGCTGATGCGCAAAACATGTCAAAACAGGCAAACAGAAGAGTAAACAACTTGAGCAACAGTAAACAGAATGTCCATAGTTAAAAAGCAAATAATGGTTTCACCTGTTTCTAGAACAATTATGTCGCAGTTATTCAGTAATTGACACAGATGCAGTGTATACACTGTAAAAAATGATATGATGAAAAAGCCATGACAACTTATGTTTTTAAGTTACTTTAACTCATAAAAATTATTTAAGCAATTTCAACTTTTTTTTATAAGTTATACTAGATTCAACTGGATTTTTTATAGATGAACATATGAAACTTCTTAATATGATTTAAGAGACCACGATTCAAACAATTGTTAACCTTGTTCATTTGTGACTACTTTTTTAGAAAGACGTTTTTGTCAGCCGAACAACCGACATGTTAAACGTTACATTCAGCTGGACGCACTGTAGGCCTAACGTTACATCTGTTCCGCACAAGCTCGTTTTCTGTGCCATTTGTTATTTTACTGGCCATCATCATATATTTTATATATTATTTTGTTTTACGATTGCAAATTGCTTACAGGTAACAGATTACAGGTAACAGTAAATGCAAACAAATGCATTATGTTGTATGAATCGGTCATATTTTAATCATGAACAAAAAGTCTGCAAAAGTGTTGTGTAACTTACATCTTTGGGCTTAACTGTAATTAGCAAGTAACCAACAATTTCCCGTTTACCTCCCTTTGTAGGCTATGACTGAGCACATTAAAGTGAGAATCACCATCCATCTTAATATTTTTTTTTAGGCAACTCAGGTTATTAAAGGGTTATGAGGCTGTTGTATAGGAAATGTCTTTGCTTGTGTGCGTGTTGTTTATAAGTAAATTTAAGTTGAATAATTGTTTTTTTTTTTTCAGGCGCACGCTTGTGATTCTGCGTCTGGATGAAGGGTGAGTTTTGCATTTCTGTACCAAATAACCACCGGTCAGTGTGGTTTGGCCTATTAAACGGATAGTTCACCCAAAAATGAAAATTCTGTGATTAATTACTCACTCTCATGTCGTTCCACAATATCTGGATCTGAAATAAAGTTTACATTATCATAACTAGAAAATTAATGTTAAAAATTTTTAACTTAAGTTGAAACAGCAAATATTGCAAAGTCAAATGAACTTCAATAAAACAATTCAGCACTAGGCAAGATTTAAATTAGTGAGTTGAAATGACTTGTACTTTTAAGTTGATTTAACTTAAATTTTAAGGCAGCCACAAAACTTACGTTTTTAAGTTGAAAGGGGTGAAAATTTTTTACAGTGTAGTTAAATGTTTTTATTATTATTTTCTTGCAGTAATGTACGTAATCTATTTTTAATCTATAATTCATCTTGATATAGTGAAAGATTAATGGCGGGAGTAGTTTCAGATGGATTGAGTGGAGCAGGTGATACCACAATTTCTCTGTACAATGACAAACTATTGTACCTCATTTCCATATTCTTCACCAGCTTATCTCTTAAAGACCAACAGATAATAAAAAAATAAAAATAAAGACCAACAGATGATTTGCAGAGTCATTTCACACACTGATGTCCTATCAAAGCATTAGAGGCACAGGTCCCATGTTTTTTGTTGTGAGAAGTTTTAGATGTGTTAGATAATAGAATGTCCCAGTCCTATGGAAGCCCGATTCTGCCAAAAAATGAAGAAAAAGAAAAAAATCTAAAGTGACTTAAATGAAAATTTTTAAATTATTACATTTTTTTTCTGAGAATTGCTAGTTTATATCTTATATTTATATCTCACAATTTGAACCTTTCTCCCTTGCAATTCTGGGAAAAGATTGAGAATTATTAAGATATAAATTCAGAATTGTGAGATGTTAACAATTGCGAGATATAATCTCTGAACTGCAAAAAAATAAACAAAATATAAACTCGCTATTCAACTGTGAGATATTAACTCAGAATTCTAAGATGTAAACTCAGAAGTGTGTGTTTCTGTCTCACAATTCTGTGTTTAAACAAAGTCCACTCATGCCACTTTCTCTATTTATAATAATGTTGTGTTCGTTATATTAATCACACTCCATTTTGAACCCTATAAATTATCATTTATTATGATTTTGTTTTTGTTTTTTTTCCCTTTAGTATTTGGTAAATATAATTTTAATTATGACAACAAACCAACATTTGGTCTCAAACTATGTTGCTTCTATCTTATTACCGTTAAATGTGCAGACCTGCCTCATCATGCAACCCTTTTTATCCTTTCTAGCGTAGTTGTAATTAATTTTTTTAAAGGGCACCTATTATGCCCCTTTTTACAAGATGTAATATAAGTCTCAGGTGTCCCCAGAATGTGTCTGTGAGGTTTCAGCTCAAAATACCCCACAGATAATTTATATAATTTTGAAAATGCCTATTTTGAGTGGAAGCAGAAACACACTGTTTTCGTGCATGTATCTTTAAATGCAAATGAACTGCTGCTCCCCGCCCCTTTTCCAGAATAGGGCTGTGACTTTACAGCTTGTACCTCAAATACTCGAACAAAAAGCATCTGTTTGGTTTTGATTATCGTGTATATCACGCTAAAAGCATGCGTTTTAAAGCCATATCAGTTTAAACATCTGATATAGTGTTTTCTGAGCGCACAGAAAGCGGCTGTCACACGGCATGTGAGTACTAAACTAAGTTGTCTTTCATGTCTTATTGTGCTTAAACTACTTCAAATACACACAAGGTTATGTTAAAAGCATTACAAAAACAGTCAGTTATGTCTGTGAAGGTAAACAGCTGAGAATGAAATCGCATGTTTATATTAGATCTGTGTATGAAGTGACAGCAGTGTAATATACAGTACCTACTGCTGTCTACGCTGTTATCACCCAAACAATAAAATAAAAACAGAAAATCACTCACTGCTCTTGACCGAATAACTTCTATAGTTTTAATAAGAAGACATTTCTAATTGAATGCTGCTTTTAAATGCTCTAGCATGAAGATAAACATGGCGGATTGTGTGTGGCTCACTCAGGGTGGGGTCTTTGCTAATACGGCAGTGTCAGTCGGCGACCGTGGGCGGGGCCTAAACATTGTGACATCACAATGCTCAGAGAATCAAAATGGCATGTCTAATTAGACTGATTTGGTTTAAAGGTAGAGTAAGTGATTTCTGGTAGCCAATGTTGATATTTGTGTTTTTTATCCGCCATCTCTATCTCTCTGTCACTCGGCTCAACTAATGTCCGTCCCATGCACTGAAAGCTCTCTCCTCCACATCACGAGTAGACACGCCCCTTATTGCTGATTGGCTACAAGTTTGTTTTGCGATTCGGCCCGAATCAGTTTTCTAAAGTGTTTTTGAAAAATCACATACCCTGCCTTTAATGGGGATTAAAAAATAAGGAGTGGGTGGATTTTTATCATTGTAGGGTGGTTGTGTTCACACACTGCCAACACACATTTATGTCCAAACACCATGTAAAAGTGGATTTTGCATAAAAGGTTCCCTTTAATCTTTATAAATAGTGTCTAATTAGTTTTATTATTTGTGATGACCAAATCACACAAATCATGGTTTAAACTGTTGTTAACTGTTTGGAACCTTGTTCCTGTAACTGTGCCAAATTAACTGCTGATAAAATAAATAAATAAATAAAAAAATAAAAAAATCACAGTTCAACCACTTCCAAAAAA
The DNA here is from genome assembly GCF_001515625.1 of Sinocyclocheilus rhinocerous. Classification (NCBI taxonomy): domain Eukaryota; kingdom Metazoa; phylum Chordata; class Actinopteri; order Cypriniformes; family Cyprinidae; genus Sinocyclocheilus; species Sinocyclocheilus rhinocerous. Next base: position 2,840,185 of record NW_015645076.1, on the reverse strand, counting down.
GGGAGATTTCCCCAATGAGCAGTGCAGAGTCTGAAGACACAGCACATAAGTCATCAGAGAGGAGGTAATTTATTTTCCCTGCGTTTAATATGTCACAGCCCAATGCTTGTGTGTCTGTAGTGTGCGAGCTGCTTGGCACAGGCCGCTATCGTTGCCGGATGCCTCCTCCACCGATACCTGTGGTGTTCTTCATGGTTCAGGGGCTCCTAATTTAAATAGGAAGTTGCACATATTTCACAGAAACACTGGGAGCTGAGGAGCGGGGTGAGGTAGGGGGTGTTTTAACACAGGATGGGGCAGATGATGTACTGCATGACGTTTGGATGATCCCTCCCGAATGTGCCAGAGAGGGTCACGGATCAGAGCGGGCAGAGGTGTAGTGCGGCTACAAATGGCAAAACATGCTGGTAGCCGGCAGGAGCGTGCTGATGGGCCATAGCCTGCTCGGAGTGCTCATCGAAGCACTGGGAGATATGACGGTAATTCACTCACCATGCACCCAAACGAGTTTTTCCTCTAGTTATACTGGATTCACATCGTTCCACTGCAACCATCCAATAATATGCAAGATTTAAACATGATGCAACCTTCAAAATAAATAAAGTAATAATCAGCAATGAATTAATGTAGTTTCATCTCTTTTTTTATCACAGTGTTATAGCAAAATATAAACATCCTTGTCTCATAATAGGATACATTATTTTGTTCTTTTTTTTTTTTTTTTTTTGCTGTAGTGCACAAATGCCGACCAGAATAAATACATTCATATTTTCCCTAATAAATGGTTAAAGTAGCGATTTGATTATAACTGTCCACAGTTGCCGCTAGTTCATCAATATTCCTTATTAAATGTGCTAATTTAGCCATTGCACTGAAAATAAATAGTTTTAAAGAAATTTTCACTCAGATATTGTTAATATATTTTATAAATAATTACTAATGGCAAGTAACACATTGAATTGAATGTTACATTTTGAAGTAGAAGGACTGAAATAGTATGTTCTTGTAAATTGTACTTCAATAATCTTTATTTTTATTTTTTAACTTTACAGTGTAGGCTTAATTTAAATTTAAATGTTCTGTCACATTTTATACTCTCATTATTTAAATGTGTATGTATATATATATATATATATATATATATATATATATCCATTCAGTATTTTTTTTTATTTATGCTCTTAATAATTATTACAGTTTTCAGCTGTCCCAGCTGACAATCTTTTTGTTGATTTTCTCAGTGAACTTAAAATCTAGCATTTCCCCCCAAAAAAATATTAATTTGAAGAAGACAAATCAGGAATCACAACAGGCATAGTTTGTTTTTATTATCAGACAGGAAAAATGATCTAAACACAATGAAAGGGGAGTAAGACAATGTAAAACATACTCCTCAAAAAGTCTTTCTCAAATATCTTTGCACGAATGTAGGCTACGCACTTCAAAATGTCCACACAAAGAGAGGATGCTGTTGTGAATGTGCAAATGGATGATGACAGTTCAAACTTGCTTGAGAAGGGAAATATTCAGTGTTACAACTGTACTCGGTCTACACATGGTCAAAACGGGATCAAAGCCTCTCTCACGTTATACAGATACCAAACAGAAGCCTTAAACTAAACTGTAATTTCATTATCAGCCCCCTCTGTTGTGAGCTAATATTGCACTTTCAAGTTTAGCCGTTGCATTTGAAGCAACTGCACCTAAAATAATTTAAAGGTCCTTTACTCTGGGCTAAAATAGCACAGTAACCCAGTCAATAGATTGCACCTTGCCTCATGTGGCACAGATAATCTATTCAGAACTGTATCTCACTGGGCTCTCTGCTCAGACCAATATTTATCTGAGCTCAGAATCAGCATCATCTCTTATACTGAACACGCACACACAAGTACACCAACTAGGCTGGACCAAGCTAGCAATGACCTATGACACTTGACCTCTGACATTGTGACCTGTTGTCTGATGGCCTATCGATTATGTCTGGGCTTTACTGGGTAATTGCTGGATTGTAATTACATTACATTTTATTTAGCCCATAATATGGGCATTTTTTATAAGATGCTTTGACTGACAGATTTTCTTTTTGTGACATTTTCTCGTCCAACTGATTCAAAATTGATTCAAAATCAGGCTTGTCTCAGTCTGACCCTCAAGGACCCCTTTGGTGGGATTTAGAATTGTCCATTAGGCACAGAGGGCTTGGTTCCTATTGCTATGTTTCCAGGCTCATTGACTGCATGGGGGAAATGAGAGACAAAGCGTCTTCTGGCGGGAGTTGTCATGGGAAACTCGGGGTTCAGGTCAATGATCAGCAGATTTGAAATGAACTTCGTAAACTGGAAATTGGATTAAGGAACCTGTGAAGCATGCTACACTTATTTATTATTTAGTTATTATTTTGAAGCAGTTTCAGAATGATTAAAATAGAATGCTGTTGTTATTTATTTTTATTTTTTTGAATGCTGGGTGCATTCTTGGTACATCTGTGTATATTTCAGACACTTTGGGTGCATAAAGAGAGATTTGAATAATCTTTAATCTCTTTGGTATCACTGCAACATGAAATAACATAAAAATTAAAAACTAGCAGAAAACTGTTACATACCACTGGTAATAAGAATGAAAACAGAACTTCCAGAAGGAGAATTAGAAAATATTACGTTCTGTTGAATCTCTCAACTTGACATGAAGATGCAAAACCTTTTTGCTGCGGTATTAAAACTGAAACAGCGGTTCTTTGATGTTGGCCACTGATGCTGCTGTGAAAGACTTCAAAACCTTAGCATAAATTGAGTTTGTTGTGTATACAAGCACCTGCCAGATTTAATATTGAACGGATGATCCAAAATGGATTTTTGATCCCTGTAAAATGAGGAAAGATGTCTGAAACAACAGGAAAAGGGAGGGGGAAATCTATAGCCCACCAAAGCTGAGATTTGTGCTCCCAGGTGAAGAATGTATCTCTTCTCGTCCTTCTGTGTTTCCTTTTGATGGGCGGGTTTCCATGTAAAGAAAAACCTATAGGTCTGACCTTCTTACTACTTTGCCTGTGGCTATTCACAGATTGCATGTTTTTTGTGTGTGTGTTTCATCCTTAGGGGGTGATCTGAATCAAACCGGTATAAATATTTCAGTGCATTTTTCCTGCTCCTCTGGACCTCTTGTTAATACACTTGCTGTGTTTGACAAGCAAAATTCTGTCTGTTTACATTAGCTGTTAAACTGTCCCCTTTATACTAAAATGTATGAATAATATTAGTATTAGTATAATGGTGATATACTGAATTGTATTTAATAAAGTCAAAAACGGATCTACATTTTTAAAAGTATATTCCTAATCCAAACACTTTTTTCACAAATTATTATAAGGTTCTATGAGTTACTAAATATACAAAACCACATATTTCAATTACCTTCATTAGTTGATAAATATATGGTATCCACTGATTGTTAAAAAAAAACTTGTTATTATCAATATTTAAGCACTTAGTTTAAGATCAGACCGCATATTAGCAGTGTTTATATACATATAAATAAAATGTTTCGTATGAGGCAGAGATACAATTTCATCCAAATGAAATAAAATACAGAAAGTCTTTGGAGATGTGTCTGGACATCTGGTAGCCATCTCAGAGTAACTGGAGCTATGCCAAGGGTACTCAAAAATGAAAATGACTTCATTATGAAGGTGTAATCAGAGTCTGCATGGCAAAGTTTAACCCTCCCTGAATGTAACGGCAGTTTGGATTCCTTGAAATTTGAGAAATCAAAAGTCACTCACAGGAAACCGAAGACACCTCGAGCTGTAAATCCAGACACTTTAAACAGTAAAAATACATGTATCCTGTGGTTGTCATGGTGTTATGTGAAAAGTCTGAACCAATTCCAGTGTTTATTTATATAAACGACACATATTATTGGACATTAATTAAATGGCCACTTAGCGGAGATGAAACAGTACTCAAAAACTCTCTCCAGTGTGTCAAAATGGACAGTCCATTAGACAAACAGTATGAAACGACTGAAGAGCTACATGTGTTGATGAGTGGCCTGATGAAGAGCTATATTGTCACTGTCGGAAGCTTGACAAACACATTATGGGAATAAACTCTTGGACTGGATCCATTTTGTCAATTCGGCTGTTGAAACAGTTCACACAAACAAATGCTCAGAGTAAAGGGAGGTCACACAGGTGTCAGGTCAACTAGCTACCAGATACTGGATAGTCAAAATCATGTGCTTACGTACAATACATGATACCATGAGGCAGAAGTTATATGTAGAAAATGTTGTTCCAAGGAGTTTTTTAAAATATTGTTGTTTCCTTCCAAGTACACCTGACAATACAAATTGCCCATTTAAAACAATGTCTTTTACTTAAGTATAGTGACTGAAATGGCAAACCTGACTGAGATATTGACAGGAAAACAGGCTGCTTGGGAATAAATGGACCTGTGAGTTGTTTTTCAGCTATTGTAAACAGGGTTACCATCGGCAGCTCGCAAAGGAAAGCAGATACAAACAGTCTGCACTGAACAGGCTGCACGAAGATTGAAATCTCCTTTAATGAACTGCTGTAGTTGAAATTGTCAGCTACAGCTGGGCTAAAGCAGGCGAGAGCTGGACAAATAAATAAGCTCAATGAAAGCAGAGTGTCTGTCAGTACACATTGCCACAGTTCTGGTTGGATTTACATAATTATCAAGCTTAGTCCAGATATAAGACACAATATAGGAAGATTTACTCTTAAAGGTACCAGCTAATAAAGAATGTCTTTCCTGAGGGCTGAAAGTATAAACTAGACTGTCGTATTCAAACTCTGTAATTGTTCTGACACATCAACACCTTTGAACAGTGTAATTTTTCACGAGCTAGAACCGAGAGTTTGCTTCCTGATGACCTACAGCTGCAATCAGTTCAATCAAACACTTTACCTTTATTAGGAGTCCAAAGATGTCCTGAAAACAACCCTGAATGATGTGTTTAGAGGGCAATTAATGGCACCTGACTGTTTCAGTGAGGGACACGCAATTCCTGCTGCAATCTATCTGAAGTAATTATGCCACGGGGCTGAAAGAGCTATTTCTTCTGTCCCCACCCCTGTGCCCTGTGTCTGAATCTCAATGCTCTTCAGAGTGTGTGTGTGCACTTTAAGCGTGCGATCAATACGGCCAAGCGGTTAGCGTCCAAGAACTCCCTTCAAGTGCTTTCGTACAGCGCAGGCCCGGACCCTTCCTCTGCAAAAAATGTCAATTAATTTCAGCGTCGACTATACTGGGGGGAAAATTGTTCTTGTGAAACATTATTGACATACTTTAACCCACATTTCCAGCATTCAAGGCGAGGAAAGTCAATTCTCATTTGGAGACAACTGTGACGCTTTTCCCTGTAGATTGTCCACGCAGCAGGATTACGGAGGTCGGCGGTTGGGGTTATAGGGTCGGAGGTCACAAGGCTACTCCTGGCCCAAGGTCAAGGTGACAGGGGGATATCAGGCCGGCCCTCATCTGCTTCGGTAGCCTTATAGCCAATCAATACAATTAAAAAGTCTGACTGATCTCTTGGTCTGCCCCTCCTTGCTCTGCCCCTCCCGTTCCTTTCCTCTGTGTCTCTGTTTCTATGTTCACTTGAAATCATTCATTTCTCCTTTTATATTATTCTGACTATGTAACAGGTATCATCTAGATAGAGCCCGGTGCAGATGGACAGCCGCGGCAAGATCCGTTCTATATTTGTTTGAACAATGTTTTATTAAGCCTCTGCTCTTTTTAATATTTACATTGGTGCATTTGAGGGTCTGAGGCAGCATGAAGCAATTACACACATGACCAAGCCGATAGCCACAAAATGTTTTTTTTTATTGGTCTTATGAAGTATTCTAATTTGTTGAGATGTGAATTGGTGGGTTTTTGTTAAATGTGAGCCAAAATCATCAAAATTAAAAGAACAAAAGACTTAAACTACTTCAGTCTGTGTGCATTGAATTTATTTAATACATGAGTTTCACAATTTGAATTGAATTACTGAAATAAATGAACTTTTCCACGACATTTTAATTTATTGAGATGCACCTGTATGTCTCCCTTATGCCGAGTTCACACTGCACGATTTTAGTCCAATTTTTCACTCGCCGACAGGTTTTGCGAAATCGCTGACAAATGCCCGACATCGGAGGCAAATCGGTGCTCGTTCACGCGAGTGACAATCACGCAGTGTGAATTATCAAAGACACGATCTGAGGGAATCGCCAATGCGTCGCCGACGCCCGCGAAATACTGAATTCTACCCCAGATAGTCACGCAGTGTGTAAACAACGGCGATCCGACGAGTTTGAAAATCGTGCAGTGTGAACTCGGCATTATCTGACACACATATTTCAGGTCCTGGAGTTTCTTTTAATGAGCTAATGAGTTGAATCAGGTGTGTTTGATTAGGGAGACACACAAAATGTGCAGTGCTGGGGGGCGCCCAGGACCAGGGTTGAGAAACACTGCTGTAACATAACATTATAAATACTTGTAAATTACTTGTCAAGGAAATATTTATGCATATATATAAGTTATAATATTAAAGGTGGGGTAAGTGATTTCTGGTAGCCAATGTTGATATTTCAAATCACCAAAACAAACACGCCCCTACCCCAAAAGGGTCTCGCTCCTATTTTGATAGCTCCGCCCCACACGTACATATGCATCCCAGGCAACGATTAGTTCTGTGAAACAAAGCAAAACTCATTATAATCACTGATGCTGTCTACACTGAATGTGGCGCAGCACGACAAATCCCCGACAGTAAACTGCTGCCACGTTCTATATATGACGTATTGACACAAATTTCAAATGATTTTCAATGGTCGCTTTGTCACGTCCAGTGTAGACAGACTTTAGCTGTTGTGGCGCGGCCAGTGTACACATGGTGTAAGCCTTATTTTGTTCCGCAGACGTTTTCCTCTTTTGTTTTTTATCCGCCATCTCTATTGTTCTGTCGTCGCTCGGCTTGGCTAATGTCCATCCTGTGCACTGAGCGCTCTCTCCTATGCAACATGAGTAGGCATGCCCCTCACTGCTGATTGGCTACAAGTTTGTTTTGGTACTCGTCCCGACTCAGTTTTCTAAAGCATTTTTGATAAAAATGCATACCCCACCTTTAAATGTTTAACCTAATTATTTTCACAATATAACTTTGGTATTATTTTTGCACAGAACAATGTATTACAAAATCATTGCTTCATTCAGCTGATGTGCGTTTGCAATGTTTCATCAGTGAGGTGCAAGATTCCATGGTCAGTGGAGATATGGAAACTAGTTACCCGTTGAGATCATGTGACTGATCATGGCACTAACACGGACACTAATATAATGATGCATGCCATGTTTGTTGAGTATTGTGGAGTGCACAATAGAAAGCAGAAGCTGTGCTTCAAGGGCATCACAATTTAAAACGGGGTTATGATTTGTTTTAAGGTGATTTTGTTACAGTGTAATTACACAAATAATTTTCCCCTTGATTATAACATCTCCACCAAATGAATTGAAATTCATTGTCTGCAAAAGTCACGCCACCACTCATGTTTGTACAATGGTTGTGAACCATGGTAGTTTCTGAATTTGAATTTAATTTGAATGTAACATGAATGAATTAAAGTAAATATAAAATCATATATTCTAACTAGGGGTGGGCGATATGACCAAAATCTTATGCCACGATTTGAGTAATTTTATTTTACGGCAACGATATATATCACAATATAGTTATTTTTGCCTGCAAAACGCCTTCGTACTACCATTGGTCCATGACGATAATGTAATAATAGGTGTGTGCTGAGACCGCCTTCTTTTACACCAAACTCTTTTCTGACTCATTTCGTCTGTTTAATCCGTCGAGGTAAGAACTCCATGGGTGAAAATATGAACACACCGGAGAGCCGCTTTTTAGTAGAAAATGAAGTGCTCCTGATGACATGAGGCACTGATACTGTTTTTCATGTTTGATACTGTAAAGCTGCTTGCTTTTAAGCAATCTATTGAATAAAATGTCATATAAATAAACGTGACGTGACTTTACTGGAGTGCTAATTTGCAGAGCTTGTGCGAACATACCCATGTTGCTATGATCAGATGATTTTCTTTATAATGATTTTCTTTATCTTTATATAAAAATGCTTTTCTCATTTTTGTTGTGTTTATTTTGTTACTGAGAAGAAAGCGCGCGGCACATATTTACATTTTCATCTAAACATCGCTTTCAGCAGCGTGGTCAGCGTCGGGATGTTTGCTAACAGTATACCACTGCTCACGTAATTCGAACCTCGTTTTACCCCTAAATGAAGAACAAAAAGAACTTCGCTGTGAGTACAGTATATCGGGGCCTTTACATAGGTGTTTTCTTTATCAGCTGTTTGCTTTCACTTAAGACCTAAATTACTGTGTTTACAAGGATGTACTTGCAAAGACAGGCATTGACACATACAAGTGTGTGTATTTAACTGTTCAAGGCCTTTAAAGCAGCAAAAACAACTCTGTTCAATACTCCTGTGCTCTATGAGCACCGTCTTCACGTGTGCGCACCTCTCTGACAGCGCTTAGAAACAGTCTCTCAGACAGCACGCACATATAGCGAAATGAGTTCGCTTTCGCTGCTGATTGCATTTCAATGGCTTAAAATCACTTGTTTTTAAACCGCAATGCTTAAAAACGCGTGCAAACGATAAGCTTTCGTGACCACCTAGCACAGCAACGTCACGTGAACGTGTAACCGCAATAGAGACGATAGTCCAAAATCTCTACCAGTGGACAAATTTCTACCGGTTAATCATGTCTACCGGTATGTCGCCCACCCTTAACTCTGACTGTAATTTTTTACTATAAATGTCTTTCTATAATTAAAGTATGTACTGTGTCAAGTGTAAGCATAGCTATATTTTCAATTTAGATGTAATTTTGTGGCTGTCTTGCAGGTGGCTGCATGAGTCTATCTCATGCTACAATTACTCCAAACCACGCGCAGATCTAAGATGATTTTCAAGTGCTACTTAAGTTATGATGTTTTTGGGAAACAGCCTGTAATTCTAAGATGATCCGTACGATCATTTGTACGATTTACAGTGCTTATGGGAAATGTGGCCCAGATGGTTTTGTTGGTTAAATAAGTGCTGAGCGACCTGGATTGATACTTCAGTTTCAAAAAGAATTATGTGTCCATAACAAATGACACATTTCCCAACAGAGAGTGAAATATTTATCTCCCTCTTCTCCAGGACTTCAGGGAGTGTTGAGGGTTGAGTGTGTGTTGCTTTGATAATCAAATTGCCGTGCTCCTCCAAAATACATTACGGACAGTAATTGCATGAGTTAGAGGTAGAAGTTAGTTTCTCCTGTGTGCTGACAGTGCTGCAAGCATGGACCGGTATCGGCCCGTGACGACAGATACGAGGTTAGTTGTGTGTTGGAGTGTGAGTGTACACGTATGCGTGTGTTGTGAATTTGTTTGACAGGGAATTTGAGACAGCAAGACATGGCTCTGAGGGATGTGACACCCTTTGTGACCCCTCATTTATCAGACAATAAACAGCAGATCATGTGACCACAACTCTTGCATTTCTGTTGGCCTCTTAAGTTGATTAGTATGCAGGTGACAGTGTATGGCCTCAACCCCCCATGTTCACTCCATGGAGCCTCTATCACAATGAATTATCGGCCTTAGCGGTGATCAATTCGAGCAGGCCACTTCCTCAGCACCAGACAGGGGCAAGAGTGGGTGGAAAGTTTAAAATTTTAGAGTAGCACAATTTCTGCAAAAGCATAACAAAAATGACGGAGATGGAATGGGTGAGAGGGTGGGGATAAACACCAGATGTGCTCCGTTTCGGAGCAACTCATTGCATGGCGACAGCCAAGCGTGGCGTGTAGCCTGAGGTGCTAACAGAAAATATTACAATATCACAAGATTCTCAATGCAAACACCATTTTGTGGTCTCTGAGTCAATTCCCTTTTCCCCCCTGGTGTTGAGCGTTGATGGAACTAACTCTGTGAGAAAGAAAATAGATACACCATCACCATATTTCAAATGTAAAATGCACCAAGAGCTTCTTTGATGCACATTATAGTCAACTTAAGTCATGATGGAACTGAGAGTAAATCAACAAGCCACCATAAGGACAAAGATAGCACTTTTAAGGCTTTCTGAGGAATAATGGTGATGCCGGGATTCATGGGATTGCATTTGGCTTCCTGTGGTGTCAGACCTTTTTTTGTCATTTGGCAAAGAGCAGCAATGTTGTCCCACCATGGGTGCCTGGCAGATGGGCTTCTATGTAGAGAAATGAGCCGGGAGCAACCTCTATCACTTCTGCTCTCTCTCTGACTTTTTCTCTCTCACTGCGCCCCCTCCCTTTTTCATGTCCTGGGGCTGCTGTATCTCTTCTCTGAGCTGTGACAGTGGGAGCTCTGTGGGAGGTGAGTTGGTTGAGCCAGCCCCAGATGCAAGAGCCCATCTCAGACTTGTGCTACCAGAAAATCTGCCTCTTCATGCTCTGCCGAGTACACACGCTCGCTCTGATGAAAAAGCGCCACGGCTGAATCATCTGGTGGAAAAACATATACCTTGTGGTGCTGCCTAGAACTTGCCAGAGGTCCTTTCACAGCAGTATGTTGGTTCAGTCTCCAGTCTACCCATAGGTGCGCTGCACACCCCTCACGGCCTTTCAGTTACGCGTGTCTTTCTCAATTCTCTCCCAAATATCCACTGTGAGTCTCCACATCAGCCGTAAAGCATCTGTACCAGATTTCCACATGGATGCTATAACCAGAAAATCCATATACTCATATTGTTGTTATTTGGACAACCCCATCACCAGTTTGTGGATTAAAGACCACAGTTACTAGAGTTTCAATGATATAATGTAACATTGTGGCCATAAAGGTCTAATTTTTCAGTCCTTTGGCAACTCCAGTGGATTTCTAATGATTTCCAAGTACAAACAGTTACCATCCAACATTGCACCATATATTTGGAATTCGTTAGTACCATTCATAGGCTTGTCACCAAGTCAAGTGATTTAAAATGGGAAAAGTTTTTTTCTTCTCCTTCTTTTTTGAGAAAGGAGTTTGTAAATCTGTTCCAAAATTATCTGTATCTCTATATAAATAGAACCAGACGTGTGTGAAAAACCCATTTTAAATGCAATTCTATGCCATTTATAGTTAGGGAAGAGTTTATCCGATACTCGCTACTGCTCCAATATGTATGTTTTTATTGCATCAAGTATTGGTCAGCCTTTGAATAACTTTATTTGAGGAAAAGACAGTATTCGGTTGTTAAAATGACAGTATTAAAGTAGGTTGTAAAAACTGAAGTTCATGGAAACTCTTACCTCCACTGCTGCTGTCGAATGACATTCTCCAATCAAACATCAAAACAGAGCGTGTCGTGTTTGCTTACAGCAGTCATCACAGTAAAAGATGTTCCAATGTCCCATTATTATGCATAATCTGAAGATAAAGGTCTGTGCTTTTGTTTAAAAGGACTGTATTTCATTTGTATAATATAATATTTTGTATATTTGTTTTATCTTTATTTATAAGGAAGCAGCGTGTAGTTAGCAAATTAATGGTATCAGTATAGGAGATCGAGAGATACTCAAGGTTGCGGTATTAGTATCAGACATGAAAATGTGGTATTAAGCCATCCAGGGTGGTCCTTAGGGGGGTGCAACTGGTGTGGTCGAACCTGCGGCGAACGGACCGAGGGGGAGTCCCCCCCCCTCCTCCGGCACGCGATCGCGAACGGACCGGGGGGGGGCCCGCTCCCTGCCTTGCACCGGGCCCCGCGTCAGCTAAGGACGGTCCTGAAGCCATCCCTATTTATAGTTTTGATATAGCAATAATTCCTTATATATATATATATTTTTTTTTTATTACAGCCATTATGAAAAAAAATATATGTTTAAAAAATGGAAATACAAATTTCATCCTGTTAAACAGAGTTCATCATTCATTTTGATGTCATTATTAGTTGTCTAACATCATAAACACATTTCATTACACCAAATACACAAAATAATGTTCTTTTTAGCAGCATCATATGACCCCTTTAAGCTAACTGAGACTTGTTATAGCACTTGTATATCATTGCTCTTTTGTTGATTTTGATTGCTTCCATTGTCCTCATTTGTAAGTCGCTTTGGATAAAAGCGTCTGCTAAATGACTAAATGTAAATGTAAATGTATTAGTTGTTCCTTTCTGAACAAGGTATTTGACTTTGTGTTGGAGTATCTGAACTGTATATGACACAGTTAAAGTAACTCTCCTGCAGTTGTTTCAATAAATCATTATTTGATACCTCACAAATGTAGCTTGGAGTGTTCCGTCTGACAGTCATGTATCATCACACTCTTCACAACAACAGCACAGTCACCTCAAGAGTACTTTGTAGAAAAGAGAGTGTCTCAAAGGTTTAATGCTAAGCCTTCTCACACAAACACAATTTCAGTCCTCCCTCTCTCATTCTTTCTCATACTCAAGTTTACACAAAAAGCCTTCCCTGATGAAGTTTTCTTTTAAGCACCTTACCTGCTCTTTTTTCTTTCTTTTCATATGTATTTTTGTCATAGATGAAGGGACATTTTGTTTCAAAGTCAAACCTGTCTTTAAAATCCCGGTCGAGCCCCCACATTTTTCCCGGTCCTTTCTTAATTGATGATTCATGGTGTTTTTAATGTGATCAGTGTCCAAAGCAATCGTGGAGATAAGTGGTTGGGGAAGAAGGGTCTTTGGAGACGAGACACCCAGGGTCCTAAGGTCAACCTGTTAAAGTTTCATTTCAGGAAATAAGACCAGAGTCAGCAGTCTCTCTTCAGCAGTGTCAGGCGACTATGGCAGCTTATCAAATTCCCACGCCTTCTGCTTTAAATTACAAATCACTCCCACTGCAGAAACCTTCTTTATTACTCCACAAAGTGCTTATGCTTCAATACAAATTATGGTTTGATTACTTTGTTGTAAATCAATCTAATGAATCAAATTCCTGTTGAATTTTTGCACAAAGATCAAAATGAGTCCAAGTCAAATTTTATAGAGCCATACCTTGAATGCTATACTCTCATCATATCTCTTTGGTAGTATGCAATATTTAGCACTTAGCTTGTACGCTGTATGCGTACATACTAGTGATGCGCGGATGGCGGTTATATCCGCGGGCGCTGCGGATAATCCGCGGATCGGGTGGGTCGGGTAATAAAAAAATGCATTCTGATTATTTGCAGGTGGGTCGCGGGTGCATAAAATAAATCATTAATGATGCAAGCATTAACTACATTTTCTAAATTATGAACGTGTTTTAAATAGGCTACAGAAATTGAATAAACTGTAAATTAACATTAAAAGTTATTCAACAAAACATTATTTAGTCAAGAGCAGTAAGGGATTTTCTCTGTCTTTTGTTGTTTGATTAACATTAATAAAAGACGGCACAGCTTTATTAGGCTGCTGTCACAAGACCTATTTCACGGATCCAATACTGATACTCATTAACTTAAGACAAAACCGACAGTAGCCTACTTTCTCAATTTGGTACTGGCAGTACGCGCTTTGGATGTGACTGTGAGCGCACGCGCCTCTGGAGAGCGCGAGTACCGAATGGCTTAAAAAGACGTGAAAATAATACATTTTTGTGACGATGCAACAATGTCCGATCAGGCTATTGACAATTCTGTCAACTGTCCCGAAACGCGAGCTAAAGTCTTCTATTGCAGCGTGCAGCAGCTCTAGATGCGTCGATGTGAAGCGAAAGTCAAAGAGAGAAGACCCGGTACAGCTGAATCACTTATGCTGTTTTCATCTGATGGTTTGTGTGGATTTATTTACTCATCTAACCGCTATATTGAATAAAGGTTTTGCAGTAATTTCCCTCATTTTAAAGTCGAAAGCTGCGGGAATGAGTAATGCGATGTATGCGCAATCCCGCAACGAAATTCAGGATCTGATTAAACATAATTCTATTATACAGAGAATTGTGAAATATATTTTCATTATTTTTTCAAAAACTTTTTGAGTTTATTTATTTTTTACAAAACTTTCTAGGCCTGGAAATTGCTGTTCAATGACTTTTCCAGGTTTTTCATGACCGTACGAACCCTAATGTGATGATCGGGTGCGGGTCGGGTGCGGTTATCTAAATCAGACAAAAATACAGGTGCGGGCGGTTGGCGGGTGGATAATTTATTTGAAGCTGCGGATTCGGGTGACGTTTTAGCTCATCCGCGCATCACTAGTACATACGCATACACAATTTCCTGACTTACTGGGCTTTGACAAAGACAAGTACAAAACATGCATTGCTATGCAGATCCTGACTCTCATACCCATGACATGGGACTCATTATTCAACATGCAAGCACTTTCTGACTCTAGTATCTAATCTAGTGTCTTACACATATTCATGAGCGGTAATACGATGCTGTAAGCATTTACGCTAACATATGGTCATTTAAGTGTCATTACATGATGGTTACATTTCGAAAGTAAATCCAGCCAGTGTACAATCAGGTTAGTCTCAATTTACACAATTTGAATACAGTTATGCTAACCATGTTTGTTTGTAAAGGAATGTTTGAAATTCATACTCCTGGACTTATTGTGTGTGTGTGTGTGTGTGTGTGTGTGTGTGTGATGGATATACAGCATGTACGTTAACAGGCACCATGTCCCTGCCTTTTTCTGTCTCTCCTCTCTAAAAATGCCCTGGGAGATCCTATCAGGCCCACAATGGTGCGACAGCACTGAGGTGTGAAAAAGTATCCAAAGCAGAACAATTGTGCTGCGATTAAGCCTTGGTTACAGTTCATTCCCGCTTCTCTGCCTCTATCTGGAAAATTCAATAGAGTAACCTTAAGAATTTAATTGATGCTGCCAACAGGATTACAAAGCCGGGGCTCGATGGAGGCCAGGACAGCTGATTAGCAACAGGGTAATTGTTAATTGATTGATGTATCCCCTTACCTCTCTCCATGGGCCTTTTATAAAGTGTTTTGTTTGCAGCCGGGCGGCTCAGTACAGCTGGACAGCGCATTACCATACATCTTCCTTTCCCTGCTTCTCCAGACTCTGAGAGAGCAGGGCAGGACAAAAGACGGCAGAGTGACAGGAGTGGAGGTCGGTCGTGAGGGCTGTCCAGTGCTCCATGACTCAACAAACAAAAGCAACTGACAATCTACTGCGACAGGGTTACTAGCACCTTTCGTCTTCTCTGAAGTCCTACTTCTGTGGAAGGCAATTCATTTAACCAGTGTTTTTTCAGTATCCATTTCCTTTTGAATTTGCTGAAAGTTCTGATTCAGATATCTGGTGATATTTTATAAGGATGCTAACCGCTCCTGCATGTCTCATTTCATCTCATTTGATCCATTCTTTCACTCTCATTGGCATGTTGGCATGTTTTCTAATTTTATGTCTCGGTAGCATGTTCATCAAAGGATTCTATGCTAACTTGGCAGCCTGCACCAAATAGTACAGCGAGGGATCTTTTTTTTTTATAACCTCGGGCTTGTTATTGGTATTTCTGTTTATTTCACTTTTACAATACACTGGTTTCTGATAGGACAGACACTGTAAAACCCATCTGAGTCATGAAAGAGAAATTGCTGTGGGATTTTTATGTTGTTGTATGTGTTTGCTTTCTCGTTTCAATGGGATGTAGCCAAGCTTAGGTTAGTTAAGATCAGCTCAGTATATCCCATCCCAGTCTAGTCTTGCCCTGTCAGGTCTAACCCACACTAACCAAGCAATATTTATTCCTGCGAGTTCTCCTAAACACCCTCAGTGTCGGTGAAGAATTTATTCTGGCTTCCTGCTGGAGTTATTGTATTCAGGCTTGATTAAAGGAGATGTTGCCAGAGAAGCAGTTTTCCAAATGAAAGGCTTGAAAACTTTATAACCTCATTGGGAAAGATTTTTTCAAACTCAAGGTCCCTCCCCGTGGTGCTGCATCTAGTTTGTTAGCGCAGCTTTTTTTTCCGCTTTTCAATGAAAGTGATGAGTAAAACTATAATCTGTTTTTATCTGTTAACTTTTTCAAACCTGTTTACAGTGAAACAAAACATGTCAGGGTTGGACTAAAGATAGTGCTCCCATAACGCCAAAGAATGGCCTAATTTCACAGTTACATTAATAAAATGCAGATTGTACTGTACAGTCATGGGGGACATGTTTTCAATGGTGCTCTAATTGAAACAGTGGCCGCAGACAGCATGTTTCTGCACTTGCTTGCAATGAACCATATCTGATTCATCATTAAGTAATTATAAATGCTAATGCAAATAAAGCACCTTTCAAATGGAGCACCCCTTACGAGAAAATTAATCACAAGAGTGCCGACGACAGGGCCACCATTGAAGCTGGCAGCTTACAGACCGCCACTCTTGTCTTTACATGCTGATATGAAAGAGGAGACAGATCTTAATGATCTCTGGAGGATTCCATCATACAGGATTTTTTTTTTTAAATTAGGGTCTCTCTTTCTTGGTCTCTCTCTCTTTCCCAACCCCAATCCCCCCTCCCCCGAAGTGCACTTTCGTTTTTTATTTCATTAATAAGTGAGTGGATGGACTGCGGAGAAGTCTCTCTTCTAAAGAACAAGCAAAATCATTTTGTAGCAATTACAGAACGATGAAGATTTAGATATTAGAAGCTGATGGCCCATTAAAGGGTAATTGAAAAAAGCCTACTAATTTACCAAACACATATCTCCATATGGACGTGCCTTTAATAGAAATGCACCTTTTCATACAGACTACAAAATTTGTGGGGGGAAAAAAACATACAAGCACTGTCACCGGCAGCAAGTTTAGTTTTACTTTTCTTTTTGTTTTGTTTTCATTTTGAAAAGCTTATCTTTGCTGTTTACCTCACGTTATGCTATGGAGGCTCTCTCTCTTTTTTATTTTTTTATTTTTTTGATTCCTCAGTGTTTGCTAAAAGTTCTGTAATTTATTAGTCATTATATAGCCTAATACAGCGTGTAGGCCTATGCCATGCCTCATCTTATTCATTTTTGTTAATAACGTTTTGTAAGCTAGTTTGTCTTTGAATCTTACTGTTTTATTGTTGTTGTGCATTTTAATTACAAATAATGAATCCA
>NW_015645076.1:2817681-2822766 GCF_001515625.1 Sinocyclocheilus rhinocerous | reverse complement strand
TTTTTTTTATTTTTGTTTTGATGTCAAATAAGTCTTGCTGTTTTGCTTTTTTTGTTAAAGCAGTGTTGCTGTTGTAAAGTTATACATCTACAGTTGTGTTGCTGGGTTTTAAAGCAGGTTTGATTTTTTTTTTTCTTTCTTATCACTCTGTATTTACAGGATTTCACTGTCCATTCTGTTCAAATGTGGATGAATGGCTACACATAGATGTGTGCACACACTGTCAGAGCTGTTTGAGATCACTACCATCCTGCTTTTGTGGGGGTGGGTAGGGGTGTTAATTAAATATTTATTTATTTATTTATGTTTTTTTCCCCATATGTTGTTAACATTCTAAAAGCTCTTTATTCCAAAGATACTACAAGCTAGTCAGTGTATTCAGTAGGTGTAATGTATTGTAAGTTGCTTCAGAAGTATTGCAAGTACTACGTACAATAATAAAACAGTGCATTGACATAAAAAAAGGAAATTTACTTGTGGTACTTAAGTACTTTTAAAAACAAGTACTTCTGTACTTTACTGTCTTTACAACTTTTACTTGTAATGGAGTAATATTTGACCAGCAGTATCTGTACTTTCACTCAAGTAATGGAGTTGAGTACTTTGTCCGCCTCTGGTCTCTACCTACATTTAACTCAAAAAATGTACCTATACATACAATTCAGTGCACTTTCCAACTGAAAGGACCACTACTGGTTGTAAAACATCAACAACTGTTTATTCCTTTTAACACAAACTATGATTATGGGGCAAGTTGACTATTATTTTTTTTGTGTGTGTGTGTGTGTGTGTGTGTGTGTGTATGTGTGTGTATGTGTGTGTGTGTGTGTGTGTGTTTACTCACACAATACTATGTTATGACCTGAAAGCACTTTTATCATAGTGCATTTCTGTAAACTAATACATTTTGACATTTGCATCACAGCCCAGACTTTTCCAACACAGTAAACTTGCTCGGTAGCTCACCTGCTACCTCATTGCACTTGAGCACAAATCACAATAAAAGAGCATAAAAACTTGTAGAACCAAGCTCAGATGACATGGATGCTTCAGCAAATGCATATTGATCTCACATTTGCTTTTGTTAATATTATCAATTTGGTTTAGAGTAGGGTTTAGTGTAGGTGTTACATTAATGATAGCATTAACTTTTTAGCGCCCCTCACCAGACAACAACCAACATAATAAAATGTTGCCTGATTTGCCTTCATTGGTTTTGGATAAAACCAGACATTTTTTGCTTTGAAAGTGTCGCGAAATGTGCAAGCAGCAACATAATATCATTTTGCAGAAATGTTGCCACAGGCACATTTTTCAATGAGCCTACATTGGAATTATGTGAAATATGAGTGTACTACATTCAGTTTTCAAATATATGCAGAAAATACAAATACCAGTTATTTTATGTTGTTTTATTTTTAAGTACGATGTGTCAGAGCTGCAGAATATAGATATACTCAAAAGAAATTACAACGGATATTTTAAGTAACTGCACTATTGCTAATCAATATTTGTTTGTAGTAGTGTGTGAATATGTTTGTACATGTATATGTTCAATGTGTGGTGTACACGTGTAATTAAGGTGACAGAAACAAACATGCACACACAAACACGTGTGTACACACACGCACACACACACACTAAGGCTGCATCGATCACACTGCATAATGACTCTTCTTATCAAGCCTAGAGCTATAAGCCCTCTCTCTCTCTCTCTCTCTCTCTCTCTCTATATATATATATATATATATATGCGTGTTGCATGCTGGGAGCAGGTGAACAGAGTTTGGCATGGGTGAGAGTTGTTGTGGTTGAGTTTAACTTTTACTTTTTCCCTTTCTTGAATTGTGTTTGATAAATTAGTAGGCTTTTTTTGGCTGACTTCGGTCAGCGAGTGGGGAAAATGGGGACAAATGCGAGTGATTTCTCACAACTGACTATTAGACATGGCTGCAAATGTATGCCTGATGCGTCTGTATCAGTAGAGGATTGTCTAGTGGCCGTGAGTGCTGCTGTCGGCGGTGTAAATATCAGATCTGCCTCTCGCATGAACAAGGCAATAGTTATTTTCTTGAGTCAAAGCCAAATGGTAAATTATTTAATAGAGTATGGAACGATTTTCCGGACAATTTTCAAAAGGACTTGCAAATTGTATTTTCAATTGCGTTTTCCATATGTGGACGCATAAATTGTGACATAATCCAAATGCAATTGCAAATCCTGCATTACCGTTTGCATTTTCGCTTTTGCGAACGCACAGTGACTTGCAAATTTCAAATGAAAAACCAAAGTCCATTTGCAACTGTATTTCCCATGTCTTAGGAGTTACGAGCCTGTCATATTTAAATAGCAATATTAATTACCAGTCTGCTTTTTCACTCTCGCTGCGTCGCGCATGTAACCTGCCAAAACTCAAATGGAATCGCAATTCCTTTTGCATTTGAATTTCCGATGTCTACATGGAAAGCTGCTAATCAATGTGAGGGGGTGAAAATACAATTTGCTATTCTATTTGAAAATTGTCCGGAAAATCGTTCCATAATAGAGAGCGGACTAATGATCAATGAAACGTTTGTGCCCGTTTTGCCTCTGTCGAGCCCATCAAAGAAGATAGTCTTGTCAAATGTACCTCCATTTGTTATAAATGAGAAATTGGAAGAAATACTCGCGAGACATGGTAAATTAGTGAGTCCCATTAAGATGATTACACTCGGATCCAAAAATCCCGAACTCAAACATGTAATGTGTTTTCAGCACCAGGTTTTCATGATTCTTAATTCTCAGAGTGATCCTTTGAACCTGTCTGTGAAATTAACTATCGAGGGTAAGGATTACACTATTTTTATTAGCTCGGAGTCCATGAAATGTTTTATGTGTGGTGAATTTGGACATGTCAGGCAGACTTGCCCGGATCGTAATGGGAATAATGGCGCTAATGGAGATTTGACTGTTAATGTGGAAAATGACAGGGCGCAAAGTTCCGAAATAACTGTGGACGCTGTGTCATTACAACCTCCACAGGCCAGAGTAGAATCAATGCCGAGTAGTTTGCATGAGGTGCACAAGGGAAGATCCCAGTCGGCTCATTCCAGTAATAGTGCCGTGGAGATAGCTGAGATAGCGGCCGAACAAAATGACATGCCCGTAATCATGCAGCCAGAGTTGAGTTCAGGTGAATGCAAAAGATGCGCATGAGACCGAATCTCCGGGGAATGAGAAACAAACACAATCTAAAGTAAGTAATGTTAAAATAAGTACTGATGAATCGATCGATCAGAGTCAAGGAGACAATGTTTCACAAGAGGTGATGGATTTAAGGCTACAGACGGAGGATTTTGATAAGGAAGATGAGGAAATATATGATGAGAATGAAGTGATAGACTCGGAGAATACTTCTGAAGGTAGGACTAAACTTTACTCATTACAGCAGATTAATGCTTTCCTTGACAATACAAAAGGGCTTCGTAAGCCCAGTATTGAGTCGTACTTTCCAGATTTAAAACTATTTCTGATATCTTGTACTGTAGCTATGTGGAAGACAACCTTTGATAAGCTTGATAGACCAAAACGGTACCGCCTTAAAAAGATTCTCTGTAATGCAAGAAGTATTTTGCTTTTGCAAGGCAAAAAGTGATATGACTTGGATGCATTTTTATGGTTATTTTCTTCTTTTCATGTCATCCTTGAGATTTGGTACTTTAAATATCAATGGGTGCCGTGATGCTGTTAAAAGGTTTAGTTTTTTTGATTATATTATGATAAAGAGGGCTAGTATAGTTTCTTCAAGAAACTCATACAGATTCAAATAATCAAGTACAATGGTTGAGTGAATGGAAGGGGCAGGCTATACTAAGTCATGGTTCTAGTGTTAGTGCAGGGGTTGCCATTTTCTTTGGACCAGAATATAAGCAGCAACCTGTTAGTGTCAGGAATGAGAAACAAGGATTCAGTTGCGAATGACATTACAGTTTATTGAAAAGTCCCAAACAGAAAAATGCAAGAGTTCGGTGGAGGAAAGTCATAGGTGACTCTAGGCAGCACAGGGACACAAATGGGCAGCCGATGCTCGAGGGTCCGCGAGGCGAAGTCCACGACAGAGGGGAGACGGAATCCCCGGGAACTGGTCAGGAACAGAGAACAGAGAGACACGAACTGAACAGGGTGTCGACATAAAACGATCTGACAACACAGGAGAGAAAACACAGACCTTAAATAGGCCAGCTGATCAGCCACCAGCTGGCGCTAATCAGCTGATGGCGCTGATCACCGGCAACACAAACCACACCCACAATCACACGGAGAGAGCTAGAATGAGTCAGTGAGCCCATAAACCGTGACAGTACCCCTCCCCCTAGGAGCGCCGCCTGGCCTGACCTGACCCGTTGATTGTAATCATCAATAAGGGAGTGGTCCAGAATGTCCCTAGCAGGAACCCAACTTCTCTCCTCCGGACCGTAACCTTCCCAGTCCACTAAGTACTGAAATCCGCGTCCCCTCCGTCTCGAGTCCAGAATGCGGTTAACCAAATAGGTGGGTTCCCCGTCTACGAGACACGGCGGTGGGGGAACCGGGGCAGGCGGATTAATGGGTGAACGAAAAACGGGCTTCAATTTGGAGACATGGAACACGGGATGAATTCTCCTGTACGCCGGAGGAAGTTTGAGGCGGACTGCCACCGGACTAAGAATCTTGGTGACAGGAAACGGGCCAATAAATTTGGGAGCTAGCTTATTACAAACGGATCGGAGAGGAATATTCTTGAAGGACAGCCACACCTTTTGACCAACGATGTAAACGGGAGGCTTCGACCGGTGGCGATCGGCCTGAGCCTTGGTGCGAGTCCTCACTTGGAGAAGAGTCTCTTGGGCTCTTTTCCAAGCGCGACGACACCTCTGGACGAAGGCGTGAGCAGAGGGGACTGCGACTTCGGATTCCAGACTGGGAAAAATAGGTGGCTGGTACCCTAATCTACATTCAAACGGAGATAGGCCCGTGGATGACACTGGTAACGAGTTGTGTGCGTACTCCACCCATGAGAGTTGTTGGCTCCAGGAGGAAGGATTCTGAGTAACCAAACATCGCAAC
>NW_015645076.1:2723073-2815088 GCF_001515625.1 Sinocyclocheilus rhinocerous | reverse complement strand
TTCCAAGTGCGACGGCACCTCTGGACGAAGGCGTGAGCGGAGGGGACCGCGACTTCGGATTCCAGACTGGGAAAAATAGGTGGCTGGTACCCTAAGCTACATTCAAACGGAGATAGGCCCGTGGATGACACTGGTAACGAGTTGTGTGCGTACTCCACCCATGAGAGTTGTTGGCTCCAGGAGGAAGGATTCTGAGTAACCAAACATCGCAACGTTCTCTCAAGATCCTGGTTGGCCCGCTCCGTTTGGCCGTTGCTCTGCGGATGGAAACCAGATGACAAACTGACACTCGCCCCCAGTAACCTACAAAACTCCTTCCAAAATTTGGAAACAAATTGGGGTCCCCTGTCGGACACCATGTCCATCGGGAGGCCATGAATACGAAAGACGTGATAAACGACAGTAACGGATTGAAATGGGCTGCCTTCGAGAAGCGGTCCACTACGGTCAAAACAACCATATTGCCCTGGGAGGGCGGAAGGGCAGTGACGAAATCGAGCGCGATGTGGGACCAGGGTCTCGAAGGGACTGACAGCGGTTGAAGTAACCCGTCAGGGGGTCGATTGGAAGTCCTACCACCACAAAATCTCAGACGTCACGAGCCATAGAAGGCCACCAGAATCATTGTTTAATGAGGAAACTAGTCCGATTCACCCCCGGATGACAAGCCAGGCTGGAACAATGACCCCACCGAATGACGTCGGACCGTAACCTCTCCAGCACGAATAATTGACTCGGTGGGCAACCGGGCGGAGGCGTTACCCCTTCTAAGGCCGCGCGGACCTTCGACTCGACCTCCCACACGAGAGTGGAGACGACGAGTCTCTCAGGTAGAATACACTCGGGAGTGGACGGGCTCTCGGAAAGTTCAAAAACGCGAGACAAGGCATCGGGTTTGATGTTCTTAGAACCCGGACGATAGGAAAGTGTAAAATCAAAGCGACCGAAAAAGAGTGCCCACCGAGCCTGCCTGGAGTTAAATCGTTTAGTGGACCTGATGTACTCGAGGTTCTTATGATCGGTCCAGACAATAAAGGGAACCCCCGAACCCTCTAACCAATGACGCCACTGTTCCAGCGCTAACTTGACTGCCAACAACTCTCGGTGACCAATGTCATAGTTACGTTCGGAAGGCGACAAGCGATGGGAGAAAAACGCGCAAGGATGCATCTTGTCATCCGAGGAAGAGCGTTGGGATAGCACCGCACCTACCCCCACCTCTGACGCATCGACCTCCACCACGAACTGACGTGTAGAGTCAGGGGTTACGAGAATGGGAGCCGAAACGAAGCGACTCTTGAGGTTAGTAAATGCAGCTTTGGATGCACTAGACCACCTGAACGTCGTCTTAGTGGAGGTCAAGGTGGTCAGAGGAGCAGCTAGTTGGCTGAAATTGCGAATAAAACGCCGGTAGAAATTGGCAAACCCCAGGAACCTCTGTAGGGCCTTACGGGAATCTGGGGTTGGCCAATCCACCACAGCCTTAACCTTATCGGGATCCATGCGCATTCCCTCGGACGAGATGATGTACCCCAAAAACGGAACGCATTTCTCCGCCTTGACAAAAAGCCCATTCTCGAGCAGCCTCTGGAGCACTTGTCTGACGTGCTGAACGTGTTCCTGGAGAGAAGAGGAAAATATCAACATGTCATCCAGGTAGACATATATAAACTGATCGACCATGTCTCTCAGCACTTCAGTAACGAGTGCTTGGAAAACCGCGGGGGAGTTGGATAACCCGAAGGGCATAACAAGATATTCAAAGTGCCCCCTGGGGGTATTAAACGCGGTTTTCCACTCATCCCCCTCCCTTATGCGGACCAAATGATATGCATTACGCAAATCCAGCTTGGAAAAGACGTACGCTCCCTGCAACCGTTCGAAAGCTGAAGACATCAACAGCAAAGGATAAGTATTCTTTACCGTGATGTTGTTCAACCCTCGGTAGTCAATGCACGGTCGCAGGGAACCGTCCTTCTTGGCCACGGAAAAAACCCTGCCCCAGCGGGAGAAGAGGAAGAGCGGATGATTCCGGCTGCTAGAGAATCAGAAATGTATTTCTCCATGATCTCCCTTTCTGGAACAGAAAGCGAATATAACTTGCCCTTAGGCGGAGACATACCTGGCACTAGATCTATGGCACAGTCATAGGGACGATGCGGAGGAAGAGAAGCAGCCCGGGACTTACTGAACACTTCCTTCAGATCGAGGTGGCGTGATGCCAGGCTGTAATCCATGAGATTACCCTCTGCCCCGGAATCCAACAGGGCTTGGCAATTGTGGAATCCGGCCGCCCATTGTAGTCTTACCGGGAGGAGAGTAATAGACGAGGACCTGTCCAAGGATACCCCACCCGACAGTAACTTCGGTTCTAGGTGTCGGCCTTGGCCCCTTACAGGACAGTGAACCAGGATGTGGCCCTCGGCGCCACAATACAGGCAGAGTCCCTTGGCCCTACGACGGTCCCTCTCCTCCCGGGGAGGCCGAGCTCTACCCACCTGCACGGGTTCAAGATCGGACGTGGGGCTGACCGTATTACCGGAGGTGGCTGTGGATAGCCACGGAAGTTCCGACCTCAGCGTGTGGCGGCTTCATTGATCACGACGCTGAAGATGTGCATCAACGCGAAGAGCCAACTCGATAAGTCCATCAAGACCAGAGGGCAGCTCCATGGCGAAGATCTCTCTCTGGATACGGTCAGCCAACCCATGCAGGAACATGTCCCACTGCACCTCTTCGTTCCATTTGCATTCCGCTGCCAGGGTCCGGAACCCGATGGAGTAGTCCGAGACGGTCCTGTTCTCCTGCCGTAGCTCGGCCAACATGCGTCCGGCCTCACGACCCGTCACCGCACGGTCAAAGACCCGTCTTTTGGTTTTTGGTTTTTGTATTTAAAGCACTTCATGGTCTTGCCCCAATTTACATTTCAGATCTTCTCCATTTCTATTCTCCTGTGAGAACGCTTAGATCGTCTTCTCAGAAGTTATTGATTGTCCCAAAATCTCGTTTAAAATCTAAAGGGAACAGAGCTTTTTCAGTTCTTGGTCCTACACTCTGTGTCAGATTCTGGTCCGTGTTTTGTGTGTGTATTGCTCCTCATGTGCCTTCCTTGCCCTTATTTGGTCCTTCCTGTTCCTGTCCTCATTGTGTGTATTGGTCTCCAGCTGTGTTTTGATTAATTAGTTCATTTGCATAACATTTTCTCAGTTCCTAGTTTGACCAAGTGTCATTTGGTTTACCTGATGTCTCCCGTCCTGTGATCCCAGCGTGCCTTCATTAAAACCTTTTTGATTTACTTTATTCCTCGTCTCCTCACTCGTTCCTGCGCTCCCTGTGTGTGCGTACGTGCGTGTGTGCCTTTGCCTTTGCCTTTGCCCATCAGATCATCCCCTACGTTATCTTCTTTTAAAACATATCTTTTTTTTCTCTCTCTCAGGCTTTTGCTTAACTTGAAAATACTTTTTTGTTTTGTTACTTTTGTTTGGTGATGTTTTGCATTACTTATTGTATTATTTAATGATTTCAAATTTTATATTGTCTTAATGCTTTTGTTAGTTGATATTTCTGATGTTTTGGCTGTGCAGCACCTTGGTCAGTTTTGGTCCATCATTTATTTCTTATGTCAAGCTGTTGTACATAGATGTATATAGTTTATTAAAAATAAATGGCACCCTATTAAGGCCATTTTTAGTTGGCAGGGGTATACGACAAAGGTGCTAATCTCTCGGGTATTTTATATGCTATTGCTATTCAACCACTCTTGGCAGTTCTGAGACGTCAGTTAAGTGGGATTTCCACAGTATGCCCTTCTGGCACAGATTTGGTAACAGTTAAACTAAGCGCATTCGCTGATGATGTCACTGTGGTAATAAGGTCAAATGAAGATGTTAAGAAAATGATAGCATCGCTTAATATCTATCAGAGAGCCTCTTCCTCAAGAATAAATTGGCATAAGAGAGCATCTTTTTTGCTGGGCAAATGGGAAAACAAAGGACCTCCGGTACTTCCTCAGCACTGCTCTTGGAGTTTGGAAGGGTTTAAAGTGCTTGGGGTTTTTATGGGGAAAGATCGAAACGAAAAATCGATATATGGAGAAAAATTGGGAAGGTTTAATTGACAAAGTGTCTGGCCATTTACACAAGTGGAGGTGGATTCTCCCTCAATTGTCATATAGGGGTAGAGTGCTTATTATTAATAACTTGGCTGCATCTATGCTGTGGCATCTGTTAAATGTACTTGGTCCACCAAAAATCATATTGCGACATCTGCAGAAGATTTTTGTTGATTATTATTTTTTTATTTGGGACGGCCTCACTGGCTTCCCCCTGCAATTCTTTACTTGCCAGTTAATGAAGGATGTCAGGGGTTGATTGATTTGGCAGACAAAGGTAAAGCTATGAGGCTGAAAGTTGCTCAGACTTAACTTTATGTTAAGGAGCTTTCTACACCATGGGTGTCATTTAGCTTGGTTTAGAACTTTTCGTAGTTTTTCCCTTGACAAGCAATTGTTTTTGATGTCCCAGTATAGGAATTTTATATCTGATGTAAAATTCTATGTTTCAGTTTTAAATTCCTGTACTGTTTTTAAGGGATTTAGACGAGAAAATGAACATTTTGGCCTGAACGAACCACTTTTTTACAACCCCTATATTGGTGGCAATGTTCGTACATTTAATATCATTGTTAAAACATTTATAGAGAAGGGTTTGACAAAAGTTGCACATGTGATTGATATTGCCTCCAGAAAATGGAGACCAACAATTTAAATTTGTGAACAAGTGGTATTTAGGTCTGTGAGGATGGTGGAACATTTCATAAACAGTCTGAAAGCTGCTTTTCCTTCTCAAATTCTACATTTTGTAAATTGTTTTCTGTCTGCAATGTTCCTTCACTAAGTTATTTTTTGTCCCCCAAGGGTTTGCACAGAGGGTGACCAAGAGGGGAAGTTGTTGAATTTCAAGGGGCTACAAGAGCTTGATTTTCAAGCAGTTGGAAAAAGAGATGTGTTGTAAAGACTGATTATTTTGAAGATATTAATCATAGATGTGATACAAAATGGAAAGAACGTCTAATGGTTTCTGATGATCTTTCTCCATCTTGGAGGCTATTGTATAAAGGCCCACTTCCAAAACGTTCTGGTGATTTGCAGTGGAGAATATTGCACTTTGTGTTACCTACAAATAGTTTTGTTTCCAAGTTCAATATGTCTGTTTCATTACCCTGTAATTTTTGTACCAAACCAGAAACTGTGTTTCATGTTTTTGCAGAATGTTCCAGGTTAGTACCACTGTTTACAGTATTGGAAAGATTACTTGGGAATTTAGGTTTTTGTTTTAATAAGACATTTTTATTTATGGATGCAAGTATTCGAAAACACACAAAGAACAGTGTACCTTGGCAAATTTTATAGTTGGACAAGCTAAATTAGCCATTTGGAAGACCTGTAGAATGGCTGCTGAGGGGAAAAACATTAATGTACGGCCAATTTTTACTACTTTGGTTGAATCGAGGATCAGGGTGGAACATAAATTTGATCAAATTACAAAGAATTTACTTGAATTTGCTTGTGAATGGTGCTTTATTGTCAATATGTGAAGATGAGACTAGTGTTTAGCTGGTGATGTTTGTTGGTCAATTTTAAATGTATGTATTTAATATTTTATTATATATATATATATATATATTTTTTTTTTAGCTTTTCATCAACTCATCAGCTTTTCAATATATATATATATATATATATATTATATGGCTTTGAGGTTTTTTCTGCATATGCAAGTTGCAACAGTGTGTCTGCATGGGTAGAACACATTGTACTTTAGTAGTTTAGTACATATTTAAATAAAGAGATGTAAGTCTTTCTCTCCTTTTTGCTCAGCATTGTCAAAATGGCTCTGCACAAAAGAGATGAAATATGTATGATTGCAAATCTATATTCAAAATCTTTGTCTTTTAATAAAACTTATTTGTCAAATAGAAAAAATGGTTCTGCACAGTCCAAAAGAGGCACTGAGTACTGTGCCTCCTCTGAAAGTTATATAAAACGTACACTTCTTTTAGCTTGCGTATAAATCAAATATGTCCTTTTCTCTCCTGTCCTGTCCTTAGAGGATAGGTTACATCTCTCTGGATCAAGTGTGTCAGGGACCTGTACTTCAGAGCAACACACTGCAGTTAACGCAAGGTAGGAAGAAAAAAATATCAGTGGTGTGTGTGTATGTGATGGTAGTTACTAGCATCAGTGTAGTAAAAACTCAGCACAGACACATAGACGTGGCAGATATTCACCCTGACTGCCACTCATTGAGTCCTACCTGCCTATCTCACATTGAACTTGCTCTTAGGATGTGTCAGTCAGATGGTCGGGTCGAGGTGGTTAAGTAACCTTCAGCATCTCACCTGTAGGACTGACCTGCCGTCCACTGGAGATCAGGATCACTGTCTAGACTGAAGAGTAGAGAAGGGCAGTGATATGTTACCAAGAGAAAGACTCTTGACGCACACATACTGTTTGTTTTTGTATCCTTGTGGGGACTTTCCATTGACTTCTGTTGTTTATATATGGATATGTTGTTCTCCTAATCTGTCACCCTGAGAAAGTGGGGGTGTAAGAACTACAAAAGCTACTCTTTCACAATTATTTCTCCAGCAGTTTTCACAATTTGTTTTTACATTTCAGTCCCAAATTTGCATACCATACTGCAATATTAAATACCAAAATACAATGAATGTGACTTATATTTCATCTCCCAAACTTGTTGATTAACATTAGGGCTTGTACGTAAATAGCATGTTTTTAATGTCTATAAAAACATGAAGTATCAGAATAATTTAAATTATTCACCACCATTTTCCTCACTAACAGTCTAGGTTGTATTGCATTTCCTATTCACATTCATCAGGTGAAGATACTCAGGGTAGATGGGATTGTTTATTCTGAACATTATAAAGACCACTTCTTAGAAACACCTATTTTCATACTTTCATTAAAACAGGTACATAATTAATATATAGCCTTAAAATATAGCCCGTAGAGCTCAAAAATATGAAACTCATTTAAGATATGCAACGTTTTTGCTCTCAATGTTTATTTAGTATTGCGCAGGGGTTACTCATTAGTTGGGCTATCGTAAGAAAGGGAGATGGATTTGGCAGTGAAGAACTAACCCCTGCTGCTCCGGAAACATCGTTTGCTGGACACATCAATTTGTTCCTCTGCTACAGAGAGCTGGGAGCAATTGGCAGTGTTCCAGCTCTCTTCTCCCCTTTTCTCTCTCTCTCTCTCTTCCCCTCTCTCCCCCTTTCTCTTTCTCATCTACATATCTTTGTTATCAGGTTGGTTTTTGTGCGAGCGTTCGGTGGGGTTATCGTACCATCTGGACTGAGGCTCCTCGCCGCCTCACACAAATTAAAACCCAACCTGTAAAATCAGCAAAAGAAACAATAAGCACCTTTAATCTCGCATTCCCTTCACCTGCTTTTCAAAAGGAAAAGAAAGGCCTTTTATTAATTAGACTGGCATCAAGGAGCCGTACATAAAACAATGTCGCTCTCTTTTTATTCTCCTCTCCCATATAATGACTTCAGGACTGATGGAAAGGCCTCTTTGAAGATGACATTCAAATCCTGACATTTGAATTATTTTGTGTGTATCAGAGAGTCAGGCCTTTGTCAGGCCTGTCGTGGTGGTGTGTGTATGAAATGGCAGGCTATCTCTTTGTAAACCACTGCTGACTGGGATTGTTTATACACACGAGGGACTTGGGATTGTTTTGTTTTTCTAAGCGTCCATATCATGAGAATTTTATGACATGGTAAGCTTTAACAACTGCTATTTTGGCAAAACAACAACAAAATATCTTGTTCAAGTGGGACATTTCAACTTGAAAGCTTCAGTCATAATGAATGAAAACACACACACACACACACTATAATATATGCAGAGATATATATATATATACAGTATACTATATACCAGAAGGCACTCCATCCCAGATTCCATCAAGTACTTCATTCCCATAATTCTCTGCCCGGTCTCATCAGCACTCATTGTTTGCACCTGTGTCTCATTGGCATTGTTAGCTCACCCTATATAAGACCGTTCTCTCTGTCATTCATTGCTAAGTCTTGCATGTGTCATATGCATTTCTAGTCTAGTATCCTAGTTCTCCCGTTTCTTGTTTCCTGGTCTTGTTATTCTGCCCGTACTCTGGATTGTTCTTTTGCCTCATCCCTGAACTCAGTCATTGTTTTGGATTGTCTTATTGTGTTTACCCCTTCATTAAAACACTGCATTTGGATCATCAACCTTCGTGTATAAGTGCAGTTCATGACAGATATATGATATATATACTGTATCTAGAGATATGATGCATACTTATACATATATATATATTTTTTTTTCTTTTTTCTTTTTGATCATTTTGTAAGTCTGGACGAGGACTAAGTGCTAAACTGTGTTTCCACATCAAATTCAGACTCAAAATTGGTTAACCTTCAGGAGTTAAAATATACTTATTCTCTGTAAAATATGCATCAGGAAGATTTATTTTCTATCGGTAAGTGACTTGCAATGCTCAACACAAGCCACCTTTGTAAGATTTTTTTTTCCTTTTTTGCCTGTCAAAGTCATGATCTAAAATCAGAATAATCCATCATGTTGTCATGTAAAGAATTATGAAATGCTCTTAGGGAGAGCGTATTCTTCAAAGAGAGGTAAACCGACATTTAACAAAGGCATTTTAAAGTCAGCATTAAGTAGACTGCAAGGTCTGCAGAAAAGCAGAGGGAGGTAAAAAAAAAAAAAAAAAAGTAGAGCAATATAAAAGCGCATGTTTTTCAAGTCTCTTAGTCCATGAACTGTATAGACTAG
Organism: Sinocyclocheilus rhinocerous; assembly: GCF_001515625.1. NCBI lineage: Eukaryota > Metazoa > Chordata > Actinopteri > Cypriniformes > Cyprinidae > Sinocyclocheilus > Sinocyclocheilus rhinocerous. The sequence goes on along the minus strand of NW_015645076.1, from coordinate 2,806,216 downwards.
GGATGTGCATCTCCATGACTGAGGCCGATACGATACGTATCTCAATGCATAGCCAAATGATACGATACATTAAAGATACATATGAAGCAGCTACCGATGCGATGCGATACGATTTCGATTCGATTCAATTCAACACAATGCGATTCGATGCAATGGAGAAAATATGATCACTTTTAATGCCTCGAGGCCTGTTTCGTAAAACAAGTTAACCAAATGAGCCAGGCTTATTTCAGTTAGTCTGACTCATTGTCAAATGATTTGACAACTAAAAATAAATGTTTTTTAAAGTTTAGAATTAGACAGCCTTTGCACACAGGCTTACGCTGAAAACAACAAAATGGAACCTCAAGGTTGATCTAGGAAAATGTGTGCAAATGTATAGGGCCCCATTCCTATATTTTGCCTGGGGCCCCCAATTCACTAAATCCGCCCCTGTATAAATGAATAGTTTTTTCCCGTTGCATATATGTTAGAAACGATGCATCGCGATACAAATGCCAACTTTTATCCGATGCACACTTTTTAAACCGATGCATCGCATCGTTAACTTTTTATGCCGATGCACTGAGCAAATCGGGAAATCTTCCCATCCCTAATATAGACCACTGGCAAAATCTGGATTCAAAACATGATAGAACAATTAGATTTTTGTATATAATTTTTTTGTATTATTATTATTATTATTATTATTATTATTATCCAAGGAAGGTATAAATAATGATTGTCAGAAAATTCTTCTGGATTAATTTGGTGTAAATAAGACCTGCAGGTAAGTATTATGTGGAATATATAGTACAATAGTATTTCACTGTTGTAGATTACAAATCTAATACCTTTATTCTCCCATTTTCAGTAAAGCATAAAAGGTATGTGACATTTAGAACAGAGAAGCACTTCCACAAATATATAGTCAATGATACAAATGTGTTTTCAGGAGAGAAGAAAGTTTTAGGGGTATAATGAGGGTTGGGAGAGGAATACAAGAGAAAAGAGCACTGTAAAAAGGGCCTTACTTTCACAAGAGAGGGTTCACGGCCCTTGACCTCACATAGAAGTGGAATCAGCATGCGCTAAGTGCAGCATCTTGTAGGTTTCAGCCAAGCTTTCAGCAGGAGCCTGGGCCCATACTGTGCTGAGGGAACTCTGGTGTATCCGCCTGAATTTAAAATCTGTGGAGAGGAAAAGAGCAGGAACCCTGCTAGGCTCTGTAACCAGAGGATGGTTTCTGAACATGGTCAGTGGCTGGACCACAAACTTGATTGATCCTTCATCTTGACCTATTTTTGTAGACTAGCTACAATGTCTTATGTTAAAGACTTCCTGTATCTTGTGATATTGTTGGGAAAACTGATCCTAAAGTCTTAAAGATACACAAAACTGTTTACGATGTCCTCTGCAATTATGGCATAAATTATATTTTAGATGAAACCAACATCCTGAGGCATTATCATCCTAAAATGTTCCTGGGAGAATGAGAGAAAGAGAAAGATGCAGTTGTGTGCCTGCTTTGGGTGTAAGGAGCAGGTCAAAGGTCAAGCCCTTAGCCATTAACTTCCTTGGTGACCGTTTCATAGTGATGTAAGCCTCCTCATGTTGCTCTTTTGTCATGTAAACTGAACTCAATTGAACTGAAATTCCATTAACAGAGTAAAGTTGGCAGAGAGCCAATCATTTGAAAGCAGACTGACCTGATTGCCACTCTGATCAACACCTTCAACAATTAATGTGAAAAATAACGCTGGCATACAGTGAGTTGTTTTTTCTTTGTTCTGTCTGGACTAATGTCCTCCAAAAGAGCGGTCATCTGCTGTTATTGTGGTGTCACAGAAGACATATGATATCCATCCTCAAGGTGCACCTAAACAGACAGCAGAAACTGGAAGATGGCACAAAGGATTCATTGTTTTACATATACCTGATAAATTACACTTTATAACAATTAAATAATAATTGCTATAAAGTTAAATAAATAAATTACAAATGATGTCTGTCTGTCTATCTATCTATCTATCTATCTATCTATCATCTTAACTTAGAATAAGCCTATAGATCATAATATCAGATTTAATACAGGAAATCTTACAGAAAAATTTATGTCAAATATGAGCACACCTCAAAGTTACTTCGTGTTTATATGGTACTAATTATTTTAGCTGTCAGTAATAAAGTGTGTTTGAACTAAAAGTCTAAATGAGATCTATAGAGCATAATTATCTGAAATAAGTTTAATCCTTTTAACTAAATTGTAACTTTTATCTCAAATATCTTGATCAGCTGAGTCAAGAGCAGTATTGATACTAAAAAAATATATAATGTTCTTTATGAATTTAAAGATTAAATGCATCAGTTTTATTTTATTTTTAACTATTGATAGAATTGTTTCAGACCCCACAGCCATGATGAAATCTTATAAACATTCATAAAACACAATTATTGGACATAAAATCATCAAAACTTTAGATAGCAGAAGAAAAAAAATGCTTTCCCCAAAATATTTTTTGAGATGGTCTCTCTCTTCTTTTACACTGAGCATGTGCAAATTGCAAGGGATCATCCTAGCACATCTCACTAAAAGTTTTGGTCTTTATGAGCAAAAGTGAGCATGGCTGTGGTAAACAGCAGCTGAGAGTTTTAATTTGTGACATTGCCAGGCAATGAATACCTATATTGTGTGTATACTGCTCTAGTATTATATTATCAAAATTAATCATTATATTTTAGTTGCCAGAACAGTTCAGTTATGATGATTTATGAAACAATAAATATGTAATATACAATAATATAAAATTGTGGTGGTCAATAACAATGTGTCATATACTGGTGTGAGGGAAAACAATGTGATCAGAATGGATTAACTTGTGTATTTATTTTACCTGTAATTAAATCTGCAAAATAAGGTGATGCAGATGTGCACGTTTAAATGTGTGATTCCCCAGACGTCTCGTCTTGTCACTGAACTGCTTGTATTCACAGCACTGTCCTTTTAACATATTTTATTCAGCTGGCTTGTGGAAAAAATAATAATAATAAAAAGAAATTTTTTTTTTTTTCTTGCTTTATCTGAAGTTCTAAACCCCACACAACAGCTTTTAGGCATGTTTTTCTTTCTAAACATACCCAAACCTAATTGGAAAGTTGGTTCTCCCCATTGGAACAAATGGGTAACTTCAGTAACTGGGATTTGTTTTCCCTCATGCTAAACCACGCCCCCAGGATATTGTATCTATTGTTTGCATCACATGACTTTATTAACCAATCCGGTTAGATTATGTGCTGCGCAGGGCAAGAAAAAAATACAAATATTTTGAAAGTGTTGATGACATTTTACGAATGCCAAAGTAGGTATGGGCATGGCCCAACTTGACATATTGGTTTTACAGCCTATACTCTTGCCCCATACATTTCCTTCTCTAAACTCTGTGAGGGATCATGATAAAAGCCATTCATTTAGTATTAATGACAAACAAGTATAAAAAATATGCCATGGGTAAAGCTGCACACATTTTAGCTTACTTGATTGTTTTTTTGGTTGTTTTTTTTGGTTTAGTTTTTTTTTTTACTTTGCTCTGTCTTTAGTAAAATGGGAGAGGACTGCCAGATGTGGCTGCTTGTAACTCACCGCAACATGATAGTTTCCAGCATGTTGCTGCTTGCTCACACACATGCTCATACTCACACACTAATGCCTCAAGACCCCTTTCCGACCTCCCATGTGTGAGACAAATTTAACATGTTAGATTGATTTTTCATGTTTTTAAATGGCCAGACATGCCTGCGTTACAAGCCAGATGAGCGCCTACTGCAAACCACTGTAAGAAACTGTATCCAGTTTTTTTTTTTGCCTACAACCGAAGCTCTAAGCTCCCACAAGCGTAAACAATCTGTCTTTTCAAAAGCTGAGCTGTTATGCTACATTTATAGCACCTTCGACCCCTCATTAAAAGTCATTATAGGATAAAAGGCTCTTGTGTAGTTTTACAATGTATAGCTTTATGAATGACTAGTGGTCTCATACAGAGCTGACCACTGGGATCATTACAGGCTTAGAGTTTCAGCACTTAAATCTCACCCTCCATCCCTGTTGTGTCACTAACAGGATAATTTGCCATAACGCTGAAACATACGTTTTTGCTGTATAACTTTATGAGGCAGGTTAATCAGATAAAGATTTAAGCCTGAGCTCAGTTAATCAGAAACAGCACTAACCTTGTTAACGCCACTGCATTTGCTCTGCAATGCGACGTGGGAATCAAAAGGCAAGTCAAAGGGTAAGTTTGAAATTAGCATGGTTTTATCTGATGTCACTGACCTGCACAGGTGCTCCCAACTTCCTCCCTTCAGCCTAATTCCTGTTTCAAACCTGACCCTTCCCTTTAGTCGACATACTCACTCTAGTGGATTGCTTTTAGCAAATACTACCAGTTACAAAAAAAAAAACTCTTTCCCATGTTTGGGGTGATAGTATAAGTAGAGGTCTGAGGAGAGCTGGTGTTGTTTTGTAGGCCACTACGCCATGGCCCCCCACTGCTGTGCCTGTCACATGTAATTAAACATTTGGCCTCCACAATTACTCAGCAGAGTACACATGCCAGCGTTCAGCAGCCCCGAATATGCATTTCAAAGCTTCAGCATTCCCCTAAAGTGCTGAACTGACAGGAGCAGAGAGGAGATGCCTGAAGGGAGGGACAGAAGCAGAAAGAGAGAGAGAAAACGAGAGAGCGAGACCATAGGAAAGGGGAACAGAGGGCATATGCTGGCAGGTTTGGAATGAATGATTAAAAGAGGGCTGGGATTGGGAGGGCATGATTTTTGTGATGTCAGCAGGGTCTAGAGCGAAGCCACATGGTGAAAGAGGGGAGAGGAATCGAAACATCAAAACAATCTTTAAACTGTCACCGGGCCTTACGCACCCACCCACACATACACACGTCAACACCTTTCTATGCGCTTGAGTGCATCAACTCGCTTATACCTTAACCACTTATACCACATACGTAAAGATACACACTCCCACTCTAATGAGATCCATAGACATGCTGTCTTGGCTCGCTGGAAAGACGTGCATGCGTAAACATTCGGTGCTGTGTGTCCGTGGGTTATAAGGTCTTTAATTGGATGCTGCCAACGACTCACTTCTCCTCTAAGAAGAGTTTTACTGTCCTAAATCGGGGAGATTCTTGTAGACGTTTCCTGTACTGCAGTAAAATTGATTTATCTACTCACTTATTTATTTTCCACCTACTTTTACAGAGGTTTGACGCCTTCCATTCGACAGTACTCGGGGTCTCACTGTCACACCGCTCCTCATGCCCAGCTGTGTTTGTTTCTCTGTAGCTTTGCTCAACAGTTTTCCCAGTTTAGCATTACAAATGAAAAACTGCCATTTTCGTTCACTGTATGGGACCTAACAGGAGGAGAGTTTTTGCCACTTCCTGGGAGATGCACATACTTGACTGTCCTGACTGAATGGCGGAGATTAAAGGGGTCATATGACGTTGCTAAAAAAGAACATTATTTTGTGTATTTGGTGTAATTAAATGTGTTTATACAGTTTAAAGTTAAAAAACACATCATTTTCCACATACTGTACATTATTGTTGCTCCTCTATGCCCCGCCTTTCTGAAACGCGTCGATTTTTACAAAGCTCATCGTTCTGAAAAGCGAGTTGTGCTCTGATTGGCCAGCTATCTAGTGCGTTGTGATTGGCCGAATACCTCAAGCGTGTGACAGAAATGTTACGCCCCTTACCATACTGTGATGCCGTGTCCCGGTGCGACGAGACAAAAACAATAAAAACCCATTACAAACGAGGCATTTATCGCGCCGCGTAAACATAAAACCATGTCTGCATTTGTGATCGGAGAAACGACAAACAAGTGCTACTCTACACTGCTCAAAACTCATGTTTGAATCATCAGTGGCAAATCCTTTAAATATGAAAACATACTTACAGGCTGTGAGTGCATTGTAGGCTACTCTCACAGGTTCAGGAAACAGTTCTCCGTAAAATGTGTTAACTTTTAAATAGAATATCTCTTTAGGTTTGAGACTTTAGTCTTTCCAACTTTAGGGATCGTATCTATTCACAAACAGCTTGTAACGCTCCAAAGAGAAAGGAAAACTTGAAATCGCATCATATGACCCCTTTAACTTTATTTATAGTAAGAATTGGGGGTGTTTGGGACAAGATAGTGAAAGAAGGAAAAAATGAGGACATGTCTGTCCTTTGTACCTTATTTACTCCTAGCAGATTAGTACCTTATACATACATATTAGTACCTAAAATATTAGGGGTGTACCAATATATTGTGGCACAATATATCACAAAAATGCAATATTTATAGTGACAATATGCATCACCAAGATGAAAGTTTGGACAGATTTAATGTTAATAGCACATGAGAAATAGTAAACCAAAAAGGCTACACATTTTACCTTCCATGTTGATTAATTATTATTAATAAATTAAAAATAAAATACACTATTTGATACAGGGGTGTCCAAATCTGTTCCTGGAGGGTCACTGTCCTGCAGAGTTGAGCTCCAATCCTAATTAAACACACCTGAATCCGCTAATCAAGGTCTTCAGGATTACTTCCTTAGTCTTCCAGGCAAGTATCTGCAGGGCGTTGGCCCTCCAGGAGCAGGACTGGATACCCCTGCGTTAGAATATTTACAATATATATATATATATATATATATATATTATATATAGGTAGTCATGGACAGTGCAAGCATGTGTCTAATATAATTCTGTATTTTTTTTTACCTAAGCAAATTATGAATTGTTCTATTCTGGGTTCACCATTGCCCTGAATAAGGGGGAGAAATACCAAGTTTAAGCCTATCTGAGTCCACCCCTGATGTAAAACAAAAAATAAACATAAACAGTATTTTTTGTTGTGTGAACGGTTTATCATATGTCTTAGAGGTGAAAAATAACAGCGTCTTCCATCCTCCTGTTGTTAATGTTGTTTTTCTTTGTTTCTGTTGTTGAACGCCGCGCACAAATGACGACGCTGTCGACCGGCTTACGTCACTTCCTAGTACACACTGTCGGTGCGAATGCAACCCTTTAAATGGTACTGGGAAATAGTTCGCGCAAAATCGTCCCAGTACTTTAGTACTGTACATTTAGTTCTGGAACTAAAGCGGTGCGAAAGGCTATATTATTACTTTTTGAAGGGGTACCGCCCCAATGACAGAATTTTTTTTCTGACAGTGTGGAACTTCTAAATCCTCATTCATTCTCTGCTGCATTCTTCTTGCGCCGCCGAAAGCACCTGCCGTTTCTCTGTACTGGGCCTCTTCTATGCCACTGGGGCTCCTGGTACTTTAGTGATTGTCTGTTCTGGAGGGGTTATTGTGCTGCGTGTCGATGGCATGGCCAATGTCATGCCAGCTGGCGTGCGGAAGAAACCAACAATGCCACGCTCTGTGCACAACAGCCCACTCGGGACAACTTGTGTTGTTAGGTGACATCAATTCCAAATAGCCAATACTGGTTTATGCACACACGCAATCTGATATATCAGACACTGATATCATATTTATTCACATAAAGGCATGTATACATATATATTTTCTAAATTTAATTTGTACATACAATTTTATGTAATATTTCATGTTTTGTAAATTATATCAAAATATAATTAAAGCACCTTAAATGTAGTTCATATGACTCATGTCAGTATCGTTATTGTTAACTAAAACTATTAAAAATTGTTTTTGTTAACTGAAATGAAGCTATATAAAGGATGAAGATTTACAAGTTATAAATGTTGCCTTAGCAACTAACTGAAATAAAATAAGGAAAATAAGTTGAAGTAAAATGACTAAAGTACTAGAAAGTAATCAAATTACTAAAAATGAAATAAAAAATATATGAAAGCTAAAGAAAAAAAACTGATAAAAATTAAAATAAACACGTAACAAAATTACTAAATTGGAAAACTGAAAATATTAAAAAATAAAAGCTAATTCAACATGTTAATAAATGCTACAATAATATATAATTAATTATTCCTTTGATTATTATTCAGAGTAACCAATGGCATCTAATGTTGTTGACATCCAACCAGCAACATAGGCTTCATGTTTGATTTCAGAACTTCAGAGAACTAGTTTTATAGTGCTTTATTGAATTTTTGGTCATTTTAAATCTATGTGAAAATTGTTCATACTGTATGTTTTACTGGGAGGCGGGAAACAGCATACAGGTTTAGAATGACGTGAGTAAATTATAAAAGAATTCTGTTTGGGGGGTGAAGTTCCTAAGCCATGTTCAAAAACAATTCAGATAAGCTGATTAAAGTTGAATATCTGCCTACAGTTACAATGTTCATGGGTTAAACTATTTTAACAATGTCCTGTCATGTGGTTAGTACACATCTAGCATAGCTTACCAACCTCCTTGATCGTTTTCTGCTTCTCATCACTCTTCATCTTCTTCAGTGTCTTCCTCCCTCAGCTTCATTCCTGCAGGCTCAGCATCTGTCCACGGCTTTGAAGTTCTGTAACACTGCAACAAAATGAATTATTCCTACAATCAAATCTGGGTTAATTAGATGGCAGTATAGTGCCTGCTCAGAAGCAAAGGGAATGAATAAAGGCGATGGAGTTAGTGTGTGTGTGTGTGTGTCTACGTGCGTGTGCGTGCTTATCAAAAAATAAATAAACAAAAAATAAATAAATTTTAAAAAATCAAACATCTGATAAAAAATAAATCTTTTAAGCTAATGTTAGATTTTAGTACTGTAAACAGTCTGTTACAGTAAATTATCATGTATTTAGAAATCGTTTATATTAATAGCTTTTTTAATGATGAACACAAATACAACAAAAACATTACATAACATTAATAAGATGATACTTTTATAATGTATGTAAGCATCTCAGTGCTGAGAAGCTCTGTTAATTAAAGAGGCCAAATAAGCCATGTAATCTAATGATGCGATTTTAACAGAGGAGGAAACCTGCCAAAATGTGAGGGCAGTTCCTGATCCTTAGCAGAAGCGGCAGTTTGATAAATTACACACACTGGCAGAATTAGCATTCAAGTAATCAGGCCGTCCAAACAGGAGAGGAATATTAACTTTTTAAATTGTTTGTTTGTCTTGTCATCATGGCCGCCCATCTGAAGTGGGAAGTTTGTTAATGGTTCATAAGACCCTCCCTTGGGACCACATTACCCAGAAGGAATCTCTCTGTTTGCAGAGTGCCAGCACTCATTCCTCTACACCGTTCAAATAAATAGATGTTTGGCAGAGCATTTGACCATGAGTAATCCACATTTTTGTAGGAGCTCGAATTTTATTGGTTGGAAAAACAGCAAGTTTTGTTACAAAACAGGATAATGAAAGCGTACTAACTACAGCTTCTGACCACACACTGGACAGGAAAAGGAAATCACTCTTAATCAGGTGTTGCCATTAATCTTGTTTGCTTTAGACTTTCACCCTTCATTTACCTTGACCCAGGGCACAGGGAGAAAATGAGCGCTCCAACCTGACTGCTGACACCAGCTTGATGAATGATAGAAAAACACAGACTGCCATGTGCAGCACGGCTAACAGCACTAGGTATCAGCAGACCGGTCAGGCAAATGTGCTCTTGTCCTGACAGACATCTGGCCGTTTTGGGGGTGAATGGTGCTCTTTCGGGGTCAGCGCTCAGGGCCTGTGAATGCCCCTGTGTGTGTCCCAATAGCTGAATATTTCGCTTTTTCTTTTCCTGTGTGGAGTTTTTGGGGTGCTTGGGGCAGAGGCCTTCACACCTGTCAATGTTTTGTGACTGGTTATTAGCAGTGAAAAGACTCGGCTAACACCCACCACCCTTAGCTTTGACCTCTCACGTAAACTATCACGCCATTTTCTAAGGTCAAGACTCTTCAGAAGTACAAGAAGGCTAACCCTGATGTAATCTGGTGCTTTTAATTTAAGATAACAATGAGACACTTTTTACACAGCTACTTTTAAATTATTTTATAATTTTACCTGCATTTTATCTTAAAGGGTTAGTTCACTCAAAAATGAAAATTCTGTTATTATTTTCTTAACCTCATGTTGGCTCCAAACTTCATTCATCTTTAAAACACAAATTCCATATGAATTGGTTTAATCCAAGTCTTCTGAAGAAACTTCTAAAGAGACACAATCACAATGAACAGATTTAATTTAGGCTTTTATTCAAATATAAACGATAATCAGTGCACATACACAGTGCATATCAAATATGGTAAACGGAACCAAAAAGGTTCTCGCACGTCATGCAAGTATATTCAAACTTCTGCAAAAAACAGTGAGTCTCACACATCAAGCAGGTGAATTGCCGTTGACCATATTTGATATGCTGTTCATTATATATGTATGTTAGTACATTGTTAAATTTTTATATGTGAATAAAAGCCTAAAATAAATTCTAAAATAAGTTTGTTTAGAAACATGGGTTAAACCATTAAATTCAAATTGATTACTTTTATGATAAATTTTGAAGTGTCAAACATTTGGTGGAATGGACTTTTAATGGAGGGACAGAAATATTACAGGTTTCATTAAAAATGTAATCATTTGCATTTCAAAGATGGGCAAAATAGTTCCGAAAATCCTTACAATGTCCAAAACAATTGGCCTAGCAACAAGACGACCACTGCTATTATATTAAAGTAGACATATTAGGCCCCTTTTTACAATATGTAATATAAGTCTCTGGTGTCCCCAGAATGTGTCTGTGAAGTTTCAGCTCAAAATACTCCACAGATAATTTATTATATCAATATAAATGCCTATTTTGAGTGGAAGCAGAAACACGCAGTTTTTCGGGCCTGTCTCTTTAAATGCAAATGAGCTACTGCTCCCCGCCCCCTTTTCCAGAATAGAGCTGTGCCATTACAGCTCGGACCTCCTAAAAACATCTGTTATGGTTCTGATTATCATGTTTATCGCGCTGAAATCATGCGGTTTAAACCATATGAGTTTAAACTTCTGATATACGGGTTTCTGAGAGCACACATCCGAAGCACACGGACAGAAAGCGGCCACCACACAGCATGTGAGTACTAAACTAAGTTCTCATTCACACACAAGTTTAAGACAAAAACACACATGAGTTACAAAAACAGTCGGTTATGTTTGTGAAGGTAAACTGCTGGGAAATAAATCGCATGTTTATTTTAGATCTAAATAGTGTTCTGTGCTCGTCTGTGCAGACAAAGGCAGAACAGTTAGTATGTTTTGCTCAAACTTTCGCCATGGCATTAGAACTAGTACACTGTTGTCGCTTGCGAAAACACAATGATGGCGCCGTGGGTGGAAACTTACAGATTAAGGGGTGGTAATATTATAATGAGATCCCTTTGCAAAGTCACCAAGGGAGTGAAATCAGACATGCTCATTTTCTCAGACGCTTGCAGAAAAAGGATTACCAAAACAAAGTTACTGGGTTAATCTTTTTCACGTTTCCTTGGTTGGTAGATGCACCGGGGACCTGATTATAGCACTTAAAACCTGGAAACGTCTGATTTTCATGATATATCTTCTTTAATGTTTTTTTCTACAACCGATAATTGAGATACAAGATAATGCCAGTTGCAGAGTCCACAGTGTGATACAAAAGACATACAAGTAGCGCAAGCTTCATTTACCCACATTAGCACTACCATAGACGATGGATGGCACAAATATCAGACTGCTGGGTGACACGATTGATCAGAATCAAATATTTCAGAGAGCCGTGTAATGATCTGGAAGAAAGTCAGTGGACCAGTATTTATCAGTGCTTTGTATGTACGTTTTCCATTGAAGAATGTCTACTAAAATAATTCTGTTTCTCAACAGAGAAACAACAACAATGCTGTCCCGCTGTCAGGAAGCACATCCAGTTGACTGGAATAACTCGGAATGCTTCAGTTTGTCATATGATGTTTGTTCCAAAGAAAGCAACGGACAGCATCATTCCCTTCAGAAATTCTCCTACAGATCACGGTCCATATCAATGAACCGCCAACACAAATAAAGTACTTTTGAATTAACTATCGGCTCACTGCCTGAATGGAAGGCTTCAATCTCTTTGCTTCTCCCTGCATCTCTTCATCGTGCCTGCTTTCTTCTCCCCTCATTTCTGTCCCTACCTCCTCTCTTTCACATTTCCCCTCTCCTCGCGCCTTTGCAACCGTCACTCTCATTGAGAAAAAGCTCTTTTTTTTCTCGTACAGAGCGAGAGGGCCGCACCGGAGAAGCGCATCCACCAGCAGCCACCCAGGCCTCTCGGTTCCTCTCACACTCTCTTCAACTGCTGTTTCTGGAGCGTAAGTTTTTTTGGCAGGTAGAAGATTAGTAAAGAGCTCTTGGCAACAAAGCATTCAATCACTTCCAAGTAGCGTGGTATCAAATGTGCCCTCCGCCCTCCTCAGTTTTGGGAGATCATGTCTTTCTTCTCGTCTGCGCTACCCTTTTTTCCAGCCTATTTTCCTGGTTGAGCCGAGTGACCTTTGAAAAGAGTCTCCTCTGTTCCTGCGTCTCTTGTCAATCGGAGAGAGGCAGGAAATGAGCCTGCTTTGTAGGATTAATTAATAACAGAGGTTGGTCAATGCATGAGAGGGGATGTAATTGCTACTCTGTGGAATGAGAGGAAAGGAAAAGTTTGGGTTGCAGTTTTTTGAGGAGGGGGCTTCTGAGGAGGGGAAAGAGCTTTGAACTGAAGGGCCTGTGTGCTCCTGGATTAAAGCGAGATGCGAGTGGGGGGGCCTTTGAAGTCTGAAGAGAGGTCTAGGAGAAAAAATAAAGTTGGGAGGTATAAATTCTGGTTGGCAACATCAAAAGCTCTTATCACCCACTCTCACCTGTTGACACCCAGGGGTGAAGACTCTAGATACTGCACCACAACTGCAGGAAGCTGCACGTGGGCTACTTATGTACACCTCTCGCTCTCACCCTCTGTCTCTATCTGCCCTTTTCTTTCCATCTATCACTTGCACTTTCTCTATCTCTCATGTCTCTTCTGTCTGTCCATGGTGGTCATCTCATTTTAATACAAAACAAATGCGATTGAGTTCAAAACAATTATTTTTAAATGTAATAATTTATTATTAAATTAGAATTGATATTCTGAGTTAAGAATAGCACATAATATAAACAACTTTGCATTTTGGGTAATAAAAAAAGCAGAATTCTCTGGCCTGTAAATCCATCTAATTCGGGTCAATGGCTGGTATGTGGTATATACAGTATATTCTTTTACTCTTGTATAGCTATGATAATAGGAGAAAATTTCATTTAATTATACAGTATTCTGTGTCAGACCTTCTGAATAAACTCGTATAATATCAATTAATATCTTTTAGTTTTGATTAGTACAACTCAGTTATACAGCTGTACGGTGTTTTACTTTGCCATCAAGGTTGCAATGTGCTGCTGTAGTGTGTAATTACAATATGCTAAGGTTAAATGAAAATCGAGGGAAAAGATTAGCATTTCTAACTACACACAAATTACGGTTTACCATTGCCTGGTATACAGGGGTCAGATCATTTGTAATATGCAGATGAATTGTTTCTAATTGGATTCAAAAACGTCTTATAATTGGATGAGTAAGTGAAATATCTTTTCAATAAAGAACAGCAGTAGGTTAAAGGCTTAAGGGGTAACTGTGGTCACAAAAATTATAATAATTCCTTTCTTAAAAAGTACCTTTTGAAGATCAAGTGTTTTGACAGTATAATATATTTTTTTATATAAATTATTATGTACTTATTTGTTTGCTTGTTTTAATGTTCTCTTCAATGTTTTTTCTCACTGACAAGAGTTATTTTGTGAATCTTGACTCATTTGCATTTCTATGGATAAACGTGTTATTGTATAGAATCAATAGCTTGCCATTCTTGTAATGTGCATTATACACAAAATCTACAAGTTGAAGAGTTTATATCAAATCCAGAATCTTGATTTTTTGTTTCATGTTTTCAAGTTTGCTCCTCTTTGAAGCATTGCTCTAAGTACGTTGTTTAATGGAATCGCATTCTGATGCCACTGGCAGCCTATAGCTTGCTCACATCCCGGGTTTAAGCGCAAATAACACATTTCACAATATTTTTTATGACTATATGAAATCTCTGAAGTCCTCAGCTGATATATCATGTAGTTTTCTCAACACAAGCTCATAGCTGTGGGACAAAAGGGTCTCGGCTCTGTTATTTGTAAATGTCAGTGAGTTGTTCCGTTCCTCCGAGCTGTCATTATCCCCCTGAGCTCAGTGTGTTTTTTTCCCCACATTCTCCATTTCTCAGCTCCTCTATCCCTCTCCTGGAGGATTTAATGTACACTGTGTCACACGGCTCTCAATACTGATATATGGAGGTGCGTAACCCATGTACAGATTTATCCCTTATGGACATGCAGTGCGGATACACAGCGCTGTCATATCAAAGCGCTGATGTGTTTGTGCGTGTGAGGTACGTCTCTTGACATATTTACAGTTACTGTGTCACTACAGGATGTGGAAAAGACACCAAACATCTAGCAAACGTTGTTTGCAGCATCAGAGGTGAAGTTTGTCTCTACTGTTTGTTTCAAAGCATGAATACCCTCCGATTTCCTAGATGATGGTCCCCTCTTGGGACATCCAGGCAAATAAACTCTGGCAAAAGCAGCAAGCGAGAAAATCAAAATGAACACCCCCGATAAAAACCCGGGACCAAATTAGTGCCACAAACATACGCAGGCTAATGAATTGTAAGTGAACGAGATAAAAAAAAAAAATCAAAGATGGGGCGCAGACACAGTTTCATGCATAACTATCCGAGCGAGGCGCTCACTCATGGATATCAGCCAGATTTCTTATACAACACATCTCCGGAACGCAGAAAACCTTGATTTTATGCAACGGCAGATAAAATTCAACAATCCTTGAGGCGCTCTTGTGCAACACTTTGCCCATGTCTGGAGGCCCGTAATTGTGCACACACATCAATTATGGATCGGCCTTAGCTTTCAGCCACTCTGCCCTCCAATCAGACGCCCACCCTGCCGGTCTCCCTGGGCGCTTTTTGGAGCAGTTTGATTACAGGTGTTGTACAGACGGCCTTGTTAGGCTTCTTTTTCACTGGTTGAGGGAATCCTCTCTCCTGTCCGGACGAGGAACGCGGGGGGAGGGGGTCGTCTGGGGCTGACGGAGTTGGCCATCACATCCATCTAACAATTTATGTCTGGTCCCGAGAGGCCGGCTAATGAGGCCCGCCGACACGGCCGGAGGCAAGAGCCCCGCGCCGAGCCACTGGAGTGAGAAGCGAGATCGGCACCTAGCAGCCTTGCAATAATTAATCGGACCCTTCTCTCTCCCTTTCACCCTCACTTGCTTTTTTCTCCCCCTTTTCTCTCCATCTCTTACTCATGTCTATTCATTGGCACTCAAACGGCTCCCTCTTTTCTATAACCGTCAGCCCTTCCCATTGTCGGCGGCTCTTTCCTTTCAAGCCCTGAGCCTGTCTCATCCCCCTATCGGCCATACAGATGTGCTAATGAAGGCGGGAGAGTGGAGGTATGTCTGAATCTGAGCCATTCACCCAGCTTTTTAGAGAGACGAGATGGAGGAACAGTGGCCGTGACAATGGCCGTGTGCTCTTGTGCTCACCTATCACAGCCTGTTAGAGAGAGGGATGGGAGAGACACAAATGGGCCGACCTGACTGACTCACAGTGGCTCATAAAGAAGCCTCCTGAGTCCTTTTGCGCACAACTGTTAAGAATTTATCTGTACGCATCTCTGTTTCTCTCTCTCCAAGTAAGTGTCTCCCAGATGCTGAGTCAGCCTGAGGCAGTGTGTGACCTGTGCACCGCAAAGGTGAGACACTGTTTTCTCATTGGTTTAAGACAAATATGTCCAGAAGCAATATTTTCTTCTCCTCACGTGTCTTTTTTTCTTGTTACGGTTTTTCTCTCTCTTTTCATCCATCTCTCTCTGTGTCATTCTCTGGGGGTTTTTTTCTTTAATGGAGTCTGTTCAAACATCAGCTGAGTTCCATCACCTACATACGGTTAAGATACAGAGAGAGAGAGACTGGGTCCTTGGGAGCCAAAAGGTCTGAGTTTAAGGTCAAGTGTGTAATCCACCTAGACACAGCAGATGGGCCTTGACCTCAAGGAAATGTATTTTCTGTGAGGTCTGTGTTTACACCAGATTAATATATAATTTTATTTCAACATGCCTCTATATAAAAATGCTACAAAGCTGAGCTAAGGAAAAGAAACAAGTTGACAACAGGTTTAATATACATATCAACACTATAGCTGAGTGATGGGATCTACCAACCTGTCCCAGTAAGGGCAAACTTCTCACATCAGTAAGACTTCAGACTTCTTTTTTTTTTCTTTTTCATTATTATTTTTCATGCTCTTACACAGTGTTTTGCTTTAGAAGAAATAAGAATTCTAAAACATTTTTTAGAGAATTTTAATACAATTATCAAATAATCATTATGAATCATGATCATTATCTGCAATGCTCGGTACCAGTCCACAGTCCAATAATCCCAAGAGGATAAGCGAGGTCGGAAGAGCACAGGTTAGTGTCCAATAGTCCACAGGGCCGAAGAAGGGAACACTGAATAAGTAACCTGGAGACCAGCCAATGAACTAGAGGGGTGAGTGTGCTCTTATGGTGCTCTGGTAATTGAGTGCAGGTGCAGGTGCTCAATACTCTGGTGATTGAGGGCGTGGTTGAGTGGCTGGTGTTTCAGTGTCTGTGACTGGTGCATCCGTGACAGTACCCCCTCCCCCACGGGCGTCTCCAGACGTCCGGGAACGACGACAAGGCCGACCTCGGCCTCTGGGAGCGGGACAGTCCGGGTGGAGCTGGTGGTAATCATCACATAACGAAGGGTCGAGAATGTCGTCTCGGTCCACCCAAGATCTTTCTTCAGGACCGTACCCCTCCCAGTCGACAAGGTAATGTAGACGGCCGCCTCGTCGCCTGGAATTTATGATTTCCCGGACCCGGTAGTTGATGTTGTCAGCGTCGACCTCGGGCGGGGGAGGAGGTACTTCCGGTTCTGTGGAAGAAGGGAGAACTGGATCAGTGACAGGTTTGAGTAATGATACATGGAAGTTTGGTGAAATACGGTATTGTCTGGGAAGCTGGAGTCACTTCATTGATCTGCCTCAAGATGGTGAAAGGACCTATGTAGCGGGGACTCAGCTTTTTGCAGGGCAGTCGCAGTCGGATGTCTCGAGTGGAGAGCCAACCAGATAACCCGGATTGTAGAGAGGGGTATCTCGATGACGGACATCCACCTGTATCTTCTGACGTCGGACTGCCCACTGAAGATGGACGTGAGCTGAGTCCCATACCCTCTCACTCTCTCAGAACCAATAATCCACGGATGGTACTTTGGACAGTTCTCCTGTCCACGGGAATAGTGGTGGTTGGTAGCCAGGTATACACTGAAAAGGGGTGAGGCCGGTAGACTCCTGACGAAGAGAGTTTTGTGCATACTCGGCCCAAGGAAGGTATTGGCTCCAACTGTTCTGTTGGTTGTGACAGTAGGGCCTGAGGTAGCGCCCGACCTCTTGAATCTTCCGCTCAGTCTGGCCATTCGTCTGTGGGTGGTATCCGGAAGACAAACTAACCGACACTCCCAACAGTCGGAAGAATTCACGCCATACCCTGGAAATGAATTGAGGCCCTCTATCTGACACTATGTCCTCTGGAATGCCAAAGTGTCGGAAGACGTTGTTGAAGAGGGCCTCTGCTGTTTCAAGGGCTGTATGCAGCATATGTAGGCCGCTTCCTCACCAGTCTGAGGTTGATTTTCTTTGACCCAAACCCTCACGTCTGGGCGAAGCATCCGCAGGTATTGTTCCAGAATGATGGTCTCCCCCATTTGATCTTTGGTCTTTGTCTCCGGTCGCATCCACCTCTTATACAGGCCTTTAATACGATTGTAAGACTCTCTCACCGTCTCCCCAGATGGTACTATGAGGCCTCTGAACCGTAGGCAATAAGTCTCCTCCGTCACATTATACTTGGCCAGTACTGCCGCCTTGATGTCCTCGTAGTCACCAGCTCTCTGCTCATCCATCCCAGCATATGCCTCCAAGGCCTTGCCCGTCAGCAAGGTCACCACTCGAGCGGCCCACTCATCCGTTGGCCAGCCCCAAGTTCTGGCCATACGTTCAAAACAAACGAAAAAACTCTCCACATCTTCTCCCTCTACGAAATCAGGAATTCGTGGTTCATGATATCGCCGAAACGGGAGACTCTGCACTTGACTCGTTGCTTGTAGACTTGGTGTCAGAAGCGGGATACTTCCTTTGAGCGGGATGAGTTTGCAGGCCTTGGAGAATCGGTCTACTGCAACGAGGATGGTGGTGAAGCCGTTGGAGGCAGGTAAGTCGGTGGCAAAGTCAACTCCTAGGTGGGACCAGGGTTGACGCAGAATAGGCAGTGGTACCAGTTTGCCCTCAGGCAGACGGCGAGGTTTAGAGATCATGGCACAGACTGAGCATCCCTTCACAAATCGGGCGACGTCCTGGGCCATGCTGGGCCACCAATACCTTCTCTCGAGGAGTGAGAAGGTTCGCTGCCTGCCTGGAGAGGAGGAGTCCAGAAGGGAAATTCGTAAAGATGTTGGTACATATGTTCTACCTCCTGGACCTCCCGGCGGAGCAGGTTCTTCTTCGGTGGTGGCACGGATGTCATCGTCGAGAGACCAGATGATGGGACATACAAATAGGTCTGGAGGGAGTACCGGTTCTGGTTCCTCAGGTACAGGGTCGGGTGAGTGGATTCTGGATAGAGCATCTGCTTTAGTATTCTTATGTCCGGGACGGTAGGTGACTGTGAAGTTGAATCGAGTGAAGAATAATGCCCATCAAGCCTGTCTGGAGTTTAAGCGTTTTGCTTCTCTGAGGTACTGTAAGTTCTTATGATCAGTAATGACTTCAAATGGGTGATTGGTTCCCTCCAGCCAGTGCCGCCACTCTTCGAGGGCCAGCTTGATGGCTAGCAGTTCTCGTTTGCCGATGTCATAATTCTGCTCCGCCGGGGATAGTTTCTTAGAGAAGTAGGCACATGGATGGAGTACTGGGGGCTCACCTCCCCGCTGGGATAACACTGCTCTGACTCCAAGGGAGGAAACATCCACTTCCACGATGAAAAGTCTTGTTGGGTCTGGGTGGAGGAGAGCTGGAGCAGTGCAGAAGGCGGCTTTCAGCTTCTGGAAGGCTTCGACCGCATCCGGTGTCCAACAGAGATGTTTAGGTTTCTTGCGTAGGAGAGAGGTTAGTGGAGCTGAGAGTTCACTGTAACCACAGATGAATCTATGGTAGAAGTTTGCGAACCCCAAGAAGCATTGAAGATCCTTGATGTTAAGAGGTTGTGGCCTATTCTTCACGGCCTCCACTTTGGTACGATCCATCTGGATACCTTCCGGCATGATGACGTAGCCAAAGAACTGGATGGTAGGTTAGTGGAACTCACATTTCTCTAGTTTCAGATATAGATGATATTGACGGAGCCAACTGAGTACCTGTTGTGCATGGTTGATGTGGTCAGAGAGGTTGGAGGAGTAAATGATGATGTCATCTATGTAGATAACAACAAATTTGTGGAGCATGTCCCGGAAGATCTCGTTCATGAAGTTCTGAAAGACTGAAGGTGAGTTGGAGAGCCCATACGGCATGACTTGATATTCGTAGTGCCCAGATGGAGTAATGAATGCAGTTTTTTCCACTCCTTGACAGATGCGGATGAGGTTATAGGCACTACGAAGGTCTAGCTTAGAGAACATATGAGCTCCACACAGTTCCTTGATGGCCGCTGGTACCAAAGGTAGGGGGTAAGCAAACTTTACAGTCTGGGAGTTGAGACTGCGATAGTCAATACATGGTCGAAGCCCGCCATCCTTCTTTGCCACGAAGAAGAAGCTAGAAGCCGCCGGAGAGGTAGATGATCGAATGAGCCCCTGTTGTAAAGCTTCTTTGATGTACTCATCTATGGATCGATAGTGGGTAGATTCTACCTTTAGATAGTTTGGCTCCAGGCAGGAGGTCTATCGCACAGTCCCATGGCCGGTGTGTTGGAAGTTTCGTGGCAGCGACTTTGCTAAAGACGTCCTGGAACGCCCGGTACTCCTCTGGGAGGTTGACTTTGGCGGTGGTTTCCGGGCTCTCAATGGTGGTCGATCCCAGGATGGCAGTTCTTTGGGAAGGAACTGGAAGTGATTGGAGGCAGTGTTGAATGCAGTAGTTACTCCATTTGTCAATTCCTCCTGAGCTCCAACTAATATTAGGCTGGTGTTTGGCCATCCATGGGCGTCCCAGGACAACGTCGACGGTGGATTCCTCCGGCACTAGCAAAGAGAGAGTTTCTTCATGAAGGCAGCCAATGTGAAGGGTTAACACTGGAGTTCTTCACTGCACCAGTCTGTTGTCCAGTGGTTTTCCCTGAATAGTAGTGATCTGATAGCATGTGGGATTTCTTTAACGTGGAATATTGAAGAGAGGTAGTAGGCGTGAAGAGATGAAATTTCCTGAAGAACCAGAATCGAAGAGGATTTTTATTAGGAAAGATCGATTGGCACAAATTAACACTGCATCATGATATCGTGGGTTATTACCCCACATAATTGATATGAATAGCACTCAATGCTGGGCGTGAAGGACGGACTGGGCAGGTTTGAAGGAGATGATCATCTTCTCCACAGTACAAGCACAGCTTTTGTTGTATGCGACGTTGGCGTTCAGTGGCGGATAAATGATACTGATCCGTCTGCATGGCCTCTGGTGCTGGAGAACCGTTGGAGGGTGAGGTGTCAGAGACTATTTCCTTGGGGGAGACCGCGAATAGATGTTGTGAGACGTGTTGGGCCTTTAGCATGAAACTTTCAAGTCCCACGGAGTCTTCATGAATAGCCATTTGCTGTCGGAGTTTGGGTTTCAACCCGCGACGGTATGCTGAGAGGAGTGCAATCTCGTTCCAGCCGCTGGATGTCGCTAGCACGCAGAAGTGAATGATGTACTCGTGGATGGTCCATTCGGCTTGCCGTAGTCTAAACAGTTCGTCATTTACAGAGAGAGCATATGCCTCCAAGGCCTTGCCCGTCAGCAAGGTCACCACTCGAGCGGCCCACTCATCCGTTGGCCAGCCCCAAGTTCTGGCCATACGTTCAAAACAAACGAAAAAACTCTCCACATCTTCTCCCTCTACGAAATCAGGAATTCGTGGTTCATGATATCGCCGAAACGGGAGACTCTGCACTTGACTCGTTGCTTGTAGACTTGGTGTCAGAAGCGGGATACTTCCTTTGAGCGGGATGAGTTTGCAGGCCTTGGAGAATCGGTCTACTGCAACGAGGATGGTGGTGAAGCCGTTGGAGGCAGGTAAGTCGGTGGCAAAGTCAACTCCTAGGTGGGACCAGGGTTGACGCAGAATAGGCAGTGGTACCAGTTTGCCCTCAGGCAGACGGCGAGGTTTAGAGATCATGGCACAGACTGAGCATCCCTTCACAAATCGGGCGACGTCCTGGGCCATGCTGGGCCACCAATACCTTCTCTCGAGGAGTGAGAAGGTTCGCTGCCTGCCTGGAGAGGAGGAGTCCAGAAGGGAAATTCGTAAAGATGTTGGTACATATGTTCTACCTCCTGGACCTCCCGGCGGAGCAGGTTCTTCTTCGGTGGTGGCACGGATGTCATCGTCGAGAGACCAGATGATGGGACATACAAATAGGTCTGGAGGGAGTACCGGTTCTGGTTCCTCAGGTACAGGGTCGGGTGAGTGGATTCTGGATAGAGCATCTGCTTTAGTATTCTTATGTCCGGGACGGTAGGTGACTGTGAAGTTGAATCGAGTGAAGAATAATGCCCATCAAGCCTGTCTGGAGTTTAAGCGTTTTGCTTCTCTGAGGTACTGTAAGTTCTTATGATCAGTAATGACTTCAAATGGGTGATTGGTTCCCTCCAGCCAGTGCCGCCACTCTTCGAGGGCCAGCTTGATGGCTAGCAGTTCTCGTTTGCCGATGTCATAATTCTGCTCCGCCGGGGATAGTTTCTTAGAGAAGTAGGCACATGGATGGAGTACTGGGGGCTCACCTCCCCGCTGGGATAACACTGCTCTGACTCCAAGGGAGGAAACATCCACTTCCACGATGAAAAGTCTTGTTGGGTCTGGGTGGAGGAGAGCTGGAGCAGTGCAGAAGGCGGCTTTCAGCTTCTGGAAGGCTTCGACCGCATCCGGTGTCCAACAGAGATGTTTAGGTTTCTTGCGTAGGAGAGAGGTTAGTGGAGCTGAGAGTTCACTGTAACCACAGATGAATCTATGGTAGAAGTTTGCGAACCCCAAGAAGCATTGAAGATCCTTGATGTTAAGAGGTTGTGGCCTATTCTTCACGGCCTCCACTTTGGTACGATCCATCTGGATACCTTCCGGCATGATGACGTAGCCAAAGAACTGGATGGTAGGTTAGTGGAACTCACATTTCTCTAGTTTCAGATATAGATGATATTGACGGAGCCAACTGAGTACCTGTTGTGCATGGTTGATGTGGTCAGAGAGGTTGGAGGAGTAAATGATGATGTCATCTATGTAGATAACAACAAATTTGTGGAGCATGTCCCGGAAGATCTCGTTCATGAAGTTCTGAAAGACTGAAGGTGAGTTGGAGAGCCCATACGGCATGACTTGATATTCGTAGTGCCCAGATGGAGTAATGAATGCAGTTTTTTCCACTCCTTGACAGATGCGGATGAGGTTATAGGCACTACGAAGGTCTAGCTTAGAGAACATATGAGCTCCACACAGTTCCTTGATGGCCGCTGGTACCAAAGGTAGGGGGTAAGCAAACTTTACAGTCTGGGAGTTGAGACTGCGATAGTCAATACATGGTCGAAGCCCGCCATCCTTCTTTGCCACGAAGAAGAAGCTAGAAGCCGCCGGAGAGGTAGATGATCGAATGAGCCCCTGTTGTAAAGCTTCTTTGATGTACTCATCTATGGATCGATAGTGGGTAGATTCTACCTTTAGATAGTTTGGCTCCAGGCAGGAGGTCTATCGCACAGTCCCATGGCCGGTGTGTTGGAAGTTTCGTGGCAGCGACTTTGCTAAAGACGTCCTGGAACGCCCGGTACTCCTCTGGGAGGTTGACTTTGGCGGTGGTTTCCGGGCTCTCAATGGTGGTCGATCCCAGGATGGCAGTTCTTTGGGAAGGAACTGGAAGTGATTGGAGGCAGTGTTGAATGCAGTAGTTACTCCATTTGTCAATTCCTCCTGAGCTCCAACTAATATTAGGCTGGTGTTTGGCCATCCATGGGCGTCCCAGGACAACGTCGACGGTGGATTCCTCCGGCACTAGCAAAGAGAGAGTTTCTTCATGAAGGCAGCCAATGTGAAGGGTTAACACTGGAGTTCTTCACTGCACCAGTCTGTTGTCCAGTGGTTTTCCCTGAATAGTAGTGATCTGATAGCATGTGGGATTTCTTTAACGTGGAATATTGAAGAGAGGTAGTAGGCGTGAAGAGATGAAATTTCCTGAAGAACCAGAATCGAAGAGGATTTTTATTAGGAAAGATCGATTGGCACAAATTAACACTGCATCATGATATCGTGGGTTATTACCCCATATAATTGATATGAATAGCACTCAATGCTGGGCGTGAAGGACGGACTGGGCAGGTTTGAAGGAGATGATCATCTTCTCCACAGTACAAGCACAGCTTTTGTTGTATGCGACGTTGGCGTTCAGTGGCGGATAAATGATACTGATCCGTCTGCATGGCCTCTGGTGCTGGAGAACCGTTGGAGGGTGAGGTGTCAGAGACTATTTCCTTGGGGGAGACCGCGAATAGATGTTGTGAGACGTGTTGGGCCTTTAGCATGAAACTTTCAAGTCCCACGGAGTCTTCATGAATAGCCATTTGCTGTCGGAGTTTGGGTTTCAACCCGCGACGGTATGCTGAGAGGAGTGCAATCTCGTTCCAGCCGCTGGATGCCGCTAGCACGCAGAAGTGAATGATGTACTCGTGGATGGTCCATTCGGCTTGCCGTAGTCTAAACAGTTCATCATGTACAGAGAGAGAGGAAGTACTAGCGCCAAACACATCTTTAAAATGTGCTACAAAAGTGTCAAGGAATCAAATTACCGGACTTTTAGAGTTCCATAGAGATTCTGCCCATTGACGAGCCCTTCCAGACAGTAGAGAAATAATGAAGGATATCTTTGCGCGGTCTCTGGAAAACTGGTGGGGAAGCATTTCAAAATACAATTGGCATTGCAACAGGAAACCATTACACACTGACACCTCACCCGAATACACTGCTGGTTTGGCCATGGGACAGGCGGAGGCAGATGAAGTGACTGATGGTTGAAGTGCGGCGCGAAGTGAAGTGACGAGTTTGGTGAACAGATCCGGTCCGGTAGGATTTCTGGTCTCCATATTGTCGCTATTATTTTCGGGGCTGGTCTTCTGTCACAGTAAACCAAGGACGAGGACAAGGTAGATGCAGGTTAAGTGAACTTCTCTTTAATAGTGGTTAAGTGAACTTCTCTTTAATAGTGGTTAAGTGAACTTCTCTTTAATAGTGTCAACATAAACTCATAACAATGGAGATGTCTCCGAAAAGGCAACTGAGATATATAATGCAGAGAATGAAAGGGGACAGTCTTATCTGCAATGCTCGGTACCAGTCCACAGTCCAATAATCCCAAGAGGATAAGCGAGGTCGGAAGAGCACAGGTTAGTGTCCAATAGTCCACAGGGCCGAAGAAGGGAACACTGAATAAGTAACCTGGAGACCAGCCGATGAACTAGAGGGGTGAGTGTGCTCTTATTGTGCTCTGGTAATTGAGTGCAGGTGCAGGTGCTCAATTCTCCGGTGATTGAGGGCGTGGTTGAGTGGCTGGTTCTATGGCTGTGGCTGGTGTTTCAGGCCCTGTCCACACGAACGCAGCAGCTTTTTCTACGCGGTTTGGCCGTTCGTCCACATGCAAACGCAGCACCAGGTCACTGAAACCGAACATTTTTGAAAACGCCTGCCAGGGTAAAGATTTTCAAAAACTCTGGTTGCAGTGTTATCATGTAGACAGCGAAACCGGAGTTTTTGGCTCGTGACATCGGAGCCTGCGCTGTTATCTCCGCCTACTGGAAACTTTTTCAGGCTTCTGATTGGCCAACATGGCTTTACGGTTGATATTATATCGCCACCTGTTGGTTTGGCATGCTCTTGACAGTGCTTCATATTATGCGTTTGCGTTTTCATGTGGACGGAGATTTTTTTTTAAATGGAAGAAGGGTTTTTGGCTTGTGACGTCGGAGCCTTTGCTGTTATCTCCGCCTACTGGAAACTTTTTCAGGCTTCTGATTGGCCAACATGGCTTTACGGTTGATATTATATCGCCACCTGTTGGTTTGGCATGCTCTTGACAGTGCTTCATATTATGCGTTTGCGTTTTCATGTGGACGGAGATTTTTTTTTAAATGGAAGAAGGAAAAACTCAGTTTATAAAAATACCCGTGTACGTGTGGACATGGCCTCTGTGTCTGTGACTGGTGCATCCGTGACAGCATCAGCTTGATAATTTATCAATACTGTTAAATCTGAGATCAAATATTAACATTGGAGTTCTTTTGCGACAAAGAGTGACAGCTCTATAATTGTGTTTGCTTACTATGGCATCATAATAATGAGGATAGCTGCTTTTTAAACATTTAAACAGAGATAATTGAATGTTTGGAGTGATACCTTCTCAGACAGGAATAGCTTTTCGTTTTTATTTCTGTCAGCGGGAGGAATATTTAATTCACCTCTCAGAATGAGAACAAAGTGATACAACCAACACTGAGCATTTCTACAAAGAGTCAACAAACTGAGAAAACACAGAGATAAAGGTTTATTAATCAAAATAGAATAATCAGATGTAATGCCGTTTCCTCCCCATTTGAGGAATTTAAATTAATAGATATACATATATATTTTTAAATCATCTAATTATTTCCAAGTTAATTCCTTTATTCACAGACTTTCTCATGTAGATTTACCCAGTGAGGAAATACGTTAATAATCAAGGAGATCTTAATTTTTTATTTTTGTATTATGTGGAATCTCATAGGGGTTTTGCCTGTCTCTTCCCATAATGTGTATGGTGTGTGTTTGTTAGCAAAGAAGCCGGGCTAGTAGCACTGTACTATGTGTGTTTATGCGTGCATGTGCTCGTGAGTGTACGCCGAGCGGGTGACATTGGCGGGGGATGGGTGGTCCCGCTGGTCGGCCATACGCTCCTCTGTCTCTGAATTTCAGCCTGAATGGACAGGGCTCATTTGCATGTGGCAGTGATTTGGCTGGAGGCCTGCGTCTCCTGCCGGGGCCGAGCATGAGGGACACCGGAGGGGGGTGCTGGGGTAGATAATTTTCCAGAGAGGACAAGTCATATTCACAAAACACCACTAATCAGCCAGTTCCCAACACACACGGGCAAGCCACCATGCAGACTTTTTGGGCTACAAGTTAGGAATCTTTATATTACAGTTAATTGTGCATTACCTTGTCCACAAATTGTCCTGCCATGTAAATATTTTATATTTTGATGAGGTACTACTGACCCCTATGGGCAATTTTTACTCTCCAGGTTGGATTTTATTTCAGGTGCTAGTGTTTGACAATTAATTAAAAATAAAAATGATTTGATCATTTAGATTTTTCTTTCTTTTGCAGTAGAGAAAAGAAGATATTTTATAGATTTATAAAAATGCTGGGTTGTTTTTCAACCCAATTTTGGGTCAAATATGGACTAACCCAACTTTTGGGGTAAAAATTTAATTAAAAAATGTAACCCAACAGCTGGGTTAGTCCATATTTGATCCAAAGTTGGGTTGAAAAAAAACAGAATTTTTTAGAGTGATATTTTTGCTGTTTTTTGTCCCAAAGTCAGTGGGGTCTAAAACAACATCAGATCCTGTTGACTTTCATTGTATAGACAAAAAAGCAAATTTTTCCAAATATCTACGTCCACAAAAAAAGAAAAAAAAGACAACCTAGACTCATTGGAAATACATACCTCTATCTACATTTTTGCAAGAACATACCTACAATTCACTGCAGGTTCCAGATGAAATGAATGAAATGGCAACAACTTTTATTACATTTTCACACAAGTTATGATTACCGGGGAGTAAAAATGGAATGCATTTTTACGTTTGCATCACACTACCAGCTCCATATGTGTGGCTTTTCTGGTGTAGTAAACTTGCTCGGTAGCTCACCTGGTACAGCACTGCACTTATGATGCCAAGCTCTCGAATATGGTCCAGTGCAATGTTCCCTCTAAGCTGCGCGCGTGCGCGGCCGCGCAGAAGAAATAATATGCAGGACACAGGACAGACGCAAAAATAAGTTGGGAAAGCCATTTGATTGAATGCTAGTAAATGCAAAATAATTGCAATGCTCAGGCAAACCGCTATAGAGTTGGTGTCGCTATAGAATTAGAACCTCAGGTAACCTAAAATGTGCATCATCTAGTTACATCAAGAGTCAAATCAAATATAAATAGTACATTAAAGTTAAAAGTTACACACTTTTTTGTGCGCTGTACAGATCTGGTATAAATAATTTTTTTTGCTCAAGTGGCCGAAATGTCCGCCCATCAGAGAAAAGTTTTGCTCAGCAAGAAAAAAAAAAATTAGAGGGAACATTGGTCCAGTGAACCATGATTTAAGATGAAAGAGTTCAAAGACTTGTAGAAGCAAGCTAAAATGGAATGTCTGCTTCAGCAAATGAGGTGGTCCCACTTTATATTAAGTGGCCTTAACTACTATGTACTTACATTTTAATTAATCATTTGGTACAATGCACGTATTGTGTACATACATGTTTTTACATTGTACTTATATTTTAAAAATACCTGCATGTAATTACATCTGTAATTAATTTCAGTAATTACATTTATAATTACACTGTTGATCCCTCCCTTACACCTTAACCCACCCTTAATCCTACCCATACCACCAAAGCTGTCCCTAACCTTACCCGTATCCCACCTCGAGACGCAAAAATAAGTTGGGAAAGCCATTTGATTGAATGCTAGTAAATGCAAAATAATTGCAATGCTCAGGCAAACCGCTATAGAGTTGGTGTCGCTATAGAATTAGAACCGGTGAATGCGGTTACCAGTTTCATAGAAAGATAATTTTGTGCGTCAAATGAGTCGCTGTAGAAATCGAATACTTTAATGGCTGCAGATGAAACAGCTCAACACGAGAGCCAAAGTAAACACAATGACGTGAAATAAAACATCATCATGTTTTAAAGAAGAGTGGCTTGATTAAAGGGTGGAAATAGCGGATAATGGGCACAAAACAGTAACAAAACTCCGAGACATTTACAGTTGCACACAAGTTTTGTAGCCCTAGTGTGCAAAATCTATTACATAGGGATGTTTACATAACTATATAAAAATTCCCTTAACCCACCCTTAATCCTACCCATACCACCAAAGCTGTCCCTAACCTTACCCGTATCCCAGCTCGATAGCAGCAAATGTGTTTTGCAATACAATATGAACACAATAAGTACATTGTACTTATTTTTTGATGTAAGTACATAGTAGTTAAGGCCACTTAATATAAAGTGGGACCAATGAGGTTTTATCTCACATTTGCTTTTGTTGACACTATCAGTTGGGTTTTAGTGAAAGTGGTACATTATTTAAAAAATATATAATTAATGAATATATGTATAAATCTTTTAGTGCCACTCACCCGACATTTCCTTTCCGAACTGCCGTGATGTGTGCAAAATCCAACATAATAAAATGTTGCCAGAATCACGTTCATCTGTTTTGGATAAAACTGAACACACTTTTAAGGCACCCTATACTCACAGCTAAATTATTTTTATTTCTTAGCTTAGGGGTAAAAAAAAGTTACCTTTGTACATACAGTACAATGCCACAACCACTACTGGGAGCAGTGTTTAGATATATAGAAAAATATATCTGCACTTTCCTCTCAAAAGCAAAATAAACACACAACAAAAAGTCCATAACAAAGTGGTAAGAAAATAGCAGTTCAGAAAGCATCTGATAATAGCAATTTGTTTGCACAAGCTCATGCAATTCGACACTACAGTCAAGTCCTGTAAAGTTTATTTACTGTATATGGTAATTTGTACAATAGATAGCTTTAAAGCAAGTAGCTTTACAGTGCTAAACATGAAAAAATCATGTTAATTTGAATTACAACTTCTATTTCTACTATAAAACAGAACTATGAACCAGAAAGCTGTTTTGCTTCCTGAAACACACTCCAAATTAATTTTGTTTAGGATGATTTTGTTCTAAATGACGTCACACTAGTTTGTTACTCTATTTCGATTCAAGTATATTGTGGCCTTTAACGCCACCCAATGAAAATGTCAGTTACGAACTGACACAATACTTAATAAAACGTTGCCAGATTCACGTTCACATTTTTCGGATAAAACTGAATGTGCTCTTAGCACCACTCACTGGACATTTCACTTTTCAAGTGTCGTGAAACCTGCTAGAAGCAATGTAATACAATTTTGCAGGAATGTCACCACAGGCACATTATATCCAATGAGGATGGGTTGAAAAAAGATTTGAAACAGCATGAGGATGAGTAAATAAATGTAATTTGTTTTTTTGTTTTTTTGGTTGAACTATGCCTTTAAACAACAAATCTGCCAATAATGGTAATCAGTCTGGCTAAGTCCTGTAGTGTCAACTCAGTTCGCTAGCAGTGTGACTACCAGCCTGAGAGCCACAACAGCAGTAGTCACTGTCTGCAGCCCAGACCCAGTCAGCTACAGAGTGTGCTACAGAGAAGTGTCATCAGTTGCTTTCAAAAGGCCACTGACAGCCATGGGAGAGATTCAGACAGACTCACTGTCAGTTTTCCCTACTCTCCTTCCTCCTTCATTCTCAGAGCGGTGTTTTAGCACATTATCATGGCGGGTGAAAAGGGTACAGAGAGAGAGAGAGAGAGAGAGAAGGAGTGACAGCAATAGCATCTTTGCAACACAGCCAAGCTCCTTACTCCATCCACACAGAGGTCCCCAAAGGAGCTTCAACCTGGCAACATAATCCATTGTACTGTCCACAAACAAAAGAGAGAGGGAGCCCAGGACAGATTCTGTAACTCTCTTTCTCTGACTGCAGAAATCCCAGAGGGTTTGAGTGACAGGCGCTGTTGTCGGGCTTGTGGTGACAGCTGGTGAGGGCTCTCTGTGAAAGAGAGTGGCCTGCACTCTTGTCCTCTGCACTGGGTGCCACAATGAGGGGCACTGTGCCAGCTGGGCTTCACCAGCCCAAACAGGTAGCATCTCAACGGAGCATACTGTATATAATCGTCTGTTTGTTTTCAAATGAATATGAACACGTTTAAAGCTACACTGTTTTTTTTGTTCTGTTGTTTTTTTTTTTTGCTCAAAATTAACACAATTTGAGTGAATATATCATAAAACAATCTTTCCTTACCTTTCCTTTGTGTTTTTCCTTACCCTAAATGGTTAGCATATGATTAATATTTATATTTTAGAGTTTTCGGACTGGATTTCCCAGGAAACGGCATACTTTCGTCATTCAGCTGTGCGTGTTTATGTCATATCCGTAAAAAGTGTCCATAATAAAACACAAATCAACATAGTTTGCATAGCATCTCATTTGCTGTGCATTGACTTGGTTCACAAAACAATGTTTATGTTGGTAACAATGCCAGTCTTTAAACTAGTTACTACTTTGGTCTGTTTGCCTATAAATAGCCTTGCCAAGTTAAAGTTTCCCCCATTACACCATCTGATATGAATAGCCGCAGTTATGTCTAACATTAGTGTTGCTAATGTTATTTTAAAAGAATTGATTTCAAGAAGTCACTTACAAGCTACTCACCTGCTGATAAGACATATTTTTCAGATAACCATTTTTCATTACTCTGAGAGTCTTGACGACGCTAGTCACATTCGCAATGATAACCGATTATCTGTAACCATTGGCACTGTGGCGCGCTTCAAACAATTAGATTCGCACAACTCACATAAACAATGATCCTCCACAAGTAACTTGTAGTTTTATGCCTCAACCGCTAGAGTGCCAAAAGTTACATAGATGTTACTGAAACCAAAGACTTTTAAACCAACAATCATATTTTTCATCTGTGTTCGTAAATGTTCTTTAAGAAATATTGTTGGCAATGTCAAGTGAGTGTGTGTGCGTTTGTGTGTGTATGCATGCACAAATGTGTGTGTTTATGCCCCGTCTGGTGCTCCCAGTGCCTGGTGCCCATGACAGGATGTTTCCTCTTTCAGACTGGTTAACGAGGGCCAGCTCCCTGTCCCATATGTGCCCCTCATTACCACCCAGTACTATCACACATACACACATATACACACTCATGATACTGTCAGCGCAAACCCTTTAAAGTAAAGGCTTGATCTCTTCTCCCCTCCCTCCTTCCTCCATTCGCTGGTACAAAACAGACGGGCCCTGGCATTATTAATGGCCCATGGTGGTAGCGCTGCTGCTGTTGGCTGGTCAGCTGCACAGGCAGTAGTGCTGATAAAATGCTGCTGTGTCACCAATAGAAGAAAAAATGTGATGTAGCAGAGATAATGAGAAGAAAACAAACATTTGAAGAATTAGCATTCAGCCACTGCAGGTCAAATGGAAGGGAGGAGGAGGAGGAAGAAGAAGATCAGAAATTATTAATGGCCCATGGTGGTAGCGCTGCTGCTGTTGGCTGGTCAGCTGCACAGGCAGTAGTGCTGATAAAATGCTGCTGTGTCAACAATAGAAGAAAAAATGTGATGTAGCAGAGAAGAAAACAAACATTTGAAGAATTAGCATTCAGCCACTGCAGGTCAAATGGAAGGGAGGAGGAGGAGGAAGAAGAAGATCAGAAAAGGTGAAGGAGTGGATGCAGCAATGAGTAAGAGAAAAGAATAATTATAAGTTCAGCCGTCCATTCATGTCAAAAACCTGCAGTAATCCATGATTACATTATATTCCTATAACACTTTCCCTAAAAGAAAACCTTTTGCATTTCAGAACGAACTAACAATTGAACAAACTAACATACATACATAGATACATACATCAATACTGTTTATTTTCAGTTATTTTTACACATTTGTTACCTGACAGAAACAGAAAAAAAATTATTCAAATTCTGTTCTATTCCATTCTTGATACTGGCTCTGTTTCCTTACAGGCAAAGAGAAAGGTTTACTTTGCATTTAACAAAAAATATTTAATATGAATTAAATTGTATATCTTGTAATTGTTTTATTTTTAATTTTATAATTAATTTAAAGTTTTTTGTTTAAAATTTTTATATTTCATATTTTTTATTTTTATATTAAAATTTCTATTGACGCTTTGAAAATATTAGGCTTCATTAATGAAACACGAGGAGAATTAATTCTTAATGTAAATTGTAACGCTCGTTCTACATTTTTGGATTCATGATTTTCAGATTTTTATTATAAATTGCTGCTATTCTGAGCAACAGTAGTATTTGTCTGCAAGCTTAATACCTTATTTGAATTTTTCAAAGGTCATCTCAAAAAGTCTCTTTTGCATTTGTGAATGAGGAATTTGTTCATGAAGTTACTTTATTATGTGCAAACTACTCCGAATTTCCTCATAAATGTATAACATTTCATAAATGAGACCCACTATATGTAAAACAATCCTGTTTAACCAAATACAAGTTGGCTACTTTGAATAAAATTGAATCACCCACATGACTACCACACATCAGCTGAAGATGCAGAAACTGCTGCTGCTCCACATTTCCAATTAGCAAAGAGAAATTTACCATTCAAGCTTCCTGTAGATCAGTCCTATACAAGTTCCTGTTACACAATCTCTGGGACAGGGCACAATGTGATTTAGCCAAGAAGTACACGTTCCTAGACCAACATCCTTTGTTAGTCCTGGAATGCATTTTTATCAAATAATCATGGATCAAACGTTATCCTCCTGGCATTTTTTGTAAGTTCATTTACAGTTCAAAAACAAAAAGCTTGTGAGAACACCTGCAAAGGCTGATCCAAGATCTGCCATTACACTTCTACACCAGACTGGCCAAAAGCTACAACAACCTGGATCTTTCTTTAATGAATGCAAGGGCACTTCCCTCCAAACACATAAAATCCCACTAAAACTCATTTGTTACCAATTTGCAATCATGTATTGCCAGTCAGAAACAATCCACTTTTCCAAAAGCATTATTTAAAAATCATTCATTTGTAATTTTCAATCTGTAGTCCTCTCGTCTGCTCGCTCAACCTTGAAAAAACGACACCCGTTTGAGCTGCACCCTTGGCAAAAAAAAAGCAGTTTTGCATTTTTCAACCAGCCAAACAGTTGAGTAAAACTCTTGAATAACGAGATTTACCAGATTATTTTAAGAACATTTAGTGATTACTGTTTTGCGTGCAAATAAAAGTCTGTTTCTCGATGCATTGTTTGAAATACATTTTCCGTCTTCTTATTTTTAAAGTCCTAAATCATCTTTATATAATCTTTTCAATCTAAATCTCTTTATTTACAAAAACATCTAAATTTATACCTTAAATTTCAAAAACAGAGGTCTAGAGTACGTGTTTAATTAAAGAACCTAGTTTGATCGGCACACATGCATTAATAAACAGCATCAATAAACAGCATCACTCAGTACCTGTGTAAGGTACTGACTGAGTGTTTGCAGCGCAAACAAATAGCTGGTTCTAGTTTGCAGTGTATAAGGTTCAGATTGATCCTGACAGCTCTTCGGGTTTCTGGGCATTAATTAGAGTGCCTGGGGCTGTGCTGAGTGAGAGAGATAGAGGCCAATGCTACTCGGCTCTACACCACACGTTTCTTCTCTGCTGTAGTAATTGCTAGCAGGTGCGTTGCCACCATATGTAAGAGAGAATTTTGCCTCTCGCTCTTTTTGTGATCAGCATGTGGAAATACATACTGTTGCTATTACTGACAGATTCCAAACACCTTTCCGACTGGACTGACGCTCACACAGACTAGCGTCTCCAGTAACAATCCTCTCTCTGTGACAGTACCAGAGAACTAGGGCTATTCAGTGTGTTACTCTGAAACATTCACACACACACACACACGCACGTTTACCTAACTATAGCAGTGTGCTATAGGTGGTCCATGTAAAAACAAATCTAATAAAAAATCAAATACATTTACAGAGTTTTTACAGATCATTATAACCATTTCATCATGAAATGAATCACAAATTAATTTGTTCTACTGACAGATAAGATAAAAAGAGATAGAGACAGATAAGAAGTGTTGGCTTTTTCCCCCCAGATTTACCATTATTTATAATACACATATTTGTAATATTTAATCATTTGTCATATTTAATAACAATGAAAAATAATATTAAATAATAATTAATAATTTATACAAATGATTTGTAATATTTATAAATACATCTTTATACAATATATATAGAGAGAAAATATATAGTTGCCTTTATATTTTAAGAAGGGGGTCCGTGAATGCTAGATAATTGTCATATTTGAAAACTGCCATAGACTACTGTTTTCCTAAAAACTCATTTTAAATACTCTGACCCATAAATAAATAAATAAATAAATACACAAGCAAACAAAACTTTATTTAACTGCATTTTTAGAATGAAAAAAAAATATATATATATATATTCATGAATGTTTTGTTTTTTTTCAATCAAGGACATCTTTAGGCCTCTCCAAAAGTTGGTTGTCATATTTACTGTAGCTTACTTATGTGGACAAATTTGTCCTCAAATAAATAGTGCAGTAAACCCATACACACTCTCTTATGCATACTGTACAAATGTTACACTGTTAAGACACACACAGCCTGATATTATTTTCGACTGAATGAGTAGCACTGTTAAATAGTCCTCAGGGTTTTCCCACCTGTAAAAGACAAATTAATTGCACAGTTTCATTACAGAGTGAGAGATCATCCAAAACTTCCTTTCTGACTTGAAGACCCCATAAATGCTGTGTGCACAAAGCAGAAAAGCCCTTGGTCTCCAGGATTATTTCTCCCGATTTAAACTGAATGGAGTGCCACTGCTATTTTAATTAGCATTATATTCTCTCTTTAATATTAGTGTCAATGAGAGCAGGCTCTGAGCTTGCATTTACAGGGACAAAGTACAGAGAAATCACACCGTCTGTCAGTGAGAGAAAGAGAGAGTGTAAGAGAGAGACAAGGCCAGATGAACATGGCTGTAATTACAGGCAACAATAGCAGTCAGGCACATGTCTATAGATTCATTACCTTTAACAACCCTTCCTTCACTTTCCTGTCTCTGTTCATCACGTTTCTACACTTCTCTACACATCTTAGGCCTCCCGCAAACTGTTCCTCAAGACTGCTGGCAGATGGTGGAAAAAAAAGTTACATATTAATCTAGTCGTAGCACAAATGCTCAAAAGTTCCAACTTAAAATTTAGCGTGACACACTTACTCAGACAACACAAGGACAGCATGAGGGTGAGTAAATTATAATTTTTAATTTAAGGTAAATCTTTAATTAAAATGAGCTAACATTCAAGCTAATGCTCAATTCTTGAACATTTTGTCAAGAATTTCACTGTGTAAAATCTGAAGTGTACTTAGTACATTTGTATTGGAACTAAATTAATTATATTTGCTTTTATTAACTGTAACTATTATTATGTAGTTACGTTTACAGTACAGACAATATTTGAGTTGAATTTACAAGGCATAGTTCACCCAAAAATGAAAATTCTGTCATCATTTACTCACCCTCAAGTTGTTCCAAAGTTGAATGTGTTTCTTTCTTTTGTTGAACATAAAATAATAACTTAAGGGTGAGTAAATGATGACAGAATTTTCATTATTTTGGTGAACTATCACTTTAAGAAAACCCATTATGAACATGTCTGCAACTGAATTACGTTCAGCCAAAGAATATTTTTTTTGAGTGATAGGCCACATATAAAATAAAGCCTCTGAACAAGTATATTCGTTGGAATACGATGGCAAACCTATTGGAATATATCAATGAGTTTGGTCTGACAGATTTTATGACGTAAATAATGTTGACCTTTATACCCCTTTATACAGTTTTTTTTTTTTTTTTAAAGAAGTCATTATGCGAATAAGGCTGTTAGTGGCTGATCTTTCAGCACATAACTCATGTTTACCATGCAATTTTCCTAAATCCCATTTGTCATTATATTAACTATTCATGCATGCCAAATTAAGGTAAATCTTATGTGAATATTCACACTTAAAAGTGAGACAAAACCATGTGGAACAATATTCTGTGTTCATGAATACTGTGTTCATGAAGACATGAATACTGATAGCTGTGTGGATTAACTCGATATGCACAAACCACTAAACAAGATGTGGTAGGAAGCATGTCACAATTTTAGATTGGAGCGATTAAAAATTAGAAGAACATTTGGAACTTAAACAGATGTTAATACAAGCTGTAAACACGGTCTCTGTATCACCTGTGTGGGGAGACTTGATGTCTTGTAACCGCTAAATGACAAAGAACATGTGACTATTTTAAAGTGTACAGAAACACTCTTAATCAAAGGCTTATGCTTACATTGCAAACAGTCACCTTGTGTCTCTAACGTTATGGTACAGATATTCAACAGTATAATGTGAGTGTGAACGAGGTCAGATGTGGTTTACTTCATGTTTCCAGCCGCCTCCCTATGCTAATATATCAATCACCTCCCACTCCCGTCCTCTGAGGGTCTTTTACCCAGCTCATCTGCACTAGCTCCAGGTCTGAGCTGACACAGCTCTGGCCACAGGCTTCCAGAGCCACATTAGCTGTCCTGACACTCTGTCTTGAAATCCATATGCTGTTAAATAAAGATTTATAGCTTTAAAGCATTTATAGGTTACTCTGAGATGCATGTGCATGTACTCTGGAGCATGAAAGCAAGCTTACACAAATCTGTCCCAGGCCTAACATGATTTACCGAAGTAGGACATGTTCCTGGATCATCATCCTTGTTGGTCCTGGAACTACATTTCTACTTGCCAATCAGATTTTAAGGTTAGACTTGTCTTCGTCAGGCTTCTTTGAAGTCTGGTTCACTTTGCAGCTTAATCTGGTCAAGAATCACAAGGGTTGCACAACAATTTCTACTAGGTGAAGTACTGTGGTAGTCCATGTCGTTAAATTTTAGGAATATTTCAGATTTGGTACAAGTTAAGCTTGATCAACAGCATTTGTGGCATAATTTGGATATACCCTAAAAATAATTTCTAATTGTCTCTCCTTTTCCAAAAAAATGGAAGTAAACGGGACCAAGCCATAAACGCTGCAATACTGTTTCAATAGTATTGTATTGACTGGATTTCACCTGCTAAATTTCACTGAGAAATGTTACGTGCGACTTAAAACCCCATAAAAATACAGCTTTAAAAAAAAATTCACAATGCATTTTTTTTTCCAAATTGTAGGCTTTGCATTTCTGATATAGTCCTTAAATAATGGTTACATTCACTTTCATTGTATCTCACCGTAACCTCCAAAATGCTGTTTTAATTTATTATAAATCCATAAATACATGAATATTTTGTCACATGAATCATAAATACACATTTGAAGCTGTATTAATGAGGACCTCAAAGGCAGTTCTCATAATAAGTTAATAGTGTTTACATTACCCTATTCTAAACATAACCCTCTGTATTAAAACTGTATTATGAAACATTATGAGATTTTAAGTACAACATGATCTGGTCTATTTGCAAGCCTTTGAAATAGTAATAACATGGTTCTTTGATTATGTGAAGAAATTTCACATAAAGTAATCATATCCACATTTTATGGTATGTAGATATGTTTTACCATGCAATTTGTGTGCCATTTTTTATATATGAAGAGTTCAGATGCAAAAGCCTCTAAGTGCCGTCTGAAATTTTCTTCTAAAATTAGCATTTTTATCAGGCTTCTATATTTAGGTTCAGTTATTTCACTTTAATGGCATAGAAAAGGACCTATACATTGCCATTAAAGTAAAATTACTGAACCTAAACATAGGAGCCTGATAAAAATACTAATTTTAGAAGAAAATTTCAGACGGCACTTAGAGACTTTTGCATCTAAACTCTTCATATATCCATGAAGCTCTTCATATATCCATGCAATACCATATTGAATGGTACTGCATTACTCATGACAAAATTAACTTAAGTCATAAGTAACATAAATAAAAGTAGCATAAGTCATATTGTTACTTATGAAAATTAACACATGAATTACATTAATTATTTAGATTCAGTATTTCTGACCGTCTGTTGGCTGAGGCTCTAATTTCCAGTGGTGTATCATGGAACTTTTTATTAGTGCATTTACATTTTATTTACTTTTAAAAGTAGATTTACAGACTTTTTATTGTGGTGCAGCAGCAGTCATAATCCCAG
Organism: Sinocyclocheilus rhinocerous; assembly: GCF_001515625.1. Lineage (NCBI taxonomy): Eukaryota > Metazoa > Chordata > Actinopteri > Cypriniformes > Cyprinidae > Sinocyclocheilus > Sinocyclocheilus rhinocerous. The sequence goes on along the minus strand of NW_015645076.1, from coordinate 2,767,785 downwards.
GAAACAATGTACAGCATTGTCTAATATGCCATTTTCTGACACTCTAAGCAAGACATGCACTAACTGTCATGACAGCAGCAATTTCAGACAGATTTCATTCACAAACTTTTAGATACAGGACTAAATTGTTTTGGACAAAAAACAGGATATCCCAGCTAATAGTATGGTTTGTGACCCTAAGAACCACCCACTTAGACATGAAGGCTCGATCTGCTTTGCTCTGCTTGTACATGGCATTTAGGGACAGTTAAATCAGACAGACAGACAGAGACTCAGCTTTATAGTCCCGTTTAGGGAAACTAAGTTTGCCCCAAGATGCCAGAACACTAACCACATCCATGTTCATATCAAATAAACTATAGTATATACAAATACTTGCTACTACTTAATGTTGAGTGCCTCAAACTACATTCTGAATATCTATCAAAGATTTGATTCCACTTACAAATTCATTAACTGGATCTCTATGAGAAGTACTCATTGTAGCAACCTGGTACCTTAAAACTATTTCAGGTGGCTTCTGAAAGATGCATAAAGTCAAACAGGTCACAGTGGAAAACCTACTACTCAAAAGTTTATCCAGGATGAAGTTTTCTGTTCTTTCTAGAACTGAATATGTTTAATCGTACGTGGACAATTTGTCACATTAAGCCACCAAAACAAAAATTTCAGAAACAAAATCTTGATGTCTCTTCACATTTTTGTGACAGGTGCTTTGCTGTTGGTCACAAATATAAGTAAAATATCAAAATAATCCCATTTTCATATGGAACAAAAATACTGCAATAAGCCATATACAGTTTCATGATGAGTAGTCATTGGCTGGTGTAACAAAAATTTATATTTTGGACCCTGTATACCAGGTATACCAGTTCCTTGATATGCTCAGCACACACACACACACACACACACACACACATTCTTTGTCTATATCACACACATTTATATTTTACATCTCAGACATGTCAGTCTTTCCTCTGTCTTTATCTTCACACACACACACCTCTCGTTCCTCATCCTCCACCCATCTTTCCATCTGCCAGTCTGTCACTCTCTGGGTTTATATTATGTTCTTCCCACTCTGAGATCGCTGTTACTGTGATTGTTTCCAGTGTCATGACACCTGACGCTCTGAGGTAATTTAGCCACATCTGGTGTGACATGCTCGGTATTCCACTGAAGCGTTCTTATGCTACAGTACACATATAAACACACGGCACGATACGCACACAAACACACACTGACACCGCCTGCGTCAAACCTAGCTGTCAAATAGCTGTAATTTAGACACTATACCATGAAAGAATTAATTACCCACACCAGGCTCATTTGAAAGCTTCTGAAACAGAGGTCATTCTGAGCACACGAGCATGATACACATGGTAGAAAAAAGAAGGCTCACACAGAGGCGGGAATATATGCCCATTGACTTTGTGTCACTGGTTGGCTCTTGCGTGTGTCTGTGTGGGAGTGCTATTGGAATGCAGTATGTATGTAAAGTAATTGCATTAGACACCTCCTAACACGACGTTATACACATAATGAGCGTGTAATCAGCCTCCGTGGCAGCGAGGCCGAAGTGCTGAGTCATGATTATCGCGTATGAAGTCATGTCTGGAGGAGGAAGGGACCACAGAGGCTTGTGAGAGGTGTTAACGCTAAATGGCACAGTGTGTGCGCAAGCTTCATGTTTTGAAAATTGCTGAAGTTATAGTCACAACATGGTATATGCACATTCTATTTAAATATATAATGAAGAATAAATGTTTGATAAAAAGAATGCAAATTTAAATTGACATAGAACTGTCTTTTTAAGCTTTAACCATAATAATTCTGTTCGTCTTATCGCTCAGAATGACTTGAATAGGGTTATTTTAATAGTGTTAAAGTTAAAGGTAAAAAATGAAATTCTGTTATCTGTTCCGTTATGTCATTCCAAACTTGTACGATTTTCTTTCTTCTGTAGAGTATAAGAGAACATATATTTTGATAAATATTTCAACATCACACAGGTTTGTAACAACATGAGGATGAGTAAATTGTGACACAATTTTAATTTTTTTTATCCCTTTAACATGATATCAAAGTTCATCCTGTTTTGCAGATGTTCTGTTTTATTGTGAACTTTTCCTTAGTGCATGTTAGTGCATGTCTTTTATTAAAATGTAATAACTTGCTCTTGATTTCTAAAACAACTTTCCTTCTTTACTGATGTCACTGAGACCACATAATGTAAACCAATAACCAAACAAATCATGTGACCATTCATGCTTGGTTTTATTCTGGCATGTGGCACTTCCATGATCCAACCAATTCCTAAAAGATAAAATCAAATTGTATCTATTCTTTAATTAACCTAAAAAAAAACATTAATAATAATAATAATAATAATAATATCATGGTTCAGCAGACAAAGATCATTTGAATAAAAAATGACATGAAGTGGTAATGTGAAACAAAAAAGTGATGACATGCCAATGACATGTCAATATAATAGCATGCATTGTAGCAACACTCTTTTTGTTTCCAGAAACAAAACTATTTTTTATGATTTAGCAGTGGGATAGGAAAAGTTGCTCAATTCAGATGTCAGCCAGCATCCCATGGATCTTAAAAATTACTTTAAAAATCTAAAATGTCATTTGATTGGGTTTACTTGGCTTCAAAGAGTTATACGGCTCTTTGAAGTTAGAATAATTTGGTGAAGTGCTATGGAACTTTAATGTGGTCAACAAACCTGGAACTACTTCATAATCAAAATCAGAAGCTTTCAAAAATGCTGATATTTCAGTCTCGGTGTGAGTCTAAGTTAATATGCATTGCCACATTTCAAAATCTTGTAGCGCATATTTTCCATGCCAAAATTCGCATATGTTGTGAACAGGTCTTTAACCTTGTCTTAATGTCAAAGATCAGTTCATTCTTCGGTCTGTCTTTGTTTCAGCTTTGAGTCTGTGTCTAAAAGCCACAGGGAAGAGTGTAAAGCAAAGTGAAGGATGCCCTCATCGTCCTCTAAAGTAAATCAGTCAGCAAATCCTCCTTTTGAATCCTCAAGACTGAATAAAGTGTGCAAGTGTGTGTGAGACTACAGGTGCAGTGGAGCTGAGCTGACCCACTTCCCTAGGCTAGACTGGGCTGATGGGGGTCTGAACTGATGCCAGGTGTGATGGGACGGCCCCCTGCAGAGCGACAGGGGTCAGCGATCCGCAGTATGGGGCAAAAGCTCAGGAGCTGAAACAGGGCACAAGATATAGAGAGAAAAATGTGTGTGTGTGTGTGTGTGTGTGTGTTTGGTTGATGGCATGAACTATGTGCAACCAGAGTCAGTAGTGTGGGACATTAGAGGAGAGGTCAGGGCCAGTGAACCCTTAAACACGATCCCTTAAATAAAGGCTTTCAACTTCCGCTTCACCAAACACAAACCCTGCATTCAGGGACCAGAGAAATGACGAGATATTGCAGCTGTTTTAATGTGAGCACTGTGGTAGCCAGAACCGAGAGGTCATACGCAGTAAGACAGAGAAAAAAATAATTAAAAAAGAAAGGCAGAGTGAAAGCAAAAAAACAAAAAGAAAGACTCCTTTCACAAAACAAGCTGAAAAGTGCACAGGATCAGTTGCACTGAAAGGCTTTTACTGAACTTAAATGTCTCAAGATAACCAGTCCCACACCGAATCTGCACGCGCACAACTCCACAAAAAACTCCACAGAATTGAAACAAATGACATTCACACAATGCCACGAATCCCCTGTTTCATGCATGTTCATTTAATAAATACTGTGGCAAATTTGACTAAGCTTTCAGGTAATAAACGTGTAATTGAGAGACAAACAATGGTTGTAACACAGGGTGTAACAAAGTTAGTTATAATCGCTTAGAAATTAGGTTCAGGGATGAAATGATAATCTTACATGACCACCATTTTGAGGCAAAAGTAGACATTGGACTAAAAAAAAAAAATACAACATTTAAAGCAAAAAGTGTTACAACTATCCCCACAAGCTCTGTTTAATACATTTTACTATGTTTTAATTCATCCCTCAGAATTCTGAGTTAAAAATCAGCATAGAAAATTCAAAAGAAATATGTAGATTTCTTCTGTGCCTGGTGGAAACATCATCAGTATCATCAAATGATAGTTTGTGCATGTGATGGGTCAAAATGGGCTTAAAAATTTAGATTTAGCTTTGAATTCATTTTTATTAGATGTATTCAAAAACTTGACGCCTGACAGTAGTTCCTGTACAAGAGAGATGTGATGCTGCCGCACTGGCCGCTGCCAGCATCCAGCTGTCACTGCTGGTGACACCATCACATCATGAGGAGCCACTGAGAGTTTGAATCATCCGCATCTACTCATTAATCACTGGCTCAGGTACAGAACGAGAGAGAAAAGCGAGGAATAGAGGTGACTTCATCTCTGAAATATGCAAGCATTTTTACAGGGAAATGCTTGAGCTGCTCAAATATTGTGGCGATGGAGTATGGTGATCTGTAGACTCAACGTGCAATTGTGATTTTTGCATTCCTTTGATGGTTGTCATGATTTTTCCTTTGGGCAATCATACACTCACACACACTCACAGGGTGGAATTAATCAAAACCGCATCCTACCTGTTTGCCTTGATGAGAGATGACAACGTAAAGATTTGGCAGCTTTAATCAAGGTTGTAATAATGCACGCTCTCTGATTAAAAGGACAGTCTCCTCGCCTTTTAATCACAAAGACAAACAGCCGTGTCTCTATCACTCAGATCTAAATGCTGCTGGTGGAAAAAAAGAATTAACGCTTACAAAACTGGTTCGTGACAAATGTACTGTACACATTAGTAGATTAGTCATAGAGGTCAATTCACGAAAGCGGGAGGACAAATGCGGTACCAAAATGTTCCTCAGATTCCTTTTTGTATCCTCTCACCATGTTTCCTCAGTTTTCTTAGCAGCATTTATTATAATCAATAAACAAGTTAGATCCTTTTTACATCTGACATTAACATGCGTTTCATATCCAGTTTTTGAATATTCTTAAGTTGAATTGCATTTGAAGAGTTCAGATGCAAAAGCCTCTAAGTGCCGTCTGAAATTTTCTTCTAAAATTAGTATTTTATTCAGGCTCCTATGTTTAGGTTCAGTAATTTTACTTTAATGACAATGTATAGGTCCTTTTCTATGCCATTAAAGTGAAATAAATGAACATAAATATATAGGAGCCTGATAAAAATGCTCATTTTAGATACAAATTTCATACGGCACTTAGAGGCTTTTGCATCTGAACTCTTAATTTACACAGTGCATCTCCAGTGTGATCAAGATCCAATCACAAATATCCAATATCATTTACTGAATTTACTTTTTTTTTTTTAAATACAAGATAATTTATGATTTATGTTATTCTACCAGATAAAAAAAATGAAACATTCCTACAGTAAAGGATGCTAATAGGGATTTGAAGTGAAGAAAATGGGAGAAAATACAATTTTATTGCAGATTTTAAAAATCCAAGAAAAATCCAATACACAACAAAGTGCTTGGTATGGCTAAAGTGGCTGCCACAGTTCTTGTTATATCAGTTTTATAAATCAGCGTTACAATATTGTACCTAAGGATGAAAATAAAGCATGAAAGAAAATTTACATTAATTTATGTGGATAATGAAAATGCATTACAACCTTCATCATACTGTGTGTGGAAGAGTCCATTGAATCCATTACTGACCACCTCCCAATGCGTAGAGAGGGGTGCACTTACACCAGACCCAAAAATGAAAAAAATATCATAATTTACTCATTTCAAATGTGTATGAATGTCTTTCTTCTGTGTAAAAAGAAGATAGTTTGATTTTACCCCCAACAACACTGAACCCCATTGACTTTCATTGTATGAAAAACAACAACAACAATCATTTACAGCTATTCAATTCCCTCAATTATATATGCTCCCACATACGTCATTTTCTTAATTTATCTTATTTTATATTTTTATTTATTTTATCCCGCTCCATCCCATTAGGATGGAACTGACACATGGGCTGGATCAGCTCAGGTGAGTGATGGCATCATAGCAGCCGTGACTTGTCTGGGGAACTGTCAATCAACAGTAGGTTGGCAGAGAAGCAATCATAGCATGACGGCAGCAGGGTGAAACATGAACATGCCTGTGTCCCCATCATCCATCACCATATTTCCCAGGATTCATTTACAACAGAACAGGTTAATTCTTCCCAGAAAACAGTCACACTGATTAGTGAAAAATTATTTAGTAGACAAAGGACAAAGAGTCTCTTTAGAAGTGCAATAAAATGTCTTTTTACACTGGGTTTATGCAGAGAAAAAGTCACAACACTAAAAGACTAAAAGACTTTGCATGGCTCTTTAGAAACAGAACTGAATATTTTGACATCAGAAAGTGCTTTCATGGAGTTCACCCAAAAATTTAAATTGGCAAGTTTGTTTTACTCTCAATTCACAATGGTTAACAGAAGACAATGTTTATTAATGAATAACTGATGGCATGTACATCACACACAAAAAACTCCAGAAGACTTTTTTGATTCTTGTTTTTGCATCTTTTTGAAGGTTGAAAGCTCCAGTATACATTCATTGTAAATGCACGAAAAAGAGCATGAATCTCCTTTAGTGACTCCTTTAGAACTCATAAGGTTTGGAACAACATGAGGATAAGTAAATTATAGCTTTTTTTTTTTTTTTTAAGTGAAGTAATCCTTTAAGGCATCAATTTCGTGAGGATTCCGCTGAGAAGTATTTCTCTGTGACTTGGGCAGTACTAGAGTTAGAGCTCTCTCTCTCTCTCGCTCTCCTTCCTGACTCCCATTATCCTGTGAGTGTGACATGTGAATTGTAATTAATATCTGTGGGGTGAGCAAAGAGCGAGCCCTCCACACTAGATGCAAACTCCAAGAGGCTTGGGTCCATCTCCAAATACGCAGTACAATCCGGCAGACCCCAACCTGTGGTGATTTCCCTCCCCAGACCCTGTGTGAAAAATACCCTTCCCCTACGGACCTCCTCGCTTTTGTTTCTCAGCTTGCTCAGGCCAAAACTGGGCCAGTCCAGAACTAGGCCAGATAGAGTCTGCGTGGCGCTTGCACCAAAAGGGTTAAGTCAGAGCCATGGAAAGAGAGAGTTGCGTCAACAGAAGTCCAAAACGCTCGATCGTCACGTGATTCACGTAGATCTCAAATAGTTCCAGGAAGTTCATAGCGGGCAATTGAAATATATTGAGTTGGAGAGACAGAACTGTGATTTTTGGTAATTACTAGACAATAAAATAATTTATTTACATTATTTATTAAATAATGTATACATGTATACGTAGTATATATATGTAGTTATATCAGTGTTGTTTTTAAAAGATAAAATCCTCTAATATTTGAGGATTAATGTGGTCAGCTATCCGTACCTGCCTTGTTAACATATTTTACCATGGTAAAAGTCTGTGTTCGCTATATAAACGACATCGTGGTCTTCTTGTAGTAGATTCCAATTTAAAACAACCATTTGTACACATTTAATCATATATTTTGTGTATGTTGACTTTTGTTATGCACTTATTTACAGCAATCGATTTATACATTTATAATAAACTATAAAGCATGTTGTCCTTGAACAGTCTCCACTATAGTTTGCTGTGCTGCATGGGAGTGCTCACTCACAGAAAGGAATGTGAATGTATGGTTTCTCTACTGATCTGGAGAGGGGGAAAAAAATGATGCATCAAGTTTCGTTTAATTCACATTTATTTGTATAGCACTTTTTAATATACACATTGTTTCAAAGCAGCTCTACAGAAAATGAATGGTAATTTGATTAGCTGTGCTGATAATATACTATTTTGTTCTATAAACGTCATACCTTTTAAAAGTTCATCACAGCGGTCTCTTCTGCTGCATCTCGACGGCGCTGATGGTATGAGCGCTAACTTCCGGGAACTATTGAGCGGCTCCACGATCCGCCATTGCTGTAAAAAACTGGTCCATTGGAGTGAACAGAGTTGTCACAACTCTCTCTCTCTACAGCTCTGGGTTAAATTACAGTGAGTTGAGCCTGTATCAATAACCTTGCAGCGAGGTATAAATGCTCTGTAGTGCAGGTTGGCAGGGCTAGACTTCAGGGATTGGGGATAATGGGATGGTGCTGGTACTTAAATCTCAGTGAACCACGACAGCACAAGTAATTAGCGCCACAGATCCATACTGGAGGTGCTAATCAGAGCTAATGTAAGGGTGATCGCAGCCACGGCCAACCCGTAGACCAGGGAATCCGTTTGCCATCCTTTCCTCGGCGTAGCTTGGGCAACGGTAAAGCTGCTAGGGCACACTCATCTCCCCACTGCCCTCCAGAAACAGCGAGAGGGAGGGAAAGAGGAAAGAAAGGAATTCTAATTTAGCAGTGGTGTCGAAGGACAAAGATGGGGCTGTGTCCTGTCATTGAAGGTTCATTAGAGGAACAATGGTGTCCTAGCGATTTCATTAGGAGAGGTTAATAAGCAGGAGCGGGGCAATTCATTACCCAGAATGCGCTCTGTTGTGGGGAGAAAGGGCCAAGAGGTCTGAGGATCAGTTGCTCATCATTTTACCTCCTGCTGCATGTACAACAGAAAAGATCAGCAGTAAATGCTTGGAGAAGGCTGAAAGGCTTGTGTTAGAAAGGTTGGGGTTTTAGCTACTTGAAGAAGATGGAATTGAAAGGTACTTTTACATTCATGCATTTGGTAGATGCTTTTGTCCAAAGCAACTTATATGGCATTCAGGGCATACAGCATGAGGTGCAGAATTCGATTTCTCGTACCTGATCACCATCAGAAAACAGTCACAAGGAACCAATCCCATTCTTCTGAAGACCCAAGCAGGTATGGAAGAGGGCAGAGAAGTGAATGGGATTTGTAAACTGGACACGAGCCATCTATTATGTGGATTTAAACCGGATAATGACTATTAAAACCGCAGATCATTCCTCGTCAAACAGCTCGCTTGTTTTATAGCCACAGGTTGCTCAACAGAACCATAATCTGCACAACTAGGCCATCGTCCACATGCCCTTCTGGCTAATTCAGAGGGTCATGGAGGTATTTTGCCAAAACCATTCCGGAATGCAATAATGGGCCAAAATAGTTCTGTTTTAGCAGAGGTCTGGCAGACACCAATTGATGAGGCAGCATTAGCAGTCTGTGTTGCTTTCACGCTGTACGCTAACGGTAGCCTTTATGCACAAAACCCAGCACATTAGCACGGCTAAAACAGATTTGGCTACAGTCACAGGGGGAGCATATTTTATCCTAACTACCTGTAAAAAGCCTGTTTCATGGAGCAAGGCTCACCTAAAGCAGAGATAATGATAGACTGATTCAGCACCGTGGGAAATCAAATAGCAGAAAGGTGCAGAAGTGCACGCTTGACAGGCTTTTTGTGAAAAAGAGAAATTATTAATGCTTTCAAAAAATAACAGGATAAAAAAAAAGTGATTGCAGATTATATCCATTTAGGTTTAGCTTATACACCTTGACGACAAGCGTCAGTCCCGTTCTACAGCAATGGAATTTTCTGTGTATGTTATGAAAACTCAAAGATCAAAACATTTTATGGGCAGAACAGAGATGTGCATTAATGCAAAAACAATGAGAATTTTCATCCGTCAGGCACGTCGGTGAGAGCGCTGACAGAAAAAGTAAATATTCTTAACATGTGTATCTCAACAGGAAAATAACCAGCATTTTAATAAAAGGAGTCGAGTAATTTCCTTCACGGCTAAAACAGATTTGGCTACAGTCACAGGGGGAGCATATTTTAATGTAACTACCTGTAAAAAGCCTGTTTCATGGAGCGAGGCTCACCTAAAGCAGAGATAATGATAGACTGATTCAGCACCATGGGAAATCAAATAGCAGAAAGGTGCCGAAGTGCACGCTTGACAGGCCTGTTGTGAAAAAGAGAAATTATTAATGCTTTCAAAAAATAACAGGATAAAAAAAGTGATTGCAGATTATATCCATTTAGGTTTAGCTTATACACCTTGACGACAAGCGTCAGTCCCGTTCTACAGCAATGGAATTTTCTGTGTATGTTATGAAAACTCAAAGATCAAAACATTTTATGGGCAGAACAGAGATGTGCATTAATGCAAAAACAATGAGAATTTTCATCCGTCAGGCACGTCGGTGAGAACGCTGACAGAAAAAGTAAATATTCTTAACATGTGTATCTCAACAGGAAAATAACCAGCACTTTAATAAAAGGAGTCGAGTAATTTCCTTGTGTCACAGATGCATGCTGAAAGCTCATTGTTATACCTCAGTTGTGTTTTCTCCTTTCTCTCCTGAAATGTGTGTGTATAATGGTCTGTCATTACCACCTCTCTCGCTGTGTGCTTCTGTCCCCTGCGTTCAGACTTTGAAGAGAGCGGTTGTGAGCGCGTTATGTGATTTTCACAGTAGCCTCTGATGGTTGAGGTAATTTAGTTGTTTTAAAACAACAGAGCGACAGGACATTAGTATTCTCCTGATCTGTATGTTGAAAGGTTACTACTTTACAGGCTGAATATCAGTGATGGACACATACACACATATACACAGAGATGGATGAAGTGCTGATGTTCACCGCAAGCCTTGTTTAATAAAGAAAATGGCGAAAAAAGCTTTGACGGGCCTTTACGCTATTGAGAAATACATGACCCTTACATTATCAAAGCAAAAAAAAAAGAACGGATACTCTACGGCATTGCCAAATATGAAAAGTGCCCGTTTTTCCTGAAAGTTAAAGTCTTCCCATTAGTGCTGTCAAGCGATTAATCGCATCCAAAATAAAAGTTTTTGTTTGCATAATATATGTATCCGTGCTGTGTATATTTATTATGTATATATAAACACACACACATGCATGTATATATTTCAGAACAATATGTTATGTTTATATATTAAATATATTTTTTTTAAATATAAATTATATGAATATAAATATAGACATGTAAATACATGTAAACATTTTCAAAATATATACTGTATGTGTGTGTATTTATATATACACAATAAATATACACAGAACACACACATATATAATGCAAACAAAAACTTTTCTTTTGGATGCGATTAATCGCAATTAATCGTTTGACAGCACTACTTCCCATACATGTAGACATGGCTTTTTTAGTGTTTATGATCAAATAGAAGAACAAAAAATAATTTAGTCTTCCTGAATGCTCTGAGGCAGATTCAGTTGGCCCTTTAAACCGTGAAGAGGAAGCCGGTAACTGACACCGCTGAGATGATGCTAATCAAACAAGCTCTTCTCTTCTCCTCTCCTAGCCAAACACGTCGAGGCAACTTCCCAGTCACGTCAAAGTGACAGCGCAACAAAACACAGACTGATTCTGTCTCTATTTTCATTCTGCTGGCATTGGCACGCTAGTTTGTTGTGCATTGACATCAGAAGTTGGGAGGAAATTATGGTGTTTTGTCTGTCTTTGCAGGCTTTAGTTTGATATGCTGCGCATTCCTTTCAAGCAATTTGTTAGAGTCAATTTCCCCCCAGTCTCTCCTCTCCATGCATTTTATGCTCCGATCTTGCAAACAGAGAATGGAGCATCAGAACATTAGAAAGGGATGAGGGGAGCAAGGGAAACAAGACGAAAGGAGTGGAAAGAGGAAGAAAGGCTTAGAGAGGATGAGTTGAATACATAAGTGAACTGGGAAGCACTTCAAAATAGAAATTTGCTTCTATTTGTTTATTAGTAAGGCTTAAAGGAATAATGCAGCCAAAATGACAGTTCTGTCATCATTTACTCACCCTCATGTCATTCCAAACCTGCATGACTTGAGGAACACTAGAGGAGAAATTCTGAAGAATGTACTGGTTATCTATTTGCATGGAATTACAAGGAATGCATGGGAAACTTCAAAAGCAGCATAAAAATATGCAAGTAGTACACGTGATTTGTGCAATATTTTTGAACGCTTTTGAATTCATACAGTGTATGCATAAAAATCCAAAACTGTCGTTGTTTAGTCTCTCTCTCCAGTGAGCTGTCAATCGCTAATCAGATTATTGAGTTGAAGTTTAGAACCGGATCACTTCTATTCATGAATCAATCCTTCTTACCAGTTTTGAGAATTCTGAGACTGAAGACTTCACTAGTCTCTCAAACATGGCAAGTTGAGCTAGAGCAGATGTCAATATTTTCAGAGAACAGCAACGTAAATTTTGGTCTGTTTGTCAGACAAAGATATGAATTCAGAAGGCTTGGAAAACACTGCATGTACTCATATGGATCATACTTTTATGGTACTTCCGCATCCTTTTCTAAACTTAAAAGCCTAAATTTTTCCCCAAAAAACACCAGCCAATTCTTCACAATTGTTGTACCACTGAGGAAAAAAGGTTATACAGGTTTGGAACAACACTGGGTTGAGTGAATTTTCATTTGGGCGAGCTATCCTTTAAAACTCCATGCATTCGTGAGTAAGCACTACAAATTTGTAGTGTAAGTTGTCTCCCTCAGGGCTCCTCTGTCTGGACGGTTCTTGGAGAGGTAAAAGGCAGAGAAAGGGATGGATAAAGAGAGAGGGTGAAAGAGAGCAGGGGCTTTGTGTCAGGTGCTGCTGAAGTGGGCAGCTGCACTGTACACTCCTCCTCTGCACTCATTCATTCTGACACTGGGATGATTACTGTAATCAAGACTCACTTCTTCTAGCGAGGGCTGTCAGACACACATCTCTGAAACACCGGACTGGACACAGCATGTGTTGAGGAGAAACTCGATGCCTAGACAAAACACTTTACAATTAAACAAGGAATTTAAGCTAATGCGGATATTGACACGGAGTGCTCAAAACTCTCAAAAGAGAGATCTTTAAATTGATTTGAATGGTTCGGGTTGCTTAATAATATATGCAAATAATGGCAAATCAAAGCACATGTCCTTGTTTTGTCTCTGAGGCCTTGTCCTGTGTCGCAGCACATAGTGCCAAAGAGAACAAGTTCCATCTCCACCCCAACAGAAACGATGGCCAGCACAAACCTACACCGCCATCTAGTGGATTCATTGAAACTAGTTTTTTTTCTGACCTTTGCGCCCTCCAAAAACTCAAATACTGATATTATGAGTGCAAATTAAAAAGCAGAGTGATGAGTGCAACTACTGTGTTTTTAAATAAAAAAAATGCAAGAGACATCATATTAGTGTACAAAATGTGTGTAATACAAAATTATGTAAACATATTCAGGAAGTTTGAGGTTCTACAGGTTTACATAATAAAACTATTAAGTGCCTGTTTGGTTTAAGTTAAGAGGCACTTCATACATAGGTATATGTGTGTGTGTGTGTGTGTGTGTGTGTGTGTGTGGTTGATGAGTGTGTTTATGTGCATTTGTACATGTCCATGTGTGAAGTGAGGCATATTTGCTTTTGTAACTGTCTGCTTGTGTTTATGGGTCATGCATGTCTGTGTGACCCTTTCCACATGGCAGATGAGGCTTATAGCACAGTAGATCGTTCATGTATGTGTGTGTATCCCTCACCTCTCAGTAATGAAATCATACGGGTCATTGGGAGCAGGCAAGCAAGCCACCGAGCCAGGTCACCCAGCGGCTCGGAACTAAGCTGGTTTGACCCAGCCTGGTAATGCCTGCCAAACACACACGGATACACGCACACACACCAGCACAGGGGAGCCAGCCTGATAAATAATACAATGATCTCATTGTACAGGAAAGACAGCATCAAAAATAAACAGCAAGGGCCAGTGACACTGAGAGAATTAAATAATTTGTCTATAGAAAATTTAACATTTATGGGGTTTTCCCCCAATTAAATTCAACATTAAAATTTAAGGTGGTCCGAAATGTAAAGCTTTTCATCATATAAGGGTGTTATTTGTGTACCAATAAACGTATCCATGTATTACAAAAATTAAGTGCACTTTCCATGTAAATGACTTTCAGAATTTAAAATATTACCTTAAAATAGTGGTACACTGTAAGAAATTAATAAGAAATAATAGTAGTATGAAAATATTATTAAACAAAATAAAATTTAAATGTTAAGGTTATTAAAATTTTAGAACAGCATAAATGACAACAGCAACAACAACAATAATTATTATTATTTTTGCTGTTCTAAATTATTTTTATTTTGAATTATTGTTTTGTTGCTGTGGTGTTATATTAATAATATGGTTTTAATATAAGTGTATCTGTATGTTGTATATTATTGTGTAAGTCTATTGTATTGTTGTTGTTGTTGTTGTTGTTCTAAATTATTTTTATTTTGAATTGTTGTTGTTGTGTTATTAATAATATGGTTTTATTATAAGTGTATATATATATGAATTTTGTATAATATTGTGAAAGTATGCTGTATTACTATTACTATTATTATTATTATTGCCATTCTAAATAATTTTTTCATTTTAAATTACTTTTGTTCTTGTTGTGTTATATTAATAGTATGGTTTTAATATATTTGTTGTATGTTATTAAGTATATTATTATTATTATTATTATTATTGTCATTGTAAGTTGTTTTTATTTTGAATTGTTGTTGTTATTGTGTTATATTAATAATATGATTTTAATATATTTGTTGTATATTAATTATATTGTATTATTATTATTATTATTATTATTATTATTTAGTACAAGTTGTAATAGTAGTAGTAGAACCAATATTATACTGTATGTTACCCATATCTGTCATTGTAATGGTTTGTAAATTGGGTTGTAAAGTGTTTCATCTAAATGAGAGGCTTTAAATACACCATAATTATCAATATAAACATACTCAATTCTCTAGGCATATCAGTATCAATAGAGTCTGTCTGACAGTAAAAGACAAGCTCTACAGCTAAGTCATTAATAAGAGCTGAAGCAGGTCTGATATGTGTCTCTATAGTGTAAATACACTCCATTTTCCCCCGTAAGACTGTGGGTGGGGACACAGGAGCGAGACATAGATTACGCATACAAATATTACAAATGCAATTGTCTCCAGAACACGGGCAGGCAGCGGTTTGGAAATTGACTTTTTGATTATTCAGTTAGTACGATAATTAAATATTCCATGCCCAGGGTTCCGAAAGCCACTGAACCATGCCAACGATATTTAACATAGCTTGACAGATGTTTTAAATAATGTTTATTTATCAATACAAATATAAAACGCCTCAAACTGAAACTCCACACCTATTGTTGTACTGCAAAAAAGTTTGTAGAGTATAACTCTAATATAGGGCAAGAAAATACACAACAAAAGCATATTTACAATTCTGATATTTAGGAGAATTTTTGGAGTTTTATTTAAAATGTATACATTTTCACAAAGTTTTACTGCTGTCAAATCTTACTGTACTTCCAACCGAAAAAATATATAAAAATGAATAAATCAACTAGCAAAAATTATTATTCAAATGTATGAACTATAAATTAATACATGGCCATATTTATTCACTGTCACCACTGCAGCCCAAAATTATCCAAGAGATTATTCCGTTATTCTAATTAGAAAAATTGTACATCACAACATGCAATATCTTTATGTATTTCCATCTAAAAACTCCAATGCCATTCAAGATCAACACATCATTTGCAAGTCCAACAAAACTGCATTGAATATAAGAGCAAAAGCAGTGCTTTTCTGGTCTTTTCAAACTTTCATCCATGAAAAGGTTCTCTGGAAATATCCAGCTGAATACCATTCCAAACATCTGAAGACCAGAGAAAAACACATCTCACTGGACCTGTACAGGACCAACAATAACTTCATGAGGCACAACAAGAAACTTGATGACCTGATGTGTCTGCTTGCCTGGATGGAGAAAGTAAGCCTACTGTTCATGAGTATCCCTGAACAATGATCCTCTCAGCTCTGTGAACAAAGGCTTAAAGATTCTTTACCGTTTCCTTACAACTGCTTTAAGATCTAAGCAACCGAAATGAGGTACGTTTTTTTTAAACATTCAGTAAAATTATTACATTCAAATTCATGTTAAAATTCATGTTAAGTCATGTATATCAATATGTGTGTGTGTGTGTGTGTGTGTGTGTGTGTATGTGTGTGTGTGTGTGTGTAGATAGATAAATAGATAGATGGCGTGGTGTGTTTTGTGGAGCACTGTTTTCAAAAATAAACAGATCAGAAACGATTAAGACTGAACTCATAGAATATTCATAACTACTCTGTTAGCCCTGTATCACAAAAGCCTCAGTACATTCTCCTTATGTCCCCAACACATAGAGTCTTGGCTGCCACTTAAATCAAACGAGTAATTAGCAAATTGAATCAACAATTAGAGCAAAAGAGCTACATGGAATTAATGTCACCACAGTCATTTTTGTCAGGCTGTCACTTAAAGTCCAAAAAAGCTTTCCCTGCGGTGGTGCTCGGTTTTTGCTTTTGGTACTGCTCAGAGCTACACTGCTTCAGTCCACCGCCAAAGTCGAATAAGCCTCTGTGTTTCTGAGAGACAAAGTTGTGTGTGTGTGTTCAGTTCTGTGTGCCCTCTTCACACACAGACAGTGCCCGATGCTTTCACTTCTTTCTCTTTTCATCCCTATCGACGTTTTTCACTTTGCTCGAGCACAACTCCAAGTTGGAGATGTCAAAAATATTGCTAGCAGAAATGGAAGTCTCCTCATTATGCAAATTGGGGCTCCACTGATGGGCATATTCTGTTTTAGGAATTACATCCCCTTGTCACGAGTCAGATTGCATTTGAGTAACTTTACAGGAATTGTCACCAAGATTTGAAAGTGGGTGTCCTTTATGCCAGTCTCAATTTTATCAAGAAGTAAAAATAGACATGTTTATTAAAAAAAAAAAAAAAAAAACTTGAATGTAGTCGAAATGCTATTTAAATTAGGAAGGTTGCTGTTGGTTGTTGTAGTGTGGACATATGAATAACAAAACAAAGGAATGTTTGGAATTTTAATAAATGCATTTCAATTCAACTATTTGTAATAAAATATGGTAAAGAGCTCAATTTCCTGTATATTTTAAAATCATTTTCCACCTCCTCACATGTTCAGTATAGAGAAACATGACAGCTCCTCCTGCAAGGGAACATTAATAATCATGTTTCATTAAAAGTCACTAAGCAAGGCAGAACACAATGCATTGTCAAAATGAAAGAGATTTTTCTCCTCACTTCTTTGAATCCTCAAAACAAATGTGTTATATTCCAGATTATCACAAGTTAAAATGAACCGGACATGCACAAACAGACATTCTCACTCCTAAATCATTAAAATGTGACTTTGGACTAAAAAGTCAAAACTATTTGAAAATGCAATCCTCTCGGATCTCACTGTCTCACCTTTACCTCAAGAAGATGTGAACCTGCTGTCATTTTCAGATACTTGCTAAATTGAAATTTTACTATGTCTTAAATCTATGATTATTGAAGAGGAATCTCTGATTAAACATATTGATATTATTGTATTATCAATCAATAAATAAATAAACACATGAAAAGGACCCCATTTGCTATGACATTTGCAGAAAATAAGTGCTGCCAGAATTCCCTAAATTTGTTGAGGCTTATTTCAATATTCATTAAATTTTCTGCGATGTTCAGTTCAGCAGTTTTGATTAAGCATTAATTAGCAGCCAGGGGGAAAACCAAACAAAATAAGTAGCTGAATTGCTAATGAATGGTATTTGGATATGGGTAAGATGCCGCTGCTGGTCAAATGGGTGCCCTAAGCAGAATTGTATTGTTGTGCCCCCTCCCCCAAATAATATGGATTTTTTTTTTTTAATACATCTATTATAGGGGTCAAAATAGAACTTCAATAAAATATAAAAGTGAATAAATAAATTGTAATTAAATTGTATTATTTAAAAATTACAATTGTAGCTCTAGACAGTTACCTACAGTGGTGGAAAGAGTACTAAGAAATTGCACTTAAGTAAAAGTATTGCTACTTAAGGAATAATTTACTTGAGTACAAGTAAAAGTACTGAAAAATAATATGACTCAAGGAAGTGTAAAAAAGTAGTTTGCTGAAAAACTACTCAAGTTACAAAGGTTACAAAGTACTTTAGCATTATTTTTCTGTTTTTACCCCAAAATGAGACGATGTGAGCATTATGGAGCAGGGTTAACCCTAACCCTAACACTCATGTACTGTAATCTCTGTTTCACAAGCGAGACCCAGGAAATCCCTTATATGGACAAATGCATCAGATATCACTACAGCTGAATAACATGCAGATAGAGACGCTTTGACTGATGAGACGTGGAAGACAATAAACACACAATTGCAATGCAACGCTAATTGACATAGCTTGAATCACAGTAAAGATTTTTATAAAAAAGATTTTCTGTCTCACTGTGATAAGAAACAACATGGAACCACAGAAGCTAACTGTTTCAAACACGACTGATGTTATATAGTGATTTTGGAGCAAAACATGATA
This sequence comes from Sinocyclocheilus rhinocerous, assembly GCF_001515625.1. Taxonomy (NCBI): domain Eukaryota; kingdom Metazoa; phylum Chordata; class Actinopteri; order Cypriniformes; family Cyprinidae; genus Sinocyclocheilus; species Sinocyclocheilus rhinocerous. Next base: position 2,749,359 of record NW_015645076.1, on the reverse strand, counting down.
TTAGTCTCATAAATTGTCATGTTTGAAGCTATGTTAAGCAAACATACTACCTATCCCTGTTGCCAGGAGCAACTGTTTTATAACTAATTTTGAAAAGTACATTCACGTATAAGACTAAGGAGGAGAGAAGAGGGTGAAAGAAAAGGGGAGAGGAAATGCACAGGGAGAAAAACAGAAATTATCTCTGCTGGACGGAAATAGCCCCGTGTTGTTTTTAAGAAGGGCAAAAGCAAAGAAGGGTAAGTGAGGGTTTAAAAGAAAAGAAAGGGTTTAAAACAGTGTGAATAGAAAGGTGCCAGTAAAAAAAATTATGTGGAGTGTGGGTAAGGTTGGGCATCGTTTGAATTTTTATGATTCCGATTCTTGTCAATTCCTAATTTCGATTCCAATAAGGTGCTAAAGAACACTTACACAAGGATGTGTGTGCAGCAGAGAAAACTGTCTTCTTGACTTGAATGGTTTAAAATCACATTGAAAGTGTAGTTTGTTATAATAACAAAGGTGGACTCCAGGCACATTTTCGGTAGGACAAAAAAAAAGAGCATCTTATTTAACATTTTAACCCATACCTAGGCTTGGGAATCCAAAATCTATTCCAATTCTGGAATAGGATGCTTACGGTCAGGAATCATCCAGTTGTTATAAAATTACAATTTTGATTCCTCTTATCGATTCCTTTGTGCGCATTTTAATATGACGTTAAACCATTCAAACACAAGAAGACTTGTGCACTGTTTTCTGTCCTGCACATATTGGGGCATAGCCATCATTTCAGAAATGATGGGGACAGAAATGTAAAAAAAAATAAACATTTTGACTTTTGTCTATTTGACAGGCTTTATTTTTTCTTATGTATTTTAATTGGATAAGAAATCAAATACACTGCTGGATGATAACCAATAATTTGTATTCAGTAATATTTTTTTCTGTATTTTCCTAATGACAATTTTAGGATTGGTTTATACAAACACATAATAAGGCAGAAAGGTTTCTATACTGTATTAAATGTTATGTGAATTGGCACTGCATTATTCATCATATACTATATTTATTAGCTCAAAATGACCTGAAATTACCTTTTTTTAGCTACAGCAATAGCAGGATGCCTTTGTCCATATTAGGGATTTCCTGCACGTCATAAGTTATTACTTCTACACGGCCCTTTTGGACTTTCTGCACGAGAGCGCCCTCTGGCTTCGAGTATGAATGAAACATGCACTGCATGACGCCTGTTTAGTCAAAGCAAAGCTCGGTTTGAACGCCCCGCCCCCCAGCTGAACTGGACGTTTTGATTGTTTTTTTTACAAGTCAGCCCTCTCTGTTATTGCCTGAAGCCTTGTCAGTTAGTCTCAAGCATTCAAAAATCACGCAAAAGAAAACTAAGCAGTTTTACTACGATAAAACCATGGTTCATTTTTGTAAGGTTTGTGATGTCTGGTGAAGCAAGTTTTTGTTGAAGAAATTATAGAGGCTGTGGCATTTCTATCGCAAAAAGGTGGCCAAAGTTAATGATTAAGTTGATATTTGAATTAGCCTAAATGTCTATATTAAAGGACTTGATCGTGTAACAGCAGCAATTACCAGGCCTTTGGCGCCATTTACATGCATTTGTAATAATATATAATGCACATAAATTGTTTATTTTGTATTATGTATTTTAACAGTGTTATTCAATGAAACCATATAATTATTAATTAACCAATCATTTTTGCCTCATTGTTTTTATATAATGCATTTTAAGTCATTGTAAAGGCTGTTGTTGGCTTAGGTCTGTTTTTATAAACACAAAAAAAATATTATCTTAATACTTCTTTGTAAACTATTATTTGAAGTAACAAAACCATTCATTTGTGGTTACCATCCATGGCTACAAGAACCATGATTTTTGGTTTTATTCGTAGTAAAACCATGGCTAATTTTCGTAAGGGAAAATGGAAACTCAGAGAGAATATTAGATGCGTTGTTATTATTAAATTATTACCGACATTAAAACAGGTTATTAACGTCAGCAACCCAAAAAGTATATATATATTTTTTTTTTTTATTATATTTACATTTTGATTTATGTATATGTATATGTAAATGTTTATATTAATATAGAACGAAAGTGTTTTTTTGTTGTTGTTTTTTAGCAACTGGGATGGTGCCCCAATGGGAGTTGGTGCCCTGCGTACTCTGCATATAGGGAGCGGCGGTACTGATAAGATCCAACGTCTAGAGTTCAGGAGTTTTCCAGCCACTCTCTCTCCAGCACAAACTATTATTATTAGTTAAGGATATCTCTATTTGCCTTTAAGCTTTCATTAAAATGTAACACCATTAATATGGAATAGCACTCATTAGCTGTGTTCAATGGATATTCAAAACCTAAAATCTTGTATTCTATATTTCAAAATGTATTAGGGTTTTTTTGGTAACATTTATTTATAATACCTACATAAATACATACAATTGTTCCTACTTTATCAGTGCCTCATGTCATGAGGAAAATCATCAGAAAAACTAAATTGATATATTGTATTTTTTATTTATGTACATTTATCAGCTTAAACAGAAATATTTAAATGTCATACAGTATAAAAACATTCAATACAAAATGTATATTTAACTAATTCAATTATTTTTTTGACAATTTATTTTTTAAATAAACAAGGTGCTATATATTATATATATATAATTTTAATAATAATACATATCTGTTGTCTCAGCTGTAAAACTAAGAAACAATGCAATAGTGTTATTTGTTCTGTTTCTGTTTGGTGAAAGGGTTTAGGAGCGCGGAGCCCAGTAAGACATGGATAAAGACTACAGGCAGAAAATAAATGATACTGTTACCGTGGCATTAGCCGTAAGCCAGGGTACCATATTTGAATTGTATCTGTGAATTGTAATCAGGTATTTTAGCTTAGTCAAGCTCAACCTAGGCATCAGCCATCTGGTTTGGGTAGACGGGCTGACAGAGGCAGAGTGTGTGACGGTGTGTGTGTTTGTATATGCATGTGTGGAGAGAGGGTGAGGGAAATGTCTCTATCCTCCTGCTGCAAGCCCCCAATAAAATTGCTATTCAGAGATAATTAGTGGCTGGTTTTGTGTAGCAGGGTCGTGAGGGGGGTGTTAGGGCCTCTGCAGCTGGGGGGGAGTGAAGTGTGACACAGTCAGCCATGGCAGCCTGACCACGGCCCCACGGTCCAGTCGGGCCCTGGAGCTTGGTCTCACCTGCTGAGACACTAAGCAGCTCCAAATTAAATAAATTATTTCAATCTCCCATCTCCTCTTTTTTTCTTTCATTTGAAACCCCAAGCAACAGCAAACTGCCACACAATGAACTCAGTTTCACCGCTGATTAACGAGGAGAAGACGGGGGGAAATCTGCACTTAATTAGGGAAAGCTCGTCTTTCATTAATTATCACTTTTTAGCAAACACAAGTCTTTGTTCATGTTTGCAAAGGAGTGAAATATTTTTCCAGGGTGACAGGATTTGGGCTCAGTGAAGTTGTATCTAATTTTACAACAATGCATTCAATATCCGTTTGGGATATTGGGCCATTTGTCCCAAGTTCCCAATCACACATTTTTTTTTTTTTTATGAAAAATTGATATAAATAAAATAATATATTTTCATGATGCATTTTATTTGTGTTATTTATATACTTTTTTTCACAATACGGAATTGAGAATACATTCTAATTTTGTTTTTGTCATTGTGTCATAAAATTAATGTCTATGATTATCATATTATGACATTATTATCACATTCATTCATGTCACTGATGCATCATAACTGAATCGATTTTTTTGTTCAGTGCATTTTAAGCTTATGACAGATACAGCAGTCATAATTTCATGACTTCATGATCTTTTTTGGGGAACACTCTAATATTCATGAATAATGAAGAACAGCTACTTTTACACATTATTAAGCAAAGCTGTTAATAGCTTTTAATGATTTATTTTTATTTTTATTCATTTTTTATTACTTTTAACATGTTACATTTTGATTTTACATGTTATGGAATTGAGAATATATTCTAATTTTGTTTTTGTCATTGTGTCATCAAATTATGTCTATGATAATGATATTATCAGATTATTATCACATTCATTAATGCCACTGGTGCATCACAACTGAATAGCTTTTTATTCAGTTCATTTTAAGGATACAACAGACATAGCAGTCATAATTTTGTGACTTCGTGATCTTTTTTGGGAGAACTAAATAAAAATTTCATGAACAATGATGAACAGTTACTTTTGTAAATTATTATGCAAAGCTGTTAACTATTCAACAAGACTACTTTTAACAAATGTAAAATCCACCATGCTTCTGTATGCAAGACACATTATTTAAGATCAAAATGGGTTGTACTTAATTAACAGAAGAAATAGCTGCTCAGTGGTGTCACATACGTGTGATATATGTGAGGTTTAAAAATGAGCATCAGGCGAGTGTCAAAAATCGGGTCTGATACCTATAATGTCATTGTGTAAAAGCATCTATTAAAACACTTAGAAGAATCATCTGAATGGAGACTATTACAGATTTCTGTAACCAAAGTAATTTATAGTTCTGAGCCGGAGGCTCTGGACGCAGCGGTCACTATGCATCAGCAATCAAGAGGAATGTTTACCCCAGTCACAGACAGTCAGAAGGTGGAGGTGGTCCGTCTAATAAGGGCAGAGTGCCACCTTTACCCCTGTGCCCAGTGGACACAAATGGCCTGTGGGCTGCCCATTCTAGAGGTCAGAAAAGGATGTGATGCCATGTGAAGGAGAGTTAACTGCTGCGGCCAACAAAAACAACGTTACAACAACTGGGCATGAAAACAAAGAGAAGTACATCCTCACTCGAAGTACAGAATGAGTGTGACTTTTATTCTTTCTTTCTGACAGAGGTCTCTCACATGGCAAACATAACATCCTAAGCACCCCGATCAGCAATTATGCACTTATGAGATCTCACACACGGCAGAGAGGAACTAATTCTCTTGAGAGCTGTAACAGTGTAGGAACACACTTCCCTCTGTATGAACTGGAACAGAGTCAAGCCATTAATGCACATTAGTCATACATTAAATGCAAGTCAAACAATTACATGCCACGTAACAGCATTAAAGCTTGCCATCTGACCGACTCTGTAGGTCATTGGTACCTGTTTTAAAAAATGTGTCTTTCACTCCAGGGCTATACTTTTTGCATGTGAAAATGTGCAAGTTTCTCCTGTCTTCACCTGAGTCAGGGTCAACCAATTTCTGCTACTTATTTTGACACACTGTGTTGATTATTCTGCCAAATTAAAGCACATTAGATTTTAGCTAATTATGAGACCACTCCACAGTTCAAAATATGCAAATTGCTATTCATCTCTTTTAGTGATGTGCTAATTTACTGCTTTTTAAAAATGTATATTAATGTGGACAAAAACTCGGTAAATGGCTCTGTGGACAGAGAACAGGTAAAAAAAAGTCAGGAAAATCCAGAATCGCCAACCTTCATAATAATTCACTTCAAAACAGCATGCAATCAAAAGACCTCTCTAGAACATCTCGCCTGCATAAACTCAAGAGGATCAACACAAACAAGGATTTATTTGATAAGCAACAGTTATCCACTTTTTATTATTATTATTATTATTATTATATCTTCTTTAAGAGCTGTCTCAAGCGTTCCAAGCTAAACTTCAATAATTGGCAAAGAAATATAAACTCTGTTGGGTCGTGTTCACTTGAATGAATGCATATGTTAGAAGACTTTGTGTCTTCTGAGAACCTCTTTGTGCCTTTTTGTGAATACACATGGGAATTTGACCGAAAACATATCTATGAGCTTTTTTTAAATTTGTATAAAGGTATAGTGAAGAATGTGTATTTTAGGTGATCTGACAGTCACCATTTCTTTAATGTTTTTTTTTTTGCCTTTTTAAATAATATTTTTGCCCATTTAAATAGTCTTGCAATGTACAAGTATAAATATTCCATGTCTGCCAATTAATGAGGTAATACATTTTTAAATAATAATTATAAAATAATTTAGTAAAGTTTTGTCAAAACAACATGCAACACAACTTGCACTAATGACCACCAGTTGTTTACAACGAGTGTATGATCAAATAACTTTAAAAACACCGCAAACACAACAAGATTATGCACTTTGTAAAATACACAGACTTTGGCTTTGATTCATAAACACAATAATCTAACCAGATGCACTTTCAAATGTGCATTTTGTGCTAAACAATACAGTGAGTTTATAGGTGAATTTATATTACATACTGTAAAACCACACAATTTGTCCCTTGCACTAAGCTTTTAAACATGTAAAGTATTTTATAGAATATACTTTAAATTAACATGTTAACACTGACTGAGATTATGTATATTTAAAAGCCCAAAACACCATACATGAAAACATTGACACTTTGACCTCTCCAAACGATACCTCCAGCACATTTGAGTCACCCAGGGCACCTTCATAGAGGAGACTCTAATAGATGTGTAGATGAGTGACAGCAGACAGTCATTGCACGCTGCAGCAGACTGTAGTGTCAAAAGCACCTGTCAAAAGATCACTCAACTGCCATTATCATACAAACACCTCACCCAGTCGTATCACTAGCAAAGTGCCAAAGATGCCCAGAGTGCTGCAACACAGGGTTTGCCTCTGTCTCCAAGCTCTTCCTGACAGTCTGCATGCCAGGGCCTGCTCATATTTACATAGCAAAAGGTCACAAATAACTTCCAGGTCCTCTGTTAATTAGAGACTGCTTTAAAAAAAAAAGAGAGAGAAAATGAGAAAGACAAAAAGGAGAAAACAAGCAGTTATATAATACATTTCATCTGCAGCTGATAAAGAAGCATGGCTTTCTTTGGAGGGAGAACGTGTCATGTTCTTCTGAGGGGGTGGTAAGGCGCTGAACAGAATGGTAGGGTTTGGGTGAGTGTGTGACGTTAACACAAGGCCAAGTCAGGCTGTGAAACATCCCCAGATTTTACAGATTTTTTCGGTTGTTTTTTTGGGGTGGGTGGGGGGTTAATTTCACAGCGTCTGTTCAACAGCGCCTTCTGCAATGCTTAAGCGCCTCTGAAGTGCTCTCTCGGAAGACGTTGACCATGCAATGATATTCAGATGACTGGGCTCGTATGATCTCGCTTAGCCAGATAAGCGAATCAACCTTTATAATTCAATGTGACAAGCTGACAAGAAAAATGAGTGTAAAATTGTATACTTATATGAATTTTTGTGTCATATCGCCGTCTGTGCACTTGTCCATAGCCGAGGGCTTCCTTTGTGCCTGGTTCGAGCACACTTTGTTTCCAGGCCTTCAAACAGATCGCCCTTCGCCCTAGTGAATTTGCTGATTAATTTTGGATGCTCCCCTTAATTAGCACCCCAAAGGAAGAGTGTGTTTCTTCACCCGTGTTCCGTGGAAAAAAATAAGTCTGAGGAAGAATGACCCTGAGGAGACAGACGTGCTGATGTCCGAAATGACATTACAGGAGCCACATCTCGCCTTCGCTCGCTCTCGCTCTCTCCAAGGACGTGTAGACCTGGATCTAGGCAATGCCCGAGGAACTCCTAGGCCTTTTAATCAGTGGCTGGAAACAAGCCTCCTATTAGTCTAATTTCATTCTCGTTCCTGCTGACAAAGACCAAGCCACACAAGATGCCACCCGACGCCTGAAACATGCTGCGCTTGTGCCAGAGCTAGTGCCGCTGGGCAGTAATTGGTGGCACTTTAACTTCCAGGGAAATTGGCAGATGACAGATGGGGGTAAAGTAAATATGTGATTCGTTTTTGAAATCAGATAGAATTTTGCTAATTGGGTTGGTAAAGCCACCATCACTTCCTCTGACAGCCAACTCAACTGCACGCTGGGCTCCAGGCGAGGTCTTCAGCATCACGCCAACTTTGAAGACAGTGACATGGTAAAAAAAAAAGACAGAGACGGAACAAAATCAGACAAAAGAACTGACCGACCATCCGCTGCACCTAGGGGACCATTAAGCTCACGTGTTCATTTCTTCATTGAACTAAGACTGACATATGTTGCTCGGTCACCGCACTCACATTGACTTCACAGAAACACTAGTGATCTTTAAGTGAAGAAAAGTTTATCATCATCAACAAGATACTATTTTTATGTTAATACTTTACTTTAATTTACTTTAGTAGCTTCTTAAACACATTAACTTCCAAGTAAAACAACAAATAAAATAGAGTCAGGTGAACACGCTAAGTTGGCAGCCTGTTTGAATCTCAGAATGCAAAGAGATAATGAGCATTCTGCATATGCTACCACCGTAACAGTGTTGTTCATATGAGTTTAAATGCGAGCCAAGAAAGGGGTTTTAGGAGGCAGCTGTAAAAATGACAGTTTACATAACTCCGGGCCTATTACAGGACTCTACTGGGGGCCATTGAAAGCTTTGGGCAATTATCCACACATGCGATCTGCCGACTTCCTGTAAAACAGACATGCCTGTTTGGGCCGCTGCTTGAAGTACAATCAGCCCCTTTGTGGTACAGAAGGGAAAGTAAGAGAAATCCTGTTACAAGAGGACATGAAGTGCCGGTGTAATTGGGATATTTGGGAGCATCCTGTTTCAGGGCAATGGTAAGCGCTCCTGAAATAAAGCCAGTAAGAGTAGAGGGGCAGCTCACCTGGGTTACTCGCCCTGGTCGTGCACCCCCCAAGCAACCCATCACATTGTCGTCACAGTGACACGGCGGGACCATCCGTGACGGGGCCGCGGTGATAACGGTCTGATCAGGAGGTATAAGTAACAAATGAGATCAATTAAAGACTCAGAGAGGGGCACCTGCCTAGAGCTCCGGTTGCACTAAAACGATCCCACCATCTTTGTTTCCTCCAGTAGGACTCCATTTGCAATCTCATCACTTCCACGGCTAACAATGCCGGTGATTGTTCCCTAATGGAGAGGGAGCTACAGAAGGATAGCCTCTTCTCCAGACCTCAGGGTATCGCTAGCATCGGGGCCCCAGGCCAGGGATGAGGGGCAAGCTCAGCTACACTCATCCAAACTACTTCAACCCTTTCTGTGGCCCCGCTCAACTTTTCAGGATCTCAACAAGCTTAATTTGTAACAAATTTGTAACTTCAACTCTCCTTAATTGAGTCAAAGAGGTCCAAACAAGGGACTGATTGAGGTGGATAATGGTGCCACAGGGGATAAAGGAGAAGTGCAGGAAAAAGAAACTGGCCAACAGGCTGACCTGTCCCTCTCTTACTGACAACACCCCGACCTCCTTTATGCCACGGATGCATGGTACAAAAGGAAGGCTCGAATCTGCTTTCGGCTCTAACTCCTAACCTTAAACCCTTGGTCCTGGATTGTTTGGAAAGATTTGAGACAAAAGTAGAGAGATGAAGGTATTTCTTGAGCAGCAATAATCGTCATAAAAATGCAATGTTCAGAGGGTTGTGTCTGTCGCGCAACATTTGGTCCAACGAAGGGTCAAGATAGACAGCACTGTTGTGTTACTCTAGAATTACACTGCTCGTGATGTCAGACAGAAAACACAATGTGCGGGGGCCCCGCAAAATCACTGAAGTTGAATACACAATTATGAGGGATCACCGTAACTGCGACAGCCTCACAGCACTGAGTGCGTCTGTCTGAACCGCCGGGTGATTGTGATGGCCTGTCTGTTCTTCTCCTCAATTCATCCAGTGCCGTCTGACTGCTCTGTTTACCATAACCTTGCAATCAGCCCACCTGACAGTGTACCATTACCCATGGAAACAAGCCTGGCGTAATTTTAGGCACAGAGTAGGCCACGCCGGAGACCGAGCTGATGGCGTATTGATGGTGCACGGCTCTGTTATCTTTCCCCTTAATTTGTTTTCAAGAACTGTGATTTACATTTCAGTTGGATTAAACCTTTTAATGTATCGCCAGCGTGAAGAGGGCCTCTCTGAACATCGCCTCTCCCCCTTCATCTTCCGTCCAGATTTCAAACGGCACATTTTCAGCCCTCAAGTGGAGAGGATTACAATTACAATTAAAAATCAAAAGCCCGAGTGTCCACCTAACGACTGCCCATCACCCTTTGTGCAGCTCTAAACAGCGTGCGGCGGGAGAAGAGAGACAGGCAGATGTACCTCCACACTGGAGCATCAGTAGGTATTTCTGACACAGTTCATCTTGTTATTATGCAATGAGTGTTATTTTACATGAAAGTAGGGGCGGCCAATGACATGCAAATGTAAGTCATTTGGCAGCAGGTAAAAGAACATTCAGACAGGCCTTTTAAAACAATGGTGTGCAGTTTAATACAGAGTTCAATTATCTGCCTTGATGCTCTTCTGCGTTCTGTATATCCAACCTGTCATCAACATTTGGAGATAAATTCAGCATGTGTTAACTGAGTCTTCAACTTTTGCTTGGGATTTTATGTCATAATTTATAATAATAAAAACAATTAAGTGTTTGTGGTGTTCAAATTGTGATTATTGCTAACTGTCACCTAAGTTACATAATGTTAAAAATAACAGTGGTTTCAGCCAGTGTTTTGTGTGTTCATTCATGTCAAAAAACTTTCCTTCCTACCTGCAACCCTGAAACAACTTTTGTTATAGAGATGCACAGCAGAATGCCCGTACTTTCTAAACAACCTGATGATGAACAACCAGAGAGATTTTGAAGGGAACTTGTACGAGATGCAAGTTACTCCACAATTACAGAAAGAAAGAAAGAAATAATTTTTTATTCATTATATTCTGTATTTCTGCATTTCTTCCTGTATTTGTATTTCTTCTTTTGTAATGTGGATTAAGAAAGTATAATATCCAAATACGGAATGGAAATATATCTATTAAAATCACTTCTAGTGTAACTTGATTGAGTTCATCAAAATTCACCCTCCTTTAGGGTAATATCACACAAACCTGCCATATGCTGTGATAACCCATAATGTAAATTATGATATTTAGGCATATCTTATCTGTTGGTTATTCATTATCATTTTGCATTTTTTACTAGGATTTTTGAAAAACAAAATGTCAGTGGAAGAGAAACGGGCAATATCATTTGCACATAATATTATTCAAATAAATTCATTGTCTCTAAGGCAAATTATATCAATGTATTTTGCTTCTGTGACACTTATTGTTAATTTCTGCAATTATTTATGCTCAGATGTTGATACTTATTTCTGTATTATTAAACCTATTGCTGTTCTTTTCAGTGATGATGATTTTGGAATTTTACAATGCATAATCACACACTGTGTGCATTATTAACTGCGGCCTAAAATTAGGCTGGCATATTTAATGTCTTTGTAGCATTGTAGTTCATGTTCACCAAAAAAAAAAAAAACTTAATGATGAATCTGTCCCTAATAGCTTACAATGCATAACACATTTTCCAACTGGCTGTTAGAAGTCAAATCTCTATTGAAAAAAAAATATATATATATATATTTACATTACTCGTATTGTTTAAATATGTTTATATTTTTTGACCGCAATTAATGTCCTTTAGCCAAAGATTACATTAAATCATTTAAAGGTCAACTCTTTCAGTGAGAGATTGGGCAAATGAAAGTGGTCTTTTGGTTCTCATTTAATAACAAGAAAATAATCATTTAGGCTGTACTACAAACATTGTTTCATATGTTAGAAATTGACTTATTTGTTACTCATACAAGCTTTAGCGGCATATGAGAATACATGTGCAACAACAAAAGAAATAGCAGATTAATTAACATACGGTCGTGTAATAATTGTCTATATTTTCTGGTTTGTTAGATGTCCGTCTGTTTCAGGTGAATATATCCTAACGGAGAATGCTGAGAGAGGATTTCTGTGTTTTTCAGTTCACCAGGGGGCGCCGTCTTGATTTTGCAGATCTTGCCGTGCCCAATATTTTTTCTGATCCCCACTTTCTTAACGATTTAGCTGTTCCCTGGGTTGAAGGCGATTAATTGCACAATAACTCCTAACTTTTATTACTGGTCAGTTTAGTTGTTTAAATGTTCTTATAGCTTAATATGTATTCATTTGTGTTTAGTTCTGCCCGAACAGAAGTCTTACAGAGATCAGATAATTCAACGTTTGCCTGCAGATTTCCAGAAGGTAAACACAGCAACCAGCTCAGTTCAGTGTTATTAAATACTTTAGCGACATCTAGTGGACAAGGGTGATACTGCAGTTATTAGCATTATTATTCACACCCAAACGAACACTAAACTATTAATCGAATGTAACCGATGTTTCTGCATCATTAAAGTGCATTTATACAGTTTATTCCCGTTTAATTTTAACCTCTTTGAGGCGGAAAAAAACATTTACTTCGGTGCGTGAAGAACTTCTTAATCTCGATCGAGGGACCTGACATTTGTTGATCTTCTGGTCCATCGCGGCCGTTTAATTTATTTATTATTTTTAGTAAGCAAAAACATTAACTGCAAACGATTTTGTGAAACAAAGCGCCGGTTGGTGAAGGAGATGAGGGGTAGTTCCGCATGGTTTGGTGTTTATTCATTGAGCCTTTGTTGCAAGGTAGCCTACTTGATGAGGTTCAAAGACAAGTATTCAGACATTGTTTCATTGGGAGGTGCAGCGCTTTTGATGTCCTCCACTTGTGCAGCACCTGTAGCTTTGATAGTGAAGCTCTGGACCACACTGAAGAGACCACACCGGCTTATAAGGGTGTTCTCGTGTTAGTGACCCGCAGAAGAGGACACTAATACAATGCGCGGTTTTGTTTACATCTTTTAATGCATTTGACGATGAATTAACAGCCCACTGATTTTTCAGTACTGAGAAGAAACAGGATGCAAAACTGAAGGGGGAAAAAAAGTTTATGTATCAACTGAATGTCTTGGAATAAATTTTTTCAACATGTACTTCAAATCTTTTTTTTCCCTTCACTTTCCCAGTGTCAGCAATGTAAGATACAAAAATAATCGGTCACATATTTAAGTATTGGCATATCTAGCATTAACTTAAGTGAATGAATGAAATACAGCAGCAATTTTTCTTTTCTGGTCTTGCTGATTACTACTAGGAACTACTTTATTTGAGGGGAAATAATAAAATAAAAAAATCCTAAACATTTTCTTTGCGATTTATGTGATGGAGTTGACATATTGTGGCACTGGCACATATAATATAAGCTTAATTACTTAAAATGAAAAATAGATATAAATAATAATAATATAAAGCTCAACAGAATCTGCATGACCTTGTAGAACTCATAGCATGTGAAACATTATATATGTATTTTAAAAAGTATTAGGACAGCTGATAAATCTTAAACTATTATAAATTATGAAATATAATTATAAAACATATAAATAATAAAATGCATAACTCCATTTTTTAACCTCATCCTTCCATCAGGACATACTTACGTTTCTTTAAAAGATGTGTTGTTGTTTTTAGGTTTAATATATTTTAATCTACATAAAATACTGAGTTACATTCTGAAGTGATAATGTAATGATTGTATGACTGAATGAAATGTACATTTTGATTACCTAAAAAGGAAATAAAGTTAATTAGTATACATTTGTGTTAAGAACCTTCGACTTGTTAGAGTTGCTATTTTAAAAACTAGTGGTAGACAGTCCAGAATCAGTTCAGAATCAGAGACCGTTAGCAGAGCAGTTGAAACATGACATTTTCATCTAAACTTTATGGTACACTTAATGTAAACACCTAAAACGTACAGTTAATGGTTATCTTTGAACAATTTAGGCCAAGGTTCAGGCATTGAACAAGGTGTAATTTAAAGATCTTTAAGATCTCACATTGAAAGACAAAAGATTTGCTGATGTCTCCTTTTAGGCTTCTTTAAAGTAATGGACAGCATTTGAAAGAGAAGATACAGTCCGACAGAGATGAACACAGGATATGCATTCTTTGGTTCTGTGACCTAGTATTAGCGTATATTATCAGTGACGCAAAATCAAAGCAGAGTTCTGGCATTGTTCTTAATGTCAGTTCTTTCTAATTCACTGTGTCCTTTCTGTTTCTTTGGCTTTTGTGCTGGGAAATCAGAAAAAAAAAAAACAGAGATGCTTTGCAGGGGGAGAGAATGATCTGGAATGAAGTGCAAATCAATGATTCGTCAGGACATTCAGAAAAAGATGGAAACTCCTGTCAGAGGTGCACAACCTTAGCAATGTACCTCTGGGAAACTTAAATGTGACCTAACGTTGGCTTTCCTGCACTTTTAGTTTTTGTTGGATGGTCAATTAAGGCTCATGAGAAAAAAACGGAGACCCAAAATAAATGGACAGAAAATTGATAGAAACCCAAAAGTGAAAATTCTGTCATTGATGAAAGAGCTATAATAGCTACTTCAGCTAAGGTCGTAAACCGAGGCCACAGAACCGTGTGGCTAGTAAGAGCATGGCTTTACCTACTCTGGCACCAAATTCTGGTTACCAAAGTGACCCATTTATTTCGGGAAAATGAAGATGCATTTCCAATAGGTTTAGGTAGAAAGAAAAAAACGGCTAAAAGTTGTTGTGTGATTTTAAGAATTTCAAATAAAGCCAAAGCAGTAATTTTTCCACCGACAAGCTAAAAGGAACAGGCAGTTCAGTGACGAGATGCCTGGGGAATCACACATCTAAATGTGCACATCTGCAGCAGACCTTATTTTGCCGATTTAATTACAGGTAAAATAAATATAACTTAATTCAGTCTTATGGAATTGTTTTCCCTCACACCAGAATGTTGAAGATTGTATCTATATGATTTTAAAGCCAATTTAATATCAATATATTACATATTGATCACTATATTGATCGCCATCAGTGAACTATTCCCGCAGGTAAACTATAATATAATGATTCTTTTTATATATATATATATAATAAAACACTAGAGAACAATATACACACAATATGAAATTTGAAATAGAGTTCAACATTCTGCTGCATGTCTGGGAAAACAAAATAACTTTATGTGATCTCATATATTATTTAGTTATTTATTCATTCATTGCTGGGCGACATCACATATTGAAACTCTCAGCTGCTATTTACTATAGAGTCGGATACTTTTATTCATAAAGAGCAAGAAATTTAGTGAGGGGGCTAGTTATATTGCTTATATTTAGGGTGGGTTGTTATTTTGTTATATGGTTGTTAGTTGTTATTATTTCTCGTCAGCCATCTCGACCCTAACCAATCAAAAGTGCTTTCTGCGGTATTCAAAAACATGTTCTTAAAAGTTACTTTGGTAAGAAAATTGACACATAAAAGTAGTCTGAATAATCATTCATTAAAAATTTAACAGGCAAAAGAAAGTGGGACTGGATGTGACACAAATAAAATAATGACGAGTAAATAAACATCTAGAGCTATTTGGCTGACTAGCAAACAAACCCTACATAACTGCTTTTCAAACAGCCTTATTTTTATGGATCATTTTATAATACTGAAGTGTAGTTCCTTGTGTGTGTAAACTTACTTGGTAATAAAGCTCCTTCTCATTCTGATTCTGAGTCTAGAGGATTCTTGTTAAGAATCTCGACACACAGAGAGTCCCTGCTGAACCAAAACACTTGATATTAGTCTGCACTGAATTTGTGTCAAAGCTCACCAAACTTGAACCCCGAAATGTAAAATTTGCATAGGGAAATTCTTCAGAAGTCCAAATCCTTAAAATTCCATTGAAATGACTCGATTTTCCAACAAAATTTTCCCCGGGCAACAGTAAATGTGACCACATTGCAGTTCAAAAGTTGTGATTCCTAATGTCTGTTTTACTTTTTGCATGTGCCTGTAGACAATGAGCGCATGTTGGTGTTATGCTATGTGATATTGCAAGAGGGAAGGTGTTTGGTATAATTAGGGAAATATCAGCGATATCGCCTTTCTCTCTTCTCTCTGAGATGATGAGCTGTACTGCTGGGTCTGTTGTTGTCTAATTCCTGCTAACAGCAGCCGGTGTAATCACACACCCCAATTAGCCACCCCTGTGCCCCACTTCCCCCAACTACTTCCTCTGCATGCCTCTCCTCACCACGCTGCGTAATGAGCTTTCATCTGTCGCTGCAGTCCTTATAGGAAAAGAGCAGAAAAGAGCACCTCAGAGTTACAGTACAATCTGTCTCAGACTGTCTACAGTTGTACAGTACTGTCTCTCTAAATCCTGGATTCTTAGGTTTATTTTGAAAGAAGTCTTGCTTTTACATGTACAGTAACCATGTGCTCATATTGGAGTGTAAAATGAGTGAGTTGCACCCTCAAGGAGGGAGATCCCCCCGAAGAGTGATCAATATCAGCATGCTCATCTGTATTCCAGCACCTCCTCTCTTTTCACTGTCTGTTTGTCCTCTTATCTCTGCATGTCCTCGACAAATCAATGAGCCAGTCGTTAGTACTGGTTGGTCTACAGAGCCTGCCTGTTCAGCACAGAGAAATGTCCCATATTAGAACAAGCCCAAAGAATCTTCATGATTGTATGCTGTGTTTCTGGCTGATGGATGGTGGGATGCAAATCCTTAAAATTCCATTGAAATGACTCGATTTTCCAACAAAATTTTCCCCGGGCAACAGTAAATGTGACCACATTGCAGTTCAAAAGTTGTGATTCCTAATGTCTGTTTTACTTTTTGCATGTGCCTGTAGACAATGAGCGCATGTTGGTGTTATGCTATGTGATATTGCAAGAGGGAAGGTGTTTGGTATAATTAGGGAAATATCAGCGATATCGCCTTTCTCTCTTCTCTCTGAGATGATGAGCTGTACTGCTGGGTCTGTTGTTGTCTAATTCCTGCTAACAGCAGCCGGTGTAATCACACACCCCAATTAGCCACCCCTGTGCCCCACTTCCCCCAACTACTTCCTCTGCATGCCTCTCCTCACCACGCTGCGTAATGAGCTTTCATCTGTCGCTGCAGTCCTTATAGGAAAAGAGCAGAAAAGAGCACCTCAGAGTTACAGTACAATCTGTCTCAGACTGTCTACAGTTGTACAGTACTGTCTCTCTAAATCCTGGATTCTTAGGTTTATTTTGAAAGAAGTCTTGCTTTTACATGTACAGTAACCATGTGCTCATATTGGAGTGTAAAATGAGTGAGTTGCACCCTCAAGGAGGGAGAACACCCCGAAGAGTGATCAATATCAGCATGCTCATCTGTATTCCAGCACCTCCTCTCTTTTCACTGTCTGTTTGTCCTCTTATCTCTGCATGTCCTCGACAAGTCAATGAGCCAGTCGTTAGTACTGGTTGGTCTACAGAGCCTGCCTGTTCAGCACAGAGAAATGTCCCATATTAGAACAAGCCCAAAGAATCTTCATGATTGTATGCTGTGTTTCTGGCTGATGGATGGTGGGATGGAATAACAGACAGTGGCTGAATTCATTCAGAAACACCTCTCTGGTCTTTATCTTTTGGTGTATGTTATGTTTTACCTTAAAAGTTTGCCCACTAACAGGATTCCATTCTAAAATTAAAAATTGCAATACATGTACAGTGGAAACCTAGAAGTCTGAGATCAGTAGTGAGCGGTTCTTAAAAGAACCATTTTTTTCTTAGTGTGAAGAACATTTTAATAATCTAAAGAGCTCTTTTCAACTATAAAGGTGCTTTATGGAACCATCAATACCAATAAAGAAACTTTATTTTTAAGTGTGTAGTGCACACAATTATATATGTTTTTTTAAACAATTATATATGTTTTTCTCTATATTTCTACCAATGTATTATATTGGATTTTTTCATTTTCTGTTTTATATTTCATCTCTACTGTGTTATTCCTATGTATGTCTGCACTATCATGTATGTTTGTACTATGTCTGTACTTTCTTCTGCACTGGAAGCTCTTGTCGCCAAGACAAATTGCTTGTGTGTGTACTACTACTACTACTACTTCTACTACTAATAATAATTTAATATAACATTATGTTCTCTCTGCAATCTCTGATGTAATCAGCCTTGTTTCCTTTATATTAGCGCTGTTTTGGACGGATTGTATGAATGCATTCGCTTTTCAAGTTTAGCAGCTTAAAATGATCTAATCGCATGCAGAGAAGCAAAATGGGGTTAAAGGGTTAGAATAGAAATTGTGCTTCAATAATTTTGCGTAAATTGCGTTAAATTATTTTAATGCTTTAAGGATTGTAAAATTAATCGCACGCGTTAACACGTTAAGGTTGACAGCCCTAATATATATATATATGTATATGGGGTTTTATTTTTATAATATTAACATATTTAAGTTTTTTTTTTCTAAATCCTTTCTTAGTCCTCTATTTCTAAGTTTAAATAAGACTGCAAAGGCCAGATTTTTTATTATTTATTTATTTTTTACAATATGGTCTCAGCCTTTTGGACCCCACTTTATGACATGTGACATGTGGCCAAGTATGGTTACCCATACTAGGAATTAGTGCTCTGCATTTATCCCATCATAAGTGCACACACACAGCAGTGAACACACACACACACCGTGAACACACACCCGGAGCAGTGGGCAGCCATTTATGCTGCGGCGCCCGGGGAGCAGTTGGGGGTTCGGTGCCTTGCTCAAGGGCACCTCAGTCATGGTATTGAAGGTGGAAGAGAGCGCTGTACATTCACTCCCCCCACCTACAATTCCTGCCGGTACGAGACTCGAACTCGCAACCTTTGGGTTACGAGTCCGACTCTCTAACCATTAGGTCACGACTTTCCCCTTATGCTGGGACAGAGATAAAGTTCACTGGGCCCGGGACAAATTTTGTACCTTCTCTCCAGGCCAAATGAGTCAACTGCTCCCACTGTATGTATTTGTGTATGTTGGCAGAAGTGTTGCCACATCCAGCATCCAGTAAAATGGGATGTTTGATATGATGGTGACTTCACACTTTATAAAACCTCTGCTACTGGCAGGTCATGACACTTCACAGAACAAAAACGAACTAGTTCTTTTGAACAGTGATAAACTGAATTTGATCTGATACAAGGCACCGCTGCTGTGGTATTCTGCTAAAACGGAGATGGGGGTCTTCACACATAACATCTGAAAGTCTTAAGGCACAACAAATGGTCATATTTAAATGATATGCAAATATTGGATGCTGAGGGTTGAGTTTTGTCATTTGTGTGAAGATTGAGTGAAATGATGCAGGAATCATTTTTCTTTGATTTGCACCATGAATATGTATTTTCTGAAAACATTATTAATGGCTCCTTGTTTACATATTCACGCTCATATAAATGCCTCTTCACTAATAATGTGTGAAAAAAGTTTGTCTGTTAAGTTTGAGACCATGTTGTCTATCAAGGGTAATGATGGTTTACGGATATGGATGAAGTAAAACAGCATTAATATTTGAGAACATTCGTGGCTATTAGTTGTTTGAAAGAATTAGTTGTTTGAACTAGACACCTCTTTTTTCTTCTTTTGGAACAACTTCTTCACCAAAAGTGAGCGAATAACACCACCATTCACTTGCCTAAAAAAAAATCAGAACAAAGAGCGGGCTTTCATTGTGTGCTTTCATTTGTAAATCACTGCAGCTATGATATTATGGTCACATGCTTAGAGCACTTCCTGTTTGTTTTCCTTCCTCATTTACTTTTTATCATACTTTTTATCATAACTGCATGCACTTGTCTCCAAGTGATTACTCCACACAGCAAACCACACCAAGATCATTAGAAGTGTGAAGCCAGACTATCACAGTACGCAGTTGACCTTTGAATCCAAAAATTCCTTTGTTGTCTTAATGAATAGTCCTTTATAAAACGGATAGTTCCAATCTTTGATTCTGATTGGTCAACAGTCGTGGCCTAATGGTTAGAGAGTTGGACTTGTAATCCAAAGGTCACAGGTTTGGGTCTCGGTACCGGCAAGGATTGTAGGTGAGGGGAGTGAATGTACAGCGCTCTCTTCCACCTTTAATACCACGTCTGAGGTGCCCTTGAGCAAGGTACTGAACCCCCAACTGCTCCCCGGGCGCCGCAGCAAAAATGGCTGCCCACTGCTCCAAGTGTGTGTTCACGATGTGTGTATGTGTGTTTACTACTCACTGCTGTGTGGGATAAATGCAGAGCACAAATTCCGAGTATGGGACACCATACTTGGCCACACACTTTCACTTCACTTCTGTGTAATACTGCGCAACACCTTTAGCAACATAAGCAATCAATAATATAGCGTCAAAACTGTTCCATGTTTTATGTATTTCAGCAAAAATTAGCTGATTATCATATGAAGTATGTTATGTTGCCTATAAACTTTTCTCATATGGGAGAGACGTTGATATGTGCCACAGTATCCGAAGAGCGGAGGAAATATTACTGTATTTATTAGTTTTATGTTTCAGGTATGATACTGTATGACCATCAGTTTACACTGTAATGACGCTTCCAAACTCGCGCTGTGCCGCAAATTGGTCTGTTTTAAACTAAAAGACGGAAAACAGCCGTTTTCTCATGCTGAGAGATAAGGAAATGTATATATGTGAGAAAAATATCATATATGGTGTTAAAAAAAAATAAATGACACTGCGGATGAGAACAGTTCCTATTCACTGTTTTTATTTAAGCTCCATACGATGAGGCATGTTTCATCGGAACATTCTCTTGCCGTTTACTGTTGCTGTCAGGAATTATTTTGTATCGGAAGGACTGCAAGTTCAATTTAAAGTTCCATTTAATAAGCTAATTAATATTTTTATTGTGTGGTAACCGTTTTATAAAAGCAATAAGGGACACGAGACATTGTGAATAAGCCACTGCCTCTCGCCTTATTGCTTACTTATTTGTTTTAGTTTAGTTTATATAATATAGTGATTTTGGGACAAACCTCTTAAATGTGAATTGGACAGTTTATAAACCATTCACATAATTGAGTGAAATTGTAAAACTTCTGCCATTGGTTTTGGTTGACCCAACATTGTTATGTCAGGCTGGTTTGGCCTGATCAATGTTCAAATAGACACTACAGAGCTACAATCTTTACAGGTAAACCAACTTATAAAGTACTTAAGACCTGTTTACACAAAAATGAATGTTCAAAATTAATAAACATTCTAATTTGAATGAGTGGCTGTTGATGTGTCTGTTCAGGCCAACACAAACATTCACATTTCATCAATGCAACAGAAGATTTTATGGAGGAATGAAAAAAGTTGGCCAAACAATTAGATTTTTTTTGGTCACATGCCTGAAGCTGCTGCTGTTTCCAGAAATGGAAATGTTGCATGCCTTATTAGACTAATAATCTGATGGTTAGTTAAAGTAATGTGTTCCTTACATTAATAAGATGCGGTTACTTTAAGGGTTTGGAATGGAAAGTGATGTTGACATGTTTTCACGCAGTTCGATGATGTGAAGGAAGTTGACGAGAACAATAAAAAAGTAAAGCAAGCACAAGTATGAATCTTAACAGACAGAACAGGAAAGTCACCACTACCCTTGTGTTCCAGGTTATGTCTGCTTTTCCATAAGTGCCATCTACTGTTTATTAGACTAATAATCTGATGGTTAGTTAAAGTAATGTGTTCCTTACATTAATAAGATGCGGTTACTTTAAGGGTTTGGAATGGAAAGTGATGTTGACATGTTTTCACGCAGTTCGATGATGTGAAGGAAGTTGACGAGAACAATAAAAAAGTAAAGCAAGCACAAGTATGAATCATCTTAACAGACAGAACAGGAAAGTCACCACTACCCTTGTGTTCCAGGTTATGTCTGCTTTTCCATAAGTGCCATCTACTGTCAGAGACTAAATGTACATTTTCATTCAGCATTTTTTTCACATTGGTCTGAACAGACAAATCACATGCTAAATTCAGACCAAATTTTCATGCTAAACATTCATGTTGGTCTGAACAGGAATTAGAAGGGCTTTTTACACAGCGCTTAACCCTGGTAGAGGAAGGTTTTACATTTCTAATTTAGAAGCAGTGTTAGCGTCGCCTTTTAACTGGGGTTATGACCCTGCTCTAGAAACCCTGCTTAACAAAGCACTGCCGTGCTAAAAGTGTACAGTGTGAAACGATGCAGTGGTAGAACGTTACAACTAGATGCTTAGCAACAGACACCCAATCGAATGCTTCATTTTCACATGCTTGGACAGTCACAGAAACACTGGGTGTTGTAAGTTATAAGTTTCAGTATTTGAGGGGGGGAAATGTCAAATAGTGACAGAAAACATTTCAAGAAGGCCGAAATGTCCATTCAAGAAAAACTTGATAGTTTTCAATATGTAATATGAGGATGTGCAACACTAAAGCCTTTATGTAAACAGGTCGCATACTGCATTCATCCAGTCAATGACACTGAATGTTAACCTAGGGTTTAGGAACATTGTGAAACATCAGCAATCAACAGAGACTGCAAATATGAATTGTGGCAATCAAAGTCAAAAAAGAGAAAACCCTCATTTGAGAACTATGAAAAGTGATACCATTAGTGATGGCCCTGCAACAAATTCACTATGTACTCTGAACTCTTCAGTTACACTATAATGATCTGTATGAATATGTAAATAAGATGACTTCAAAGTAGTAACAAATAATAATTGACTTGGCAACATTGTTTTATCATATTTTGGAGAATTTCTAGTTTCCGTTACACCGCTTGCCCACATTTGCAGCAATTCAATTAAAATTCTGGATTACCACCTACCACCCTGGTTAAGCGCACTACAAAGCATCAATACATTCTTCATACATACAGTAGTGCAAAGATGCTATAGACAAAATTTATATTTGTCTGCAATGTTTTTCTAGTATATTCACCTTTAAGACTAAAGCTTCTCAACTTTTTACAACACGTAACTTTTGTTTTGCACGGTGTTGCAGGTTACACCAAAGTCAGCCATCCACCAACACCGCTCACCACGGCACCTAAGCCATGCACACACAGAGACTCACATACAGGCACAACGCACTCTCACCTCCCAGCCCTCTGCTGAGCTGTTTGTTTAGGAATCTTGGCCTGAAAATTGTATTCCATCGACCATGCTCGCTATCAACACACAATTATCTGGGTTAATCATGTGGAACAGTGGCAAATTCACCTGGGGCTTAGGAACTAATGACATTCGCGTCTGGCCTGCTTTAGTGAAATAGCCCCACACCTGCAGCAGGAGAGACGAGATTGCCAAAGCAAATTTGGTCTCATTTTGTCCCCCTCCCATCTAACGCTGCACCCTCACCCCCTTTTTTGCAACACTCTTTCTCTTTCATTTCCCTGCTCTCTTTTTAAATCTCCCTTTTTTGTGCTTACGACTGTTTGCTCTCCCATTTCTTCACTGGTTTCCATTCATACCTTCTCTTTCCTTCTTTACATTTCTCTGTTTTTATCCTGTCACCTTTTCATTTTTTGATTGTTGCATTTTCTTCTCATTCTTTCGATCTCCTTCTCCCACATACCCATTGCTTTCCTTCAGGTGTCACCTTCTTTGTATCCATTTTTAAACAGTGAGTCTGTCAGAATACATCAGCAAAGGCGTCAGAGTTGTCATTGTCAATAGGGTGAAGAATACCACTCTGAGCAGCCTATCAAGACTCATCAGATGGGAAATGCATAAAACACCAGAGCATCAGTCGAAAGCTGAGATGCCTACATGCACGCTGGACGGCGAGATGTGCTCACACTGCATAATCATGGTGCGATTGTGAGCCGGTAGAAAGATGCTGTCACGACATCACCTCTCCCACAATCCCCCAGCTTTATGAAGTCATTTCAGCCAACTTCCAATACAGGAAGAGAGTCTCATCGCTCATAATTATTTATCAATACTGTGACATACTTTTCTCATCACAGGCCGCATCCATGTGTGAAATAGCAGCGTGCAACTGGGAGATTATTACCTGTGTGATTGTGATAGGCTCCCTGTGTGCTTGGGATAATCAGCAAGGCACTGCCACAGACAAGGCTGCCAATCAATGCAACACTGAATCAACTCAACTCCTTCCCCCAATCACATTGGTGTTGCATCTAGATCTGGATAAGTTGGCATACCGTCTTACATGCAAACTGCATTGCCAGCACCCATTGCTTCCACAATAGAAGATGTGTGTTTATGTTAATCATGTCAGATGCCAAGCAAGTAAGAATAGAAAGCTATTGCATGGCTATTCAGTCCTAAAATGCAGAGGCCAGACACCATTGAGCACTCTTGTATATGCTCCACACTGGGCCAAGATGCTCTACGTTAATTGAAAACTAAAATAAATAATCAAATTTAGGGCTTAAAGGTGCATTTTAGCACACGCAAAGGAAGCGTGCACATGGGAACGTGGTGGTGTTATCCTCCAAAGTCCATGACATGGTTTAACAGTCTCATAGAATTTATAAAACACCCCTGAAGGCCCACATAATCTCTCCTTTTTTCCGCTTAATGGGAGATAATACAGGAGCGTACCCTGATGAATCAACACGCAACAGCAGCTTTAGTTTGATAATTAATACCGACGTTGGAAATAGATTTGTGATTTGGCAGCGAAGGTCTCTCAGTCTGATACGGCACAAGCCAGGCCTCCCGTTCCAGACGGATCTGCATCCATTCAGCTAAACTCATTTTTTCAATAGTGTTAATTCTTTGACTAAAGCCTGTTATCTCATTAAGAGCCCTGCCATGGGATCCGATGGCTCCCTGACATCTGAATTCATTCGCCTCAAAATTAGTCCTGACACAAATTTAATGAAAAAAAATTCTCCAAACACAGGAGATTAGAAGACAGGCCAGGAATATCAGGAAAATTCCTTTCTATAGAAAGGGATGTTTTTTTCCTTCAGAGGTGGTTTAATAACATTTTCATGCTGCCTCTGTATTCGGTTGTTTCATTAAAACCTTGTGTGTATTGAGGTCAGACGTAAATCCTTCCTTCTAAGATCCTTAAATCTTGAAGCTGAATTGATCTTTTCTACTGCAACTTTGGGATTCTTCATGTCAGTCTCTGATTCAATGATCAATGACATATTTGATTAGACTGTCGCATCATTTCTTTATTAATCTTGTGACCAAAACAATTCCAAACAAAAGAGGCGGATGCTAAGTAAAATCCCTCTTCATCAGGCACCTTACTTCCTTATTCTTCACACCTCCTCTTCCCATCAGTCCCTGCTGCACGAGTACCAGCGCTGATAATTCTCTGCTTGAAAAAAGACATGAAAGCACTCATGGATGAAAGAAACTTAGATTTAATCTTTCTCTCTCACACACTTCCAGTACACTGTGTCGATCATTTTTCTCAGGAAGAGTGTGGAGAGGCTGGGATGCGAAAGGGGGAGGACAGAATTTCTTCTGAAATGAGAGAGAATGGGTGCAAAATCATTCTGATCATTAGTGAGAAGAAATAAGTTTTCTAGCCCTAATCTGAA
Organism: Sinocyclocheilus rhinocerous; assembly: GCF_001515625.1. Classification (NCBI taxonomy): domain Eukaryota; kingdom Metazoa; phylum Chordata; class Actinopteri; order Cypriniformes; family Cyprinidae; genus Sinocyclocheilus; species Sinocyclocheilus rhinocerous. The sequence continues at coordinate 2,724,054 of NW_015645076.1, read as the reverse complement.
TAGTGACAAATCAGAATGTTTATGAATGTTTTAAAATCTAGCGTAGCGTTAGTTCTGGCAGGTCACGTTAGTCAAGCTCGCATCAGCTGACTCTCAGCTGATCCCCATCAACCTATGGGAATACGACACCTATCTAAGCATTCATACATAAGGTCCCTCAGTATTATCAGCAGTTTTCGCATTGCTCAATAGCTAATTACCCTCCTCCATCCCCAGCTCCTCCTCTGTCAGTCAGGATTCAGCCTTCTGATTCTCCTTTGAATCAGACTAATTCTAAAATGTGTACATAACATTATTGAACTTTAACGATATCTGCAATACATTTATGTTGGTTCTGTTCTGTTTACCCTGTTCTGTTTACCTTCTGTCTATGCAGAAACCAACGATAAAGATGGCTCCCGAAGACAAGAAGACGCTGTGCAGTGCCAAGTTGAGTAAAAACACAGTCTTTGCATTGCCTTCCTTCTCATCCCAACATTTTAGGAAAGAATGGATGAACTTTATTTTTAATGAAGTTCCAGACCACGTCAGTAAGAACTTGGTCCTTTGTTCACTTCATTTCACCGCGTAATCATACAAACAAGGCACAATTCGAAGCAGGATTTTCAGAAAGACTGAAACCAAAAGACAATGCTATGCCAACTATATTCAGATCCGACAGTAATGTCACACCACACAATTGTTAGCAGTGGCGGCTCGTGGGTTTTAAAATAGAGGAGGCACACTAATTGTATTGGTCTGGGATCTCTGCCGATTATTATTATTATTATTTGTTTAACCACTTTAAAATGGCTTTTTGGTTGCTTTTAGTCAGAAAACGTAAAGAAAATGACATACATACAGCAAGATAATATAATTTCACTTACCTGGCCTATCACTTGAAGCAAACATCCATCCCTTCTTAAAAGTCTGTGTTAAAAGAGAGCTGCCTGTTGCGCCATTTAATTAAGCCGACTGCTGTAGCCTATATCCAGCTTAGGC
>NW_015645076.1:2712129-2722608 GCF_001515625.1 Sinocyclocheilus rhinocerous | reverse complement strand
ACATTTGCGATAGAAAAGCGGCGCTTTCACGTTATGGTATTACAACTGTGAAATTACAAACAAAAAATACACATTCTGAGACATGAACTGGTGAGAATTGTGAATTTTATTAACATTAAATCGTCCTCCTCCCATTTTCACCTCAAAATTATGGGGAAGCTGTGCCTCCCGTGCCTCCCCCGACGAGCCGCCACTGATTGTTAGTAAGTGTTTTCATTACGTGGTTACTATTGCTTTGTCTGTTATTACAGATAGTTTATAAGTGGACCTCAGAGAACAATACAAAATAATTAAAAAAATTATTTGAATTCATGTTGGTTTTATTTGATTTTGAAAAAACTTTTAAAAGTTTAGGCCTAAATTTCATTTAGGCAGACAAAATTTTTCAAATATTAATAAGCAAATAATCAGTTTTGTTTAAAAAAACATAAATAATCAAAGTAAAAGGTTTCTTTACAAGAGTTCCATTCTTTAAATTAGGCTTTCTCAGTAAAGTTTTTCATTTTATGCCCCTCAAAAATATCAAAATGAATTTTAATTCAAAAATTTAAAACATAAAAGGTGTATTCAAGTCATTGTATGTATGAATTGCATCATTTATTCATTTTCAAAGAACCATCAGCACTGCTGCATCCATATTTTTTTCTAAGCTCTTAAATTTGGGAATGTTTGGAAATAAATTTTATTAACATTTGGGGCCTAATGTTAATAACCAATTGAGATTATAGAAATAACAGGAGAAGATCTGAGAAAAGAAAAAAGAAGGAAAAAAGAAAGAAAGCACAATATGATGCACTATATACAGTATGCAAATATTATCTCTCCTAAAAAGAGTAGCGGGCAGCCCTAGCAGGGTGAAAGAGAAAGGATCTGACAGGCTCACTGCCAAAGATGGACAGGGTTTGTTCAACACCTCAGCGTGTGTGACATGTCTAACAGCGGCATGCTGATCTCTCCGATCCTCATTAACCTGCCACAGAGCAGAGAGGGGAAACACGGGGCACAGGGGCGCACAGCAATCACAGAACTCATTATGGCCCCTAAAAGAGTTGGTCAGAGCGAGTGTGCAAAAGAGAGAGCGAAACAGAGAATAGCCAAAGGAATGAGAGTGCTGGCTGGCATCTTTGGAAAATTAAAGAACAGCCTTTTGCTGAAGAGTTCTCTGTAAATGAGATATAAGTGGGATTCACACAATGCAGAAGACGTTCACAGCACCGCCGATTGTGGCCCCTGAATTTGATTCAAATCAACTGTCTGTTTTCCTCCCTGATAATATAAAATCAGTCATCCAATGCCCTCTCCAGGGACAACATGCCAGGCCCCGGGCCCTTTGACCAAAAGCTCATCTCAGAATATGACCTCCGGAGGGCCCACTCATAAACAGACGAAGGTAGAAGGGAGCATAATTGTGGAGGGGACAGTGGTTCAACACCGGGTCCCCAGGTTGAGAGGTCTTGAATCCAGAAACAGTCATTTTCTCTTCTTGGCTAGCATGAGCAGGAGGTAATTGTGCCCCCTGGGTGTGTCTTCTAGATGAATAACATGATCCAAAAAATGAGAGCCAAGTAGTACAAATACAAGTAGTCTTTGGACTTTGGCCTGCATTGAATAAAATCATATATGTAAAGTTGTCACAATAAAATATCATGAGGTGTAACCATCAAGAATAACATAATTACATATTTTCTTACACCTTGAATACATGTCTATTTTTGTTTCAAGGTGAAAAGTATTTTTACAAATATTTTGAATTAGTAATACATAAATATTACGTTTTACAACCTAAAAGAAACCTTTCTTTATAAAGTTCTGTGATATTTTAACCTCCTGAAACCCTGTGACCTCATATGAGGACATTATATTTTGGTGTATTTAAATTAAAACATTTTAATTCATGTCCGCATTCACAAAAATGAGAGGGACACCAACTTTAAGAGGCCTTTTTGCTTGCTTTGCAGTAAACTTTGGCATGTTTTATTTATTTATTTGTGCGAGCGAGTTTAGTGTCAAGTATTTGCGTCTAGTCGCCTCTTTTAACCGTAGGTACCTCCAAGATAAAGTGCGAAGAGATTAAAATGCTTCACCGCTTGTCGTTAAAGCTCCTGAGGTAATTGTTTTGGACAGTTCTATCTCTCTGGGACAAAGACCCTCGGTGATGAGGGGGACGGACAACTGCGAAAGCCGCGGGAAAATATTGCGCGGGGAGTTGTGGGCAAGCACCAGTAATGAATCTGCCAACAGACCTTGTGAAAAAAAAAAAAATGAATCTGAGGGGATATGACCGAATCCGACTCCCCCTTATTCATTAAAACCTACCTTAAAACATCAATTCATTGCAGAGGTTTGACGAGGGTCGGGACTGACAGAGATGTTTAAGTTGGTTGCGGCGGCGGAAGCGGATGTGACAGGTTCAGGTGTATTTATACACGCCAAGCTCGCAACTCACTGTCAGGGCTGTCATCTGTCAGGATGGAACGACAACAGCTTCGCGGGCTTATTGTTGTTGTTGTTGTTTTGTAGATGTCATTATTTTATCACTTTGAGCAGGAGTCCAGGATTCATCAGGAAATCATTTTTAAAATGCACATACTAGGAAGAAGAGCAATAAGACGGCATTATAAAATGAAAAAGTGCGCTTTGATTTTGAATGGCGAAGACATGCTCAACCACAGACATTCACATGGTTCGTTTTGAAGTATTAGCAAAACAACAAAGCTAATGCTTTTCACGGAACTTACGTAATTACCCATTATACATTGTGATATAGCCTGGTTCGTTGGTCCGTTAGATCGGATTGCTTTCTCACTACAACCGAACCGCTCCAGAGTTCGTTTTCAATCGAGCCGAGGCCCCCTCCTTCAGGCGATCTTGGATCGATTGTTTTGGCGCGGATCCGAGCGCGATTGCAGTGTTCACATATGCCCAAACGAACCGAGCTAAGGGGGGAAACGCGCCAGGTTCCGAAACAACGGGCCAGGTGTGATTTATAAGTTGCGTCAAACTTTAAAGATAGATCCGCGCTGATGAGTCGCTTCACTTCATCAAACTCCACCATCTCTCTGAGCATCTCAGGTGTCTGTTTGCCTTTTCCAATTATAAAGGTGTGACAATAGACCGAACGAATGTATTGTAATTCTTTCATGCAAGAATGACTGTAAACGGAGAAAACGAGGTTTGATCAAAATGTGCCAATTTGATTCATGTTTATTTCAAATGTACAGTTATCTGAGCTCCCGTGTCTTATTCATAAAACAGTGATTTATTTTTCAATCTCAGCACTGTTGTTTCAGCTATCTGGGATAAGCTTTTGGATAAGTCCCACAGTTCCCTGTGGTGAGCGCTTCTTCCATAATGTGACAGCTTTCAAGAACTGAAGCAACACTGCTCTCTGGCGGTTGCTTTCTATATTTATGCATTAACCAAATTAAATGCATAACTCTATTGTAAATGTATGCTTACCTTTTGCACAAATTCATATTTAATTAAAACATTCTTATTCTCTGAACAATATCACAATATATGTATATATATATATATAGATATAGATATAGATATAGAGATATATAGATATATATAGATATGAGACACAATGTTACTATGTCATATGTTATATATATTTGATATATTTTTTATAATAATTATATTATTATATTATGTCTGTCAGTGATAAACCACTTCTAAATCATCTGATATTGTACTTCATCATTATAGACATTATGGTGACTCTGAAAATTTGGGACATCTGAATGGTTCTAAAATGTTTCAGGGATGCTTATTAAATAGTCTGCAGCTGACCAGAGAAATAGTGAGTGACATTTCTTTTTTTCCTTTCACATGAGAAAGTTGAGATCACAAGAAACTTTGTTCTGTTCAGGTCACATACTTATTTTTGAGGTGGCTGAGTCAGTCGTAAACAACAGGTCCAAGTTTCTACATTGTTGGCCATATCAGTGTATTCTGACAAAAATTTGCAAGCAGCATTTAAATCACAAATATTTCATTATATTATAGTAGATTTTTTACTAATTCTTTTTGGAGCTACTGCCATTGAGATAAATGGGAATGTTAATGGATATAATAAAGCATTCTGCATTAGTTCAGGCAGGCCTTCACTATCAGCTGAAAAAAAAAAGTTTCAAACCCAGCCCATATCAGCTGATCCAATTTATATGCACCCAGTTGGCAAACAGGGCGCCTTATTTAAACACCATTTCAGTCAGCCTGCTTTGCTGCTTCCAATGCACACTGCTTTACAACCTACCTCCTCCCCAGTTCCTCCTTTAACTTGTGTCTGTTGTCATTGTTGCATGCTCTGTTCTCGGGGGGATTTCTGTGTAGCTCTCCCAGTCTTAAATTGGGATGGCTACCCCTACAAGCTGCTGCTATTTCCCTGTCATAACTTTTCATGGAGCTCATGAAAAGGATTGGAATTTAGAGCAGAGCCATACAGCCAAATGTAAATTCAGCAAAACATGCCAATAAAAAGTTGACTTAAAAGTTTGTCTATAGTATTTAGTATAGTATTTTATTTACTAAAGTGTTACATTTTACATGAAGGTTTGTGAAATAGTTTATGAAGCTGGTTGAAGAGTACAGCACCTTCATCAATTTTTTTCACTAATGACTTTTCAAACAAGAGGATTTGACTGCACTGAAGGAGTGCACAAACTGAAATCTCATAATTTAGTATGATTGATTTATTTAGTTTTTTTTTATTATTATGAATGTTATTATTTTGTTTAGTTCAATTAAATTTCTGCAGTCAAAAACAACAAATAATAAAAAGGCAAAAGAAAATATATATATTTAAAAAGCATAACATAAAATCTAGAGCCAAGAAAAATATATAATGAAAGAAAATAAATCAATATATAAACATAACAAAACATTACCAAAAAACTGGTGGATAGGCTGTTTCTCCACTTCTTCTGTTTCTGTAGTTTCAACAATTGTAGTGCTTAATCAAAATGTTCACCAGTCTGAATATGACTTTTTAAACATTCTTAAAAAAATAGTTCATTCGAATTATTGAATAACAATTCAGTTGTCACATATTTTTTTCTTCTCCACAAAAGGAGAAGTTTAGCAGAATGTTGGGGTTGCTCATTTCCATACAATGAACGTGAATGGTAACTAGGAGCTTTTCAAAGCTGTGGCTGTCAGTAGAAAAAAACTGAAAAATCTCCACCTTTAAAAGCAATTTGAAATAGTGATAATAAAGACAAATTCAGCATATGTTAAAATTATCATTGATATTTTTGTAAAATCTTTTCTGTGAACCCTCTAGCACCCCCTTGTGGCCCCCTGGGTACATTTAATTATTTGTTTAAAGAACATTTGATTGTACTTTTGATTATACTCTCTTATATGTAAAATATGTCAAATATCCTCATAAATCTCTTTTTGTGGTATATGGGAGCAGAAAACTATACATGCAGAATAAGGGGGAGCAAATGATGACAGAAAACATTACTTTGAACATTAGGAAAGAATCATTGTCATGTATACATAACTCTACACACATTCCTCTCGCAGTGAGAATGGCTGATTTTCTGTGTCCCTGGCTGATTCTCTGCTGACTGATGGAATGAGCAGGAGAAGTAGGCCAGTGAGCAGGCAGAGGAAGGCAGCAGTGGGAGCCAGCATAAAAGACGGACCATAGTGCACACTGAGCTGCAGACTGGGGCACACTAAGCGTCTGCGCTGGAGGCCGTACCGCTCTAAAGAGTCTGAGACCTGCACCCACACAGCAAACAACAGCACTACACACATGAGTAAGATGCCTGTATGGAAAAGAAGAGAAAAAGAGTGAATGTTAAAGCAAAGTCACTATAGAATCACTGGAAACTGAATGTTTTGGCAACTTTTTCTCTCACCCCCAGTTATAAAGAGAGCACCTTCAGTCTCATAAAGGCGATGTCTGGTCCCTGGGGTTGCACAGATTGTGACAAACCCACCAATCAACACCAAGATGACGCCCAGCACAAATATAACACACCAAAAGGCCCTTTGCACTAACAATGGAAAATCAAGTTATGTTATTTTGACAACATAGTAAACTAGATATGTACATTTTCTGAAGAAAATGTGAGTGGTGCTTGCCGTGGCAACACTCAGCACTGGGCAGTTAGTAGGGTCTTTTTTATCATATTTTATCAATTAGCTAGGATTTTTAACATGTTTTAACACTTAGCAAACCGCTGTTAACATGTACTGTTGCTATTCGCTACAAATGATGCTATAAACTAGCATGTGTAGCATGTTGGAAGTCCTGTTTGCTAGCATGAGTCAAAAGAACCAAGTCCCATGTCTATACAATGTTTTGATCCAGAGATATAGATATTGCTAAACGGTTGCTAGGGTAGTCTGTTTGGTTGTTAGGGAGTGGCTTGTCAGCTGCCAATGGTGATACTCCAAAGGCTGCTTGCCAGTATGAATGATATAAAACAACCCCCCATGCCTCTATGACATTCAGATTTAAAGATATGCCTCTTTGGGTTTGGGTTGCTAGGGTGCTCGACAGTGGTTGCTAGGGTGTGGCTAGGAAGTGTCAACAGTGATCTGTTTGCTTCCCTGAATTAAATGAGCCAGCTCTCATGTCTCTATGACACTGTGATGCAAAGATATTTATAATGCTTTTTATAATGCAGTCTACAGTATGTGTTCAGTTGCTAGGGTGCTCTAAATGGTTGCTAGAGCGTGGCTTGATAGCTTCATGATGTTCCTAAGAGACTGATTGGTTGCCTGAGTAAATGAGCCCACCACACCCATGTCTCTATGACATAGCGATCCAGAGTTATGTTCAATACAAAATTCCTAGGCAAGTTGCCATAGTAGGAAAAACATGGGTGCTCAGTTCCTTCACCATAGTATGTCTATGGGGCAAATTCAGGCGGCTCTTGCACTCCAGGGGTACAACTTATACCTCGTTGCAAGGTATGTTCTTGCTCAGCTTGCCAGCCTCTTCAAAGTGACCCACATGTTTGTATGAAACCCTCACTCGGAGCTATGACCTGTCAAATTTGGTCGCAATGTTACGTCTATGGGATTTTTCACACAATTTTTTTTCGCCCGTTATACAAACATTGGACGCCTGATCGCTTATAAAAGTCATTGCATACCTATCCCCAATAAGCAACACAATTTGACACCTCTTTCATGGGTCTTTGACAAACTGACAAGTTATGAAGTTTGTACGGAAGAAAAAAAAAAGCCACAGCATAGTAATATGCTTCACAAGCACCACTAATGAGAAAAAAGTCCATGATATTGGGAACATAATGTCGAGCAAACTGCTCCTCAAGATCTCACCTGTGGCAGAGTCTGAGGTTAGAACACTATTGGGAAGTCCAGAAACTGGAGCATGGGACAAGTAGGCTGGCTCGCAAACCTTCTAAGGGAAGGTTGATTGACTGGGGAAAAATTAAGTACTATGTTTTACAAGAAAGAGCAAACACTCAAGTGTTGTGGTTCCTCTGCAGAAAAGAAGTCAAGTTAATTTAAATAAATGTAAGTATCTTTAGAAAAGAGGAAGAGAAGAGCAGATGTGCCAAGTCTTTTTTTTAAAGGGGTGGTTCACAGTTTTTTTTTCTAGGCTTGATTGTGTTTATGGGGTGCAGTCTAACATGTGTTAATGCTTCGTTTTTTTAAAAACACATTATTTTTCACATAATTTACATTTATTCCACACCGCTCTGTCCCTTCTCTGAGAAACATGCTGATCATTTCCTTCTTTTATGAAGCCACTCCCTCAGAAATAGGCGATGGGCTCTGGTTGGTTAGCTAGCCCATTGTGTTGTGATTGGCTCATCCGTCTCTAGTGCGCGTCTAAACGTCCCGCCCCTCACCTCAGCCGCATGTGCTCCGGTTGTATTGTAAACAAGGCGTTGTTAATATCGCTTATCAGTTTGAGCCCGATTGAGAAGCAGAGGATATTATTGAAGAGGATCGTGCAGAACCTGTGCAAGCACGGCTTTTAATGGTAGGCCTATGTTTTTTGCTTGTTGTTGTTTTCCAGAGGGCGGGGTTTATCTGGGTTTGTTACGTCACGAACCCGGGAAGTAACTTGTTGTAGTCCCTACCATTTTTGTAGGCATTAAACTGCCAGAATTTTAAAAGACGATATCTCCGTTTGCATTGAACTTTCAGTTTCTTAACTTTGCAGATATGTTTATGCTCAAACAGCAACATTACACACTAACTAACGTTAAAAAAGTGAAATCGCAATGAACCACCCCTTTAAGTATACAGTGCATTCAGAAAGTATTCAGAACCCTTCTTTTTCACATTTGCCTATGTTGCAGCCTTGTTCTAAAATACTTTCATTTTTTTCAAATAGAATTTCAAAAGAAGTTTGGAACAACAAGGACTCTTAACTTTCAGCTTCTTAACTTTGCAGATATGTTTATGCTCAAACAGCAACATTACACACTAACTAACGTTAAAAAAGTGAAATCGCAATGAACCACCCCTTTAAGTATACAGTGCATTCAGAAAGTATTCAGAACCCTTCTTTTTCACATTTGCCTATGTTGCAGCCTTGTTCTAAAATACTTTCATTTTTTTCAAATATGAAAGAAGTGGAAGAAGTTTGGAACAACAAGGACTCTTCATAGAGCTGGCCACCTGACCAAACTGAGCATACAGGCCTTGGTAAGAGAGTTGACCAAGAACCTGATGGTCACTCTGGTTAAGCTCCAGAGATCATGTGTGGAGATGGGAGAAATGTGCAGAAGGACAGCTATCACTGCAACAGTCTACTGATCTGGCCTTTATATATAGGCCAAGTCACACTGCACTGACAGACACAAACATCAGCAACAGACATGTTTGTCAGATTTTGGCGAATCAGTGTGTTAGCCTGTTTGCGTCTTTTACTATTGGTCGTTATTTGTTTTTGCTGATTGAAGTTGAATCGGTGTTTGTCATGTATTGGAATGTCTGAGAAGTGACATACTGTAATCTGGTGACTGTCGGCATTGATCAGTGTCTGTCGGTGTGGTGTGAATTAGCCATATGACAGAATCTCCCAACAGAAGCCTCTTCTCAGTGAAGATGCATGAAAGTCTGCTTGATAAAAAAAAAAAAAAGCACATGAACACTCCAACTATGACTACAAGACTCTGGTCTGATGAACCTCACTTCCAAGGTCTTGTCTGCCCCACTGCATGTGCAATATCATCAAAACAGTGAAGTATGGTGGTGTAGCATCGTGCTGTGGGGTAGAAGAAAAGTCGAAGAGCAAAATACAGAGATATCCTTAATAAAAACTTTGCCCAGAACACTCAGGACTTCAGGCTGGGAGAAACATCAACATTCATCTTCCAGCAGGACAATGACCATTAGCACACAGTGTTGGGGAGTAGCTAGCTACAAGTAGCGACGCTACTAAGGTAACTACATTTTTCAGTAGCTTGACAGTAGCTCAGCTACTTTTAAAACAATGTAGCTTTTCCAGTAGCTAACTACTTTTATGCAAACAGCGGTGTAGCACGACAATATCTACATTCTATTTTGTGAACCTGCAATAGACTGAAGCAGCGCAGCGTCTTCTTACAAGATCACATACTAAAATAGTGTATTACCACCATCTATTGGTACTGTTGTTATAACTCGCAAGTAAAAATCCACTGCTATGATTGGCTAACAGTTTCGCTTATTAAAATAACAGCTGGACGCTGCTGTGACGTACTCTGAAAACAACAAGGGTCATTTGGGTTAAAAACGTACAAATAATCATTTTATATCAAACGGTCTGGAACAGACAATGCAATAGTGGTAAAAAGCACGTTTACTCACACTTCTGTGTTGCGACAGTGTTGTATCCACTAAAACTGACATTTCTTGAAAACTTATCCCTCAATTCTGATTGGTTGATTGGAATGTTGTTCCGGGATCAACAAGGATGTTGATCCAGGAACATGTTGTACTTGGTGAAATGATGTTCACTACTCAGACTGCATCATCACTTACTTAAGTTAAGTTAAGTTAACAACTTTATTAATCCCACAAGGGGCAATTAAAGTAGGGTAGTAGCATCACACAACAGCTTAATACAAACAAGATATTACCTAGACAATACAAAGAAATAAATAAGTAAAAACACAACCCAACATGCTTCATAATAAATTCCATACATAACAACAACAACAAAAAAAAAAAAAAAAGCATGAAGCAAAGATGTCGGTTTGCATTTGTACTTAAACCAAGCAAACAAAACAAAACACACCGAAATAAAACACACAAAAACAAAACAAAACAAAATAAAATATTAACTTACATTTTTTAACCAAGGTAATGTAGATTAAGGTAAATAAGATGGTTTGGCAGTCTTAAAATAAAATAAAATAGAATAAAATAAAATATTAAAGTAACATTTTAACCAAGGTAATGTGACAGTAAATTCGATGGTTTGGCAGTCTTAAAATAAAATAAAATAAAATATTAAAAGTAACATTTTTAACCAAGGTAATGTGACAG
>NW_015645076.1:2702820-2710004 GCF_001515625.1 Sinocyclocheilus rhinocerous | reverse complement strand
GGGGCGTGTTAGAACGAGCCATTTTAGGGGGGGCGTGGCAGAGTCTTAACTTTGATAAAGAATATCTCTTTGGATTTGAGACTTTAGTCTTTGCAACTTTACAGATCTTCTTTATGCACCAAGAGCTTGTAACACTCCAAAGAGAAAGGAAAAATTGAAATCACATCATATGACCCCTTTAATGGAAATGCGCACGGGGCGGCCATTTCCGCAAGACCGCAAAGCACATGAAGTGTGCCATTTGGGACAGGGCCAGACATTACATGGGTTTAGCACTCAGTAATGCGCACTCAGTCCTATTTTGAAAATGGAAAAATAATACTTCTCTCTAAAGAAATTTGAAGTAAACATATGATAATCCATGTTTTTTTCCAGCGTAGAAGTGTAGCCTACAGGAGTTGTTTCCCCCCAATTTTTATCATTATAGGGTGGTTGTGTACACACACTGCCAACACACATTTCAGTTCAAACAACTTGTAAAAGTGCATGCAGCATCCTATGACCCCTTTAATTTTTATGTAATTATTTTTTTAATTTGTTTTTAAAATCACATTTAAAATCACAAATCACAATTTTAACCAGAAAAATCGCAATTAGATTATTTTCCCCAAATCGTGCAGCTTAAACCACACCTGTTAGTGCTTTCCCTGTCAGTGCTGCATGTGGGTGGTTGTTCAATATAATTTCTTGCATAATGCAGCCATCTGTCACATAGTATTTTTGAGAAAAATGCTTCTTTGTGCTCAAAGAGAAAGGAAAAATTTAAATCGCATCATATGACCCCTTTAACTATTCATATGTCATGTATATAATCTTATTTAGTATAAATCATTTGTTGGCGAAAACAATGGATTTCTATTTCTGTTACCTTTACATTTTTGTTGTTTCCATAGTTTCACTGTTTACATTTTTGCCAAATGTCCTATAATATATTTTAAAAGCAGGTTTCTTTGTGGCAATTTACCTCGTATATTGTGACAACATGCCCCACTATTGAATCTGTGAACTGTGTCTTATTCTAAACTATAATGGTCAAAAATAAACTTCATTTCAGAACTGGAGTAAAAAGTGCCCTAGACCTAGTCTCCCTTATATTGATCATACATTTTGTCTTATTATTGTCATAAAAAAGGGACTGCTTTTGATTTACTCTCACATCTTTTTGTATTAGAAAACTGATTTTATAATGAAGAATATGATCACACAATGCCATACAACGCAAAACAAACATTGTATAGCTTGTAATGCTATCATGCCAAACAGAAAGTGAAATAAAATGAAAACTGTTTTACAACCATCCACTAGATGGCAATATAGATCTTGGAACCCATGATCTCACATATTTTGAAAGAAATAGATTTGTGATGGCAGAAACATTGCACTACAAAACACCGAGGATCAAGCCATACCAATAAGGTACATGTATTTATAATCATAATCGGAGATATATGAGAACGGCCTTTCTGCCTTTCTCAAATACACCCATGAACCAAATTACCGTCCAACTCAAATAAATGCCTCGCTTATTATTGGTCCTGCAAATTTTCGTTGAGGGATGTTATCGTTAAGCTTCATTGTAACTTAACTTACAAATAACACTATTAAAGGGGTCATATGATGCGATTTAAAAATTTTCCTTTCTCTTTGGAGTGTTACAAGCTCTTGGTGCATAAAGAAGATCTGTAAAGTTGCAAAGACTAAAGTCACAAATCCAAAGAGATATTCTTTATAAAAGTTAAGAGTCAGCCACACCTACCTAAAATGGCTCGTTCTAACACGCCCCCACATGTCTACGTCATGATGTGGGAAGATTTGCATAACGCCAACCAAATGTTCACGCAAAGAAAGAAGGCATAACTTTTATTCTCGCTGTAGTATTGTTGTTGCCGCAGCCATTTCGTGAAGGATACTTTGTTTGGTCTTCCAAAAGAGGACGATATCCGCTTCGTCATGCCTGGAGCTGATCCGTGCTTGTTGCTGAGGAAATACATCAACTTTGCACTGTGGATCACCGGATCGGCTTTCACCGTGGACAAAGCGGAGTCCAGCCCGGAGTCGTCACATGTGGTTGCCGCAAGCCCTCCTGCCGCTCCTTCGACGAATCCGCCGGCCTTAATGTACAGTATGTGGAAAATAATGTGTTTTTTTAACCTTAAACCGCATAAACACATTTCATTACACCAAATACACAAAATAATGTTCTTTTTAGCAACATCATATGACCCCTTTAAAGGTATTATAACTCTGTCACATTAACAATTAAATTCATTGCAAGCAAACCAGTATGTTAAACTATTACATTGTTTCAATCTTTTGTCAGTGTGTCGCATTATTTAAACATTTCGTGTTTGTACCTGCACGTGTAGTTGCAGTGAGAGCGCGCGGGAAAGGCGGGGCCGAGCAGGGTGGCGTCACGCATCAGGGCGGGGCCACACTATGCAGCAGCGCGCTGGAATTTGGCAACAGAGATTCGCATGCATCACAACACTTCCGATGGCAATATGGATTGACACAGCGCCCACTGAGATGTGAGTACATTTGATTTGTGAAACATTCGGAACAGTCAGTCTCGAGGCTCTTTGTTGGTTACACAACCAGAGAAATGACCATAAAGTAATCTGTGCTGTTTGTATGCTCTGTAGTGCGCAGGGAGGCGAACTGGAGATAAGTTACATTTGTAAGCTGTTTGTATGACTTGGCTACGATGCCATTGTATAATCGCGTTCTGAATTTTATGTAAAATAGCCGCCAGACACTGCCTGCAAAGTCGAAAGCTACTAATGTTTATTTGGGGAAAACACTGAAACGTCTTTCATAGGCAGAGGAGGGTGAAAGTATGTATGCATGCATGCGGTGTGACCTGAAAGGCCAGTGTTCGCTTGTCTTACGTTTAAATTGTACTGTGACAGTGAAACAGGGCCATTCTGATATGTCCATGATTTGACTAAATCCCAGTACATCTATAATTGCATTGTAAACGTGGGAACATTCTCAATACTTGTCATTACTTAATTGGATGTTTAATGTCTTAACCGTTTAATATCCAAATTATGTTGTAGGAAGATATGAAATATGACAATGTACTTTATTTATACTCTAAATGCAATCTTAAAAGTGCTGTGTGTGGTTAAATAAGTTATGCTATTTTTATAGTTATTTTCCATGGGGTTTTAGTTATTTCTAATTATATTTGTAATAGTTATTTCACTGGTACAACATCCAGATAATTATACATTAATAATCTGTAAACTTAATGGCAAACAAAGAAATATTTCTGTAAGCAGTGATTACTTGGCCAATCATGTCCTTGCTATGGTATTGCCACTTGAATTGCACTCTGCAGGGCTTCGAACCTATTACCTTTTGGTGACCAACTCAGTTTTTTCACAGTGGTGCAATTACCCACAACAACTATTTTTATGAAGATAATTCCAAAGAAAAATGTTTATGCAATGTAGTGCAATGGCTGATTTCTGTTGTTGTTACAGGCAAATGGTTTTTATCCATTTGGTAGCATGTTCTGCATATTTGCAAGAATAAGAGTGAGACTTATTTTTAAAAAGCGGGACTGTATATTTAAAGTTCACCTAATAATAGGCTCTTTAGAAAAGCTGGTCAGTTTTGTCTGATAACCAAACATTCCTTCCATAAACAAAGTCTTAATGGGGTGGGACTGGTTTGCTCCTGGTTGGAGTTTGATATTTCATGAAGCTGGCAGGCTGTTGCATAAGCACGGTTCAAATGCAGTGTGCTTGATCACACTTAGTTTGGGGATTTGTTGTAGTTTCACTCAGCTGAGAGGAAAACATAGGCCATGTGCTGGCACCACACAGCAGCTTCAAGTGGTGTTCTGCATTAAGACGTTGACCTAAGACATCGAAATGAACCAAAAACAGGATGTGATGTCACAGGATGCGACCCTAAAAAGGCCAGGATGCTCAAGCATACGTGGTTCTTCTCGTCTGAGGAGCTATGTTGGCCATTACAGTTCGGTACAGGCGTCAGAACGGCCGTCTCCTTACAGCAGATTTCCATGTGTGCAACTGAGTTGTTCCTTATAAGCTCTTTGAGAGTTATCAGCTGTTAAAAATACCACCATATATATACACACATCCAATCAGGTTGTGACCGTATCCTTACGCTTTTTGTTTTGTATCTGTAGATTCTGTGACAGTGTAAATGCTAAGCAAACCCAGACCAAAAGAACCAAGAGAACCAAACTACTATTGTAAACACACACTTAGATGGCTGATAAAAATGATGTTCTTACCCTCTTTATCAGCATTGTCTCAACCCATGTCACATGTTTCAGGCTCATGTCACCGTCTGTTACAATCAGTCATATCTGTGAGTCAGATATAACACTTTCCTCTGGCAGTGTGAGCTGTTTTTTTTTTATTCCCCTTGACTACCTGAAAAAGCACCTTCAAAAGATTTACAGCCTGAGAATTTCAATCACAGAGACATGTTATTATCTTAAAGATTGGCAGCGTTCTCAAGAGATGCTGCAGCCCTGTGCCAGGTTGTCAGAGTATCAACTTTTTTCCCTATGGCTCCTAGAGACCATTAGGCCCAGACTGGGAAGCACTTTGCCACTGAGGTTATGTAAGCTGTGGAAAAAATTCATAAAAGTCAGTTACATTCTGAAAATTTTTTGAACTAGACTGATCATTTTTTATTTTGAGGAGAGTTTTCTTTTTGTTTATCTTTAAACTGTAACATTTTATTCTATGCTTCTGTTGCATGTTGACAACATGAAGGGGCTCATGCCGAGCTGAGATGCATGATGGGATACATGCTGTGGTTCACATGGAATGGGATCTGTCTCAGTGTTTTATCTATAATGACTCAGCTTCTTCAACACTGCCTGCAGGCTGGGAGCAGATCAGAACCGATCTGTGGAGCATTTGTTGTTGAACTTATGCCGTGGTGTTTCCCAAGACTTGCCTGCTAGTTATGCAACACAGGCCTGCCTTATTGATATTTCTTTGGATATAAGATATTGTGGAACTAAAAGGTCTGTCTGCTTCTATTTCTGCCCTGGAAAGGCACTCATATATGATTGTAAACGTGATGTGTGAAAAGGTCCTCAACTGTATGCTATGGTGAGGCAAGGATGTTATATAATTTTGGTCCTGATGCAGACCATTTCCGTGATATGTTCCTTATCCAGTCATGTGGATGATGGAGTCTTGAAAGCAATCTGGCATGAATAATAAATGTGCAACTCTTACCAGAAACAGCTGCTCTGTTTTTGTGATGACCACTAGTGTTCTGTTTTAGGAGACATAAAATGATTTTGTATTAAATGTTGGTCTGAACTCTGAATATGTATCTAAAGGAGGCCACATTCTTCAGCAGCTCATGTACCTTTTATAGCTCTGTAAAAATGTGTCATTCTGGCATGCCTTACTGCCTGAAATTATGAATGTGCAAAACAACAAATTTTTAAGATCAACTAGTTGGTGTGTTGCCTTAATTACTAGTTGATTATTATATCTGAAAGAAACCCTGTATAATTAGGGTGGTCAGACAGCTTTCTTAGGGTGTATTTACTTAATATCTGTTCTTGTGTTTAAAAACAGTGGGAGCACAATGGAATGAAAAAGAATGCTGTAAAAGTGGAACAACTTTTAACTTGACAAGTAGTTGTAAAAATTGAATGCTAATTAAATCACTGCCACAAATATGATCAAAACGAGACTGAATGTACAGTATGTGCGTGCATTGCTTATATCTGTGAGAATTTGCAAAAATGCAAGTGGTTCCTGATTACATATTCCTTTTTGGAATATGAAAATTATGGCCTGAAGTGATTCCCTAGTGTTTTACTATAGGTTTAGACAGGTTTAGTACAAGTACCCTTTCTTTTTCTTCTCTAGACGTTTTGTTGTTGGTGGTGTTGTTGGTTTAATACATTACAAATGGCACAGATTATGTTCATTTACTCTGAAGACCCCACAGAACATAAATGGGCTAAATACAGTAAAGTTTCCTTGCAGTGATCTGTTTGATACCAGAATAGAGATATGGCAATCTCTGCATTTCTCTCCCCCATTTAGATGCGCTTCTGTGAAATAGGAACTCAATACCTGACAAGCACCTGTGCATCAGTAGAGAGCTATGTAAGTCATTTCCTGCTGACCTTCAGGGTCAACCTTGTTAGTCATAGTGAAGCATGCTGAACAAGTGTTCTATATTCAGGAATTGGTAACACTATTTGAGTGCATATATTTTTTTTTATCATTATAGAGTATTTCATAGGTCAGGGTCTAGTTAAAGATTTGTAGTCTCGCGAGCTCATTTTGGCATTCTGTATACTCATTGTATACATACAATACATAGCCTTGAATAGAGAATGTGAATCATCCGAGTTGAGTACCTTGATTCGTTTTTATCTACTTCCTCATAGCGGTGCTTCTGTTGTAAGTGACAAACCACTTCCCTTAAGACCTCTTACAAACTGCAAAACATCCTGGTTCAGCTGCGCTCACTTGCACATATGTATTTCCACTGCCCACTTCTTGTTAACCCATTTCTTGGTAAACATCTGTTTTAAAGGATTCTATAATTGCAAATTTGCAATCTTTTGTACAAGCTATTTCTTTAATGTTTTCTTTCAGATTACATAATTGAACTTTACCACTGGCTTTAAACAAAATCTCAAGCTTTTTGATGCTGAAAGGGTTTCACAGAGTAGGGATGTAACGGTATGAAAATTTCTTATCACGATTATAGTGACCAAAATGATCACGGTTATCAGTATTATCACGGTATTGTTAAAATGTGGTCAAAATGATAATTGATTAATAAATGATTATATGTATTTTTATCTGCTCCATAAATAACTCTAGATAACTTATCTGAATTGTTTAAATGTGTATAATCCACATAAGCTTGTTTTTCATCAACCGGTCAAAATTTACAGCAGGGCATGCTAATTCGGTCCGTTGTTTGTTTTACACACCTTTCACTTTTTAAGATTAAAACAAAAGATGGATTCATTGTTATTCTTAATTTAAAAAGCATAACAACAATAAAACAATAAGATACAATGACAAACTAGCTTATAAAACGTTTAGTATTAACAAAAACGAATAAGACGAGGCATGGCATATACACCACATGCTGTATTATATACCGACTAATAAATTACAGAACGTTTAGCAAACACTGAGGAATCA
>NW_015645076.1:2690538-2702652 GCF_001515625.1 Sinocyclocheilus rhinocerous | reverse complement strand
GCATAATGTGAGGTAAACAGCAAAGATAACAAGCTTTTCAAAATGAAAACAAAAAGAAAAGTAAAACGAAACTTGCTGTCGGTGACAGTGTTCAGACAGAATTCCCTTTGAATTCCCTCTACATTCTGCTAAGGTTGTCATCCAAATGATTCAGAGCCCAAAACGAGTGGATTATTTTGTTTTCTTTTTGGGTTTGAGACTTTAGTCTTTACAACTTTAGGGATCTTATCTATTCACGAACAGCTTGTAACACTCCAAAGAGAAAGGAAAACTTGAAATCGCATCATATGACCCCTTTAAAAAGAAACCTGAATGCATTAACACTAACTATATGGAACAGTATTATTTTATTATTATTTATATACTTTTATAGTATTTATTAATATTTTGAATTAGCTTTTATTTTTATATTTTCAGGTTTCATTACAATTTTAGTGTAGGTTTTAGTCATTTTGTTGTGTGCTTTTGTCATTTTATTGGTTTTATTTTTTTATGTTTCTGTTTTGCTTAAATTTATTCTTCATTTTCAGTTTTAGTAATTTTAGTACTTTTAGTTCTACCTATATTTACTAAAAGTACTGATTTTATTTCAGTTCATTGTCAAGGCAACTAGTGCTGGATATTGACACAGATTACATGAATTGATTTGATTCCAGTTCATAAGTCTATGATTCGATTAGATTCTGATCTCGATTTGATATTGAATTGTATGGATATACTGTATATCGGGTACAGTAAATAGGAAAAGGTACATTGTTTGTTAAATTTCTATAAAGGTTAAAAATTAACACCAAAATCCAAATTGTTAAATTCAATTGATATTTATTTTTGTATATAATAATAATCAACACTCAAAAACTGAGTTATATACAAACATTTGAATTGCACTTAAGGCAGTTTTTATATTTAATCACATAATTATATTTCTACTCCAGTTTGTTGTTGAAATATAAACAATTAAACAGTTCCTGTCATAAAAATTGTTTTCATGACAGATTTTTTCAAAATACAATAAATAAGACATCATAAAAATGTCAAGCAAGTATAAGTATATACATAAATATAATGAATATGTAATATAGTGCTCTTTAGAGTTATTTTTCCAGCTAAATATTAGGGATGCTCCGATCCGCCTTTTTCGCCTCCGATACCTAGGGATGTCACTATCGGAGCCGATACCCAATATGAATATCGGATCGGCGCATCCCTACTAAATATCATGCTATGGACATTGAACAGCTTTCCTGAGGTAAATGTAATGTGACGTTTTATTGACTGCTTTTCTGTGGTTGAAACACTGATTGCACGATTACATGCAAAATGATGCATCATTCATCATACCTTCTGATGTTCATTCATCTTATTTTGTGCTCTAAGTAGTAAAGATGAAGGGATGATCAGCTCATGTGCTCTCCGTTCTGCCACTTGAACTGTTTATAAGCAAATACAGTGATTTTACAGTGACATTAAAGAGCATCAAACTGACATTTATTGTTTAAATTATGTGATAGAATTGACAGAATTGGAAAGTTGACATTGTTTCATACCATAGTAACAAAGCACAAAGCTTATTGTGATAATTAGGAGATGTGCTATAAATAATCTGAACAGAAAACAGCATTGACTGAATGATTAAGAATGATTTGTTTCAGACAAGTCTGTATCAGTTCATCAAAATGGAGATAAATTAAAATCAATATTGTCAACCGAACCCTGAAGGCCCTTCGTTCAAGTTTTTCATCTAATATTTATATTTGACTTTATTTAAGCTTTATTTAAATTAACAAAAATTATTAATAGTTTTAATTTTAGTTAATAATAACACTGCTAAGAAAAAAAAAAAAGCACTTTATGCCATGATTTACATGAAATTAATATTGAATCTGCTGACAAGCCTAGTGTCAGTTCATCAGGGGGGTATTCCAGAAAGCAGGTTATGTGACATACCCGGGAATGTTTAAGGGTAAGTAAGCGAATAAACTCAGCTTTCGGTTCCAAAAACGGAGGTAACACTCAGGGTATGTAAGTAGCCATAGCAACTTACTCCCTGAACATAACCTGCTCCGGAGTATCATGCTTACATGCTAAATAAATAAATACATACATACATAAATAACTAATAATAATTAATTAAAAATAAATAAATAAAATGAAGACAAGAATAATGCTTTGTGTTTGTGTGTTTATGAGCTTGTGCTGGGGGAAAGATGGCCGTTGCTCATTTTCATCTCAAAGGGTAACATCTGTGGTTGGTTTCTAAAGAAATTATGCAAGCTTCAATTGAATGAACAGACCACCTAAAAGGAGGGGTAGTTGTTTTTGTTCCTGAGCACAAAAACGCATGCATGCTCACACAAGGGGTCTCTCTATCCCTCTCTTTTTCTCCCTATTTATCTCTCAATCACTCACAATTTTAAGGGGCGTGTGCTACTCAACTCATAGATCAGTGTCTTCCTAATGCTAGTGAGGCCATCTGGAGATTTTACATACTGGATGTTTCTCAGGACGTCACTCTGACACAAAACATTAGGAGAGGACTATTATTACCCCATAAACTTTCTGTTCTCAATGTTTTTTTTTTTATTACCTGACTCTCAGACATCCTCCACTGCCCCAGATACTTTAACACACAGGTTTATTTTGAAGCTGCGCTCTAAACCTTGAGGCAAATGTGTAATGCTTTGAATAATTTTAAGGGAGCTATTGGTCTGGACACTAAAAAACTCCACATGCTTTCTTCATGTCTTATACAAATATTCATATTTTATCCACATCACATCTTATCCACAAAGGTTATGACAGCAGTTGAGAACACAATGAAGGAGTAGTCTAAAAGATCAAGCAAGTGATTTGATGGAAAAGAGGAAGTCTGCTGGACTCTGAGCTTGTAAACAGTGCACGATTATGAGCGTGCTTTGCTTAGCTTAGCATTGTATCCTATTGCAGAATTTGCACACCAAAAAACAAGGAAATGACAAGACTTTTGTGCCCAGGTTCTGAATATAATACGCTCTTTTGTGGCGGAGTGATGGAGAAATCCACAACTCCTATGTCACAGCAACAAATATGTATGTATGTCTGTTTACAGGTCATCTTGTATGTGAACATCTTTAAATAGATTTTTAAGTATACAGCAAACTTTCAGCTATGGGCCACCAATAATTAAGCCAATAATTATTTTCATATTACGGCTGATAATAATAAATACCAAAATTATAAATCTGTTACTTTGTCAAAAAATTTTA
This sequence comes from Sinocyclocheilus rhinocerous, assembly GCF_001515625.1. Taxonomy (NCBI): domain Eukaryota; kingdom Metazoa; phylum Chordata; class Actinopteri; order Cypriniformes; family Cyprinidae; genus Sinocyclocheilus; species Sinocyclocheilus rhinocerous. The sequence continues at coordinate 2,699,407 of NW_015645076.1, read as the reverse complement.
ATCACAGTAAATTTCTAAAGTTAAATTAGACAGCATTGTAATGTGTGTTACTATGTACAGAAAAATAATGTCATTTGAAATATGCATTAGAAAAGGGTATACTGTTTGAAATAACTTGTTATTGTAAAACTTATAACAAGAGGAGGGCTCTTTGGTTAGAAAATGAACTTAACTCATTTTTATGCACAAATGCACACAGCTGTTGTTCCATTCCAACATGTGTTCGTAAAGGGAAAGAGGTCTCTTTAAAGAAATTGTACTCTTAAAAAGTTACATGTATGGCATAATCCATCCTTTTAAGTTAATGCTAAATGATGTCAATAGTAATTCCTAAAAATCCTAAAATAGGAGAAGGCCACAATTACTTATCCAGTAATCAATAATAATTATGAATAATTATCCCAAAATAATTATCCAATAGTCATTCACCGTCCTTACGAAAATTAACCATGGTTTTACTACAAATAAAACTAAAACCATGGTAACCACAAATTACTAAACCATGGTAACCACAAATTAACCATGGTCTTGGTACACTAACCACAAATTAACCATGGTATTTGTAGTAAAACTGTGGTTATTCAAATAATAATAAATACGCCAAAAAACATGGTTACTACACTTTTACTATAATAAAACCATGGTTAATTTTCGTAAGGGCGATGTAGTACCATGTGTGTAACCCTATGTAGAAGACTATAACTGTATACTCAAGTAGTAGGAACTTGCTTGTTTATGAAAAGCTGAATAAGACTGGGTTGTTTTGGGGTTTGACATATCAGTGGTTTGACATATCATAGTGGTATATATTTGGTGAACTGGTCCATTGTAGAACATTTTAAATTGAAGGATGATTTGGAGTTGACAGCGCTTGAGAGGAGGTAAAAATGACAGTTTAAAACTGAAAAAGTTTTACCTGAGTGTGCGTGTGGGAGGAAGTGATGCAGCTGTAAATGAGAGGTGTGTGGGAAGAGGAAAAGAGACACTGATGTGTTATAGAGATGATCAGTTCTGGATCATGTGGAGCTCAGTTTATCTCTCTCTCTGTGTGGGAAGTTTAACTAGAGATACAGAAGAACATCTGAGGGGGTTTCAGGCCACTCACCTGCTTAACTTTTTGATGCCATTATATTGCATGTATGTGTGTATGAGAGAGAGAGAGAGAGCTTGTGAGTGTAAGAGGAGAAGGACTATGGGTTTGAGGTTTGGCAGTCAAACAGAAAGTGAAAACTGGGAAACTAGGTTTGCCCTTTTACGGTCTCCAGTCTCTGCTCTCCTCCTGACTCAGTGGCTGTGGAAAAAGAGTCATCTAAAACAAACACACTGATTTCTCTTCACTCTTTCTGTTTCTTTCTCTGTCTCTCTCATTGATATTTGAAAAGAGTGGAGCTTGTTTTGACCATGCTTATCTCTGAAGAAAAATAACTCTGAATTTAAAATGTAAGGTGCCTTTGGTGAGGTATATTCTCTCTCACACACACACACACACACACATATATATGTGTGTGTGTGCGTGCGTGCGTGCGTGCGTGTGTGGCATATAATATAAAATACATACAAATATATTCTAATGTATTAAGTTATTATAATTGTGATATTTTGATATTCCTATTCAATATACATTTTTATACATTTTACTGAGCCTCAGAGACATGGAGAAATTATAGATGTCACACATGGCAGTTTTAGAAAAGGGATAGTTCACCCAACAAAGAAAATTGTCATAATTTACTCACTGTTATCTTCAGAATTATCCATTTGTAAGTCCATGCAACAAAAATGTTCAGGCTTCAAAAAGTTCATAAAACAATGTAAAACATGATTGGTTTAATGATGAACGATCCTTTGACCTTGAACCTTTTGAGCATCCTTTTACTGTATATGATATGCTTCTTGTATGTGTGTTGATCAATGTGTATATGTGAATAAAAGTGTAAATTAAGTCTGTTCAACATATGACGTGTCCATGTCTGTTTTACAATCTCTTGGTAAACCTTTTGAGGCATTGTAGTTAGGTGGAATGGGTTTCTTTTAAAATGTCTTCATTTGTGTGTCAAAGATAAACAGAAGTGGTATGAATATGAATTTAGAGCAGCATGAGGGTGTGTAAATGATGACAGAATTTTCATTTTTTTTAGTGAACTGTTCCTTTAATTAAAGCCTACTGCTGTCACCCCAGGTGGATCAAAGAAAAAAGGAAATATCTCTAGCGAATTGTCCCGGTTCTCCCGATGGCCTGTCCGCGCCTGATTTCCACAGACACGTAGAACGTGCAGGATTCATATATTGTCTTTTTTGCGGCTTAATATTCTCAGACACTAGTCCATATCGCGTTTTGATTCAAGTGTACTGACCTACTTTAGATTTTTTTCGTCCAAAATGTTTCATATTCCATCCACGTTAGGCTATAGGAGTTCCGTTTTTATGATTGGATTCTACAAACCAGTCTGTGTTTTCCGCATCGCGGAAATTATAGGGCCGTATGTCTCAGCGTAATCAGTGCAATTTGGGAAAGAAATCAATTAAATCTGTATGTGGATGTGTGTAAATATTCAAATGTAATCCCCTTTGTAATCGTTAACATTTTCATAAGTACCTGTAATTTAATTACACATTTTTTCTTAGTAACTGTAACTGATTACAGTTACATTTATTTTGTAATTAAATTACGTAACGCCGTTACATGTAACTAGTTACTCCCCAACACTGCATTTAAGGCTATTTAGGGCAGCTGTTACACATGAAAAATGCTGTAACCAGCAAGAGAGAAGTGAAAACTGTTTTCACTTACATTCTCTTGCCCTCTGCAGGAAACCAACACACTAAAAGGAGACAACTACTAGTGCTTGTTGAAGCATTTCTTGCTTTGAAACGACATTGGACTCCTGCAGTATATTCATACTCACTTGGAAGAGTCTGTTAGAACAGTGGTTCTCAAACCTCTCCATGAAGTACCCCCAGCACTGCACATTTTGTATGTCTCCCTATATCTGACAAACCCACTTCAGGTCTTGCAGTCTCCACTAATGAGCTGATGAGTTTAATCAGGTGTGATAGATGAGGGAGACATACAAAATGTGCAGGGCTGGGGGTACTCCAGGACAGGTTTGAGAACCACAGTGTTAGAATTTGTGTGCCGTTTTCAGCAGGACACATGAAGAAAAAGTGTGTCAGGTAGTCCATAGGGATTATCTGAAAAAGCTCTCCCTGTCTTCCTGTTCCAGTTCATGTGACTCATAAATCTGGTGGGGTCTCCAGGACCTATATATGGCACTCAGTATTGGTGTTAATGTCTCTTTCTGATCCACCGAGATTGGGAACAAGAAGTTTCAGTTCGCTGTCTGTAACCAGTGCATTTTTTCAAATAACTGAAATCATAAACATTCGTCTTCATAAACTGGATCATCATGAAAGCAGTCTTTCAATTCATGTAGCACTAGATCATGTTTGAGGGACTTAAGATTGGTCAGACTAAAAGAGATATAGTAATTTACTAATATACAGCAGAACAGTATTTTCCAACAGTAAGTGTTGTGGTTGTGGGGCACTGTCAATACATTGCTGTTTGTTTGACCATCCCAGCCAAACAGAAACGGCAACACTGGCTCAACCAATTGCATGGACTAAGGGTAAGGTATCTGTGTAATTGTCCAATGGCAGACATGGAAGAAACCTGTTTGAAAACACTAGGCTTATTTGTAATTTCTGTTTGGTGAAGCTATGGCACATATATTACACACCAGGTATTCCTTTCTTAAAAGTAATATAGACTTTGAGTTTGATTTGCTAAAGGTCAGCTATCACAATGTAGCAGACAGATTTCTTATCTTGCATATACTACATTAGTTCAAAAAGCATAGTATAGTTTTTGGTGCATAAACGGTTGTGTGTGTGTGTGTGTGTGTGTGTGTGTTTTAACCACAGGATAAATTCTGCATTCTAGGGCACTTCTCAGACATTTAAATAATTAGTCTTTTTACTAGGGATTCAGTCAAATGTTTTGTAGTAAAATGTCACCATAAAATGATGTTTTTGGTGTTCATCCAAAAGAGAAAAAAGGCCTAAAATTGTGGCAAAAATTTGACCATAAACTGTTATTTTATCATCTAGTACATGGAAAAAGCAGTTTGTACATGATGCAGTCCAGATACCAGCCACCTATCTGTTTGTGTGGTGAGACTCTTGTGAAGAAATGCAAATCAAGCCTAACAGCATAAGAAAACTTGCTAAATTTAAGGAAGCATATTTCAAGTGTCAAGCCCAATTACAAATTCAGTTTATATTTGTGTTTTTCCAGCTGTGCATGAAAGTCCCCATGCCAAGAAGTGACCACTATCTTGTTTGCTAGTGCATTAATAAAAAATATTTTCCCATTTCTGCATAGAGGCTGCGAGGCTATTAAAAACAAAATCTCATTAAATACATGAGTAGAGGAATTGTCTTATGTGGCAGAGAAGCTTCTGTTACTAAACAACCTGCCACAGTTCCTGTAGAAAGGTTTGTTGTCGTGAAGCACGTGTGAAATAACTCCAATCCCATTGGCCCACGTAGCTGGTGACGTCACAGACGGACGCCTGGAAGAATAAGAGGGCACCTGACGAACACATCACTAACTTTTGTTGTCTTCAGGAGCCGTTTGTTTGACAAGGCGTAATGGAAAAAAACCAAGGCAAGTGAGCATTTTTGAAAGTGTGTGCCTCCGTGTCCTAGGTTTCTGACACCAGAGGACACACACGATCTATGTGTTATGTGTCATGGTGAGGAGCACGTGCATTCAGTGCCTGAGGACTCTGAATGCACTTGTTGTGAAAAGTTTCCAATGAGAAAGCTCCGTTTTCTTTTATTCCTCTTCTCGAGGAATGAGGGACAAGCGTCTGCGTCTCGTGGTTCGGGTCCCGCTGCTGTCGAGGCACAGCGTAGACTCGTGGGGTTCGCAGGTCAAGCTTGCAGAAAAGTTTGAGAAGGGTATGGACCTTTCGAAAGATTCCGCTGCGAGCTTGGGCACTCGGCGGGATCCAGATAATCTTTCTCTTGGGTCATGTTAGAGGGAATGGCACACGCTACTAAAATGTTTGATTTAGTCTTGTCACGTGAAAGGCAGAAGCCTGCCCGTGGCAGATTGGATGAGTGCTTTCTGGCCGGTCATGACTTCCCCTTCCCCCTTTCTTCCGACCTCCACACAAAGTTAGTGACATCGTGGGACAAGCCATATTCGGCTCGGTTTATGCTAATGTTGAGGGTGTGGCTGAGCACGGATATGTGGGGATGCCCCCTGTTGAGGAGACATTCGCGAGCTATCTCTCCCAGGGTGAGTCGTCTTCTTTGAGGACTCTTGCTCTGCCATCTAGACCGCTTCAGACCACCTCGCATTTGAATGGCAGTGCGTATGTGGCGGCAGGCCACACTCAAAAAAAGATACGTTGGATTTACCTTACTTTTTTGTCAACAGGTTCGACGTAACTGGGTTATATTGCATTTAATTAACATGATTTATTTCAGTTATCTTAAGTTTTATTACATAAGGTTAATTCAGTGCCATTTAGTTGAATCATGTTAACATTCTTAATTTTGCCCAAAACTATTAAGTTCAATTATCCTAAAATCAATTTCAAACAAAAATTAAAACAAGTAGGCCTAATCCAGTTTAATTGGCATTGGCCAGAAGATGGTTTTGTTACATCCATGGCATGCCCAAAGTAGTTATTTTTTTAATTATTAAAACTTTAAATCTTGTTAGCAGTCAACATTAACTCTCCCTATCCAGCCCTGTGCAAAGCATGATGGGAAGGGGAAATCCTGTTCCTGGTGGAGCCTTGCACACAATAGGCATGGGCCGATTTCTGGTTTCAAGGTATACTGTGATTTGAAAATTTCACGGTTTTAAAACCACTAACATTTTCTTTTATACCGTTCCTGCGGTATGCGCTGTTTTTCATGTCTCCTCAAAGGCTGAGAGTGTAGGAATCCCTCACGACCCCTCCTCCACCTGTTGGTGCGAGCAGTCAGTCACGTGAGTGTAGGATGGCCGAAGGAGCTTCCCCTGGAACGTACGTGATCAGCAGCCAGTCGTTTTTTGTCTTATTGCAGCTCGTCTCTGTTCTGGACTTGCACAAAATGCGTTGGAATGCAATAATTTTCCAAAATGTAATTTATGTGAAAATATGAAGTCTGTAAACTCCCGTTAACAGAGGCCAGAGACGCTGAAGACGGATGCAAAAGCGAAAAATACTGTAGCAGGCAGATCACTCACTGTTCATGATGCACAAACTATTGGAAGAAAATCCTAAATATTGATTTGAGGGTTTATATGAAGGTGTTTATGAGGGGAACTGACAGAAATGTCTTCAGAAAAGTTTAGATGGTATTTTCTTTTTATCTCTCCTCTGTATAATTCACATTAAAGCAGTGTTTCAGCGCAGCGCTGCTTTGTTTACAGCGTTAACCAAGGAAACACTGTATCGCTGCTATTCCATAAGTGCCTCCTGCTGTCAGAGACTGAATCTGCATCTCATTCAGCCCGTCTGCTGTTTGTTTCGTTCAGGCATGTAGTATAATTTCACAAAGCTAGTCAGAACATTCTGTTTTTGCTTTAAATTGGGTTATTATTAAATCAAATTATGTATATGAAATTATATAACTAAATGATATGAAATTATATAAATTATATCTATATGAATTATATAACTAAAATTAAATAACTGTAATTACAGATTTAGGTTAAATAAATAAAGATGTCAATCTTTATTTTTCTTCTTTATAGGGCAGCAGTAGCTCTAGCAGCACATCAACCATCCACATCAGAAGCTGCAGGACAGCCCACAGTTCAGCAAACATTTCAGAAACAAATCAAAGAAAAAAGCTGACTTGCTTAAAGATCTAGATGACGAGTTCCCTAGATGGGGAACATCTCGGGTTACGCATGTAACCATGGTTCCCTGAGAGGGAACGAGATGCTGCATCCCCTCGCCATGCCTAGGGCTTGCTTGTTTTCACATCTCCTTCAGACAATTAAGTTAGTGACGTGCTCGGCAGGCGCCCTCTTATATTTCCAGGGCACCCACCTGTGGCGTCACGGGCTATGTGGGCCAGTGGGATTGGAGTTGTTTTACACGTGCTTCAGACAATGGTCCTGCTGGCGGCAGTCCCCATAGTGTCTATTAGAGGACACAGTGTCTGAAGAAGTAATATATTATTGTAGTATTACCAGGGAACAAAGAAATGGTAACATTTTATTATTGTAATCACTAATAATAATAATAATGAGAATTTGTTCCAATCAATTTTTAAATATTCATTTTAAGTTAAATCCAGGATTTTTAGTTGAGAATTTTCAGTTTTGATGCATCCATCACTACTTTCATAACTTGTTTTTCTCATGGCTTTTGCAGAAGCAGCAGAGATGGGTCATTGAGGTTGTGTCAATAGCAAGTGAAAGTTTGCAGCCCACTTGCTTTAATAATCTCCCACAGCAGGTCTTGTTTTTTTTTTTAGTAGCAATTAAATAACAATCCCACAGAGAGTGACGGTACCATAAAACATCATCTCCATGGAGACAACCAGATGAGCAGGATTTATGACATTTTCTGTCATAATTCTTTCAGCTGTCTAAATAATATTCTTGATGTTTAACAGAAGACCATTAAAAGATGATTCTCAAAGATTTATACTGAGAATTAGGGATGTAACGATTCACTCAACTCACGATTCGATTCGATTCACTTTTGATTTAATGATTCGATTTTCTCACGATTTTTTTAACATAATGAGATTGAAGACATTATACAGTAAATGAAAAGGTGTCGTTTTATTAGACTATTGCTACACGTTTCTTTGTGAAATTCAAATATAACAAAACTAAATTGAAATTTTAAAACAAACCCCAAATCAAACAAGTTACACAAATAAAAGAAATATCTTAATATGGACAAACTAAGGCTTTGCCTGTGCTCTTTCCGTTTAAAATTAGAGGCAACCACTGGATTTTAATCATGATCCAAACAAAGATGCATCATACATGCAGCATGAGCAGTTTTTAATCTAAATTAGACTGTATAATTTCGAAATGTGAAGCAAGCATTTGAAGCAAGTTTTGTGAAACTATACTACATAAAACATATCTGAACGAAACAGCAGACGAGCTGAATGAGACGCAGATTCACTCTCTGACAGAAGGTGGCACGTATGAACAGCAATGATTCAGTGTTTCCTGGGTTACCGCTTTAAACAAAGCAGAGCTGGGCTTATGAACACTACTTTAATATGCACTGTTCAGAGGCAAGATGAAAAGAAAATACCACGTAAACTTTTCTAAAGATAGTCAGTTCCCCTCAGATATACATTCATATAAACTCCTTTGTTTGGCATCTCAAACGATTTGAATAGTCACATATTCGATCGATTTTCGACCGGCTTGCGGTTAATCGTTACATCCCTATTTATCACTGCTGTTTTTGCAGCCTGTGTACATACTGTGGGGTCTAGAAGTTTATCTTAAAGGGCACCTATTATGTCCCTTTTTACAAGATGTAATATAAGTCTCTGGTGTCCCCAGAATGTGTCTGTGAAGTTTCAGCTCAAAATACCCCACTGATCATTTATTATATCATTTTGAAAATGCCTTTTTTGAGTGGAAGCTAGGACTGTGCGATATGTCAAAAATATCTTATCGATAATCGCCTTTAAAAATATTGTGATATCCGATAATATCGTCTACCTAAGCCCCACCTCCACCACGCCCAGCCCCAGCCGAGACAACATTGCCAACATGCACCATAAACACACACCATGTTCAGTTTGGTCTTAATTATTGCCACAAAGTTTGGTTTTACTTTTCTTAGTTTGTGCTTAAACTAACAGAAAACATTAGCTT
>NW_015645076.1:2674533-2688909 GCF_001515625.1 Sinocyclocheilus rhinocerous | reverse complement strand
TCGTCTACCCAAGCCCCACCTCCACCACGCCCCGTCCCCGCCGAGACAACATTGCCAACATGCACCATAAACACACACCATGTTCAGTTTGGTCTTAATTATTGCCACAAAGTTTGGTTTTACTTTTCTTAGTTTGTGCTTAAACTAACAGAAAACATTAGCTTTGCTGTTATTTTGGTGTTGCTAATAATTTACACTCTGTTCTTATTACATTTTGTTTTGTGAGGAGAACTGTTGAGGAAAAATAATAGAAACCAATTTTAAGTTCATCATGGTGAAGTTGGACATTCTAGCGGTGATTTTAAGAATGATAAATGCATGTTGATGTCATATAGTAATGTCTTTAATAAAATATGCCTATATTTTCCGATGTTTCTCTTTCTTTTTGGCATTATCGCCTGTGTAGACACATTTCATGATGGTAAGTTTAATTTCCTTAATTATAACAATTGCAGCGTTGTTTTTAAACTTGTAGTCAAGCTATAACGGAGGCTATTTGATATTTATCATACATGACTAAAATCATGCAGGGATTAAAAACGAATTCTGAGCAAAAACGTTAAGGTTTTTTTTTTTTTTCCCCTTTCTGGTAGCCACTAGTTCGGAGGTCTCTTTCGGCCCGTTTTTAACGAATTGTAGTCAAGCTATAATGTATTTGATATTTATCATGTATGACTAAAATCATGCAGGGATTAAAAACGAATTCTGAGTAAAAACGTTAAGGTTTTTTTTTTTTTTCCTTTCTGGTAGCCTATTAGTTCGGAGATCTCTTTTGGCCCGTTTTAACTAAATAAAAATAACTGCTTTATTTATTTAGAAGCAGGGTCATTTAAATTTCATTTGTGTATTATAATTTTTATAATTTTTATTTTATTAATCAAAATACAACGCCCACAATATAATATTCAGTGATAATATTCAGGGCTGCCGAAATTCCGAACGCATGCATGTTGAGGGGTGAGCTGAGAAGCCTGCTAATGTCTTCATCCGTTTGCAACAAAACTTTATAGTTTTACTGCAAATGAATTAAGAATTTATAGTGCTATCTCTCAGCTTAATTAAACATAATTATATTGTATACACGGTTTAAAAAATCTGTAAAAATATTGCACTAAAATGTGCGCTGAAGGAATTTGCGTATTTTAATTATACCCGTCATGTTTGTGGTTTTTCATCATTATACAGTCTGTTTAAATAAATATTCGTGAGGGATTTTCTTTTCTTTTGTTCTTTAAATTAACATTAATGACTGGCGGCAGCGGCTGCTGTCAATGCACGGATCCAATACACCCTTGTTTTCTTTCTCAACTCTACGTTCACTTAAGACATAACCGATTGTACTTATTGGATATTTTGATAAAATTCTGTGTGTATTTGTCCATTCAAATGTGTAAGAATGCGAGAAAGAGAGCTCAGTCCAGTGTTCGCGCATATAAGAGGCGGCTTTTGTGCATGCGAGTGCGTAGCACAGAAAACAGCACGTGAGTGCAGAAGTGAGTTCTATTTCCTCTTCTTGCAGTTGAATCTTTTGAAATCACAATAAATGCGAATACAGAAATCGAGAAGCAGAATCGAAATGTAATTTTATAACAAGTAATTTGATTCCTGACCTACGCATCTGATCTGATTTCCGAAATTGGAATAGCTTTTCGATTCCCAACCCTCCTACTAAATTATTTAATTCTTGCATGCAAAAAGCCCTGTATGGTGACTATGGGGCTATGTAAAATATTTTTTGCAACTTACTAGGTTTATCATTTGTAAAAAAAAAAAATTCCCGATAATGTGGATAATCGTCTGTTACCTGACTGTTGAGATCGACATCGCGATACTTATCGTCATATCGCCCAGCCCTAGTGGAAGCAGAAACACGCCGTTTTCGTGCCTCTATCTTTAAGTGCAACTGAGCTGCTGCTCCCCGCCCCCTTTTCCAGAATAGGGCTGTGACTTTACAAGTTGTACCTCAAATACTCTGGCAAAAAAAACATCTGTTTGGTTTTGATAATCATGTATATATCGTTTGTGTTTTAAAAATCATGCTCTGAAATCATGTGTTTTAAAGTCATATCAGTTTAAACTTCTGATATAGTGTTTTCTGAGCGCACACATCCGAAGCACGCGCACAGGAAGCGGCTGTCACACGGCACATAAGTACTAAACTAAGTTCTCTTTCATGTCTTATTGCACTGTCAAATACACTGAAGTTTGGCAGGGCATAGAGGAGAAACAATAATGTACAGTATGTGGAAAATAATGTGTTTTTTGAACCTTAAACCGCATAAACACATTTCATTACACCAAATACACAAAATAATGTTCTTTTTAGCAACATCATATGACCCCTTTAAAACAAAAACGCAGCAGTGTAAATGTAGCCTTACAGCTACGGGGGCTGGGACATCTCTGAGTGTGGCGCGTGACGTGGGCTGACTGTGCAGACCTATCGGTGTATTACAGTACCACAAGCAGACTGCTCCGTACGTTTTCGCATCGCTCTCGCGGATGTCAAACACTGATCGATCTGCGCCGCACCACTTCTAATCGAGCACACCTACTAGTGCTGCAGGCTTATTGGCTCACTGACGTTGATGAGATTAACCCCTTAGGTATCGAAATTTGGTACCGAACGACGAGACATTTTTCGATACTCGATGGTATCGAGGCAATTCGGTTGGTGCCTAAACAGTATCGAACTCGATACCCAGCCCTATTTATTTCCATGTCTACATAAAATAAATCCCAGATATAAAATGTAGTCTCAGACCTTTGGACCACATTATGTAAATTTCAAAATATGGCATTTGTTGAGTTTCAATGCATCTGTGTGTGTTGGATTTAACATCGGCTCCTGTTGTTCATGTTTGACTCATAGAGTGATGTGGGCAGGCGAAGTTCTGTTCATCAATCATGTCTATTAACATTATGAAGTTATCTATATGCCTACTAAAGGCACAAATGATTCACAAGGGTCTTTCAAATGCTCAAAAAATCTAGACGGATAAACAGATGTACAGTAGAGGACAGAAGAGAGACTCTTTATCACATATGGGCATACTGTCCTACAGTATACCGTCCCATTAGCTATTAGGTATGCCCATGTTCTCTGAGATCTAGTCTTTGACTAAATATTTCTATAAGTTTCCAGTCCTTTCTAATGTAGTAGATTTAAAGATATTTAAATTTTGCATATTCAGAAAAAAAGATGAAAGGAATATAAAATAATCATAGGAGAGGAGTGGAGGATGTATATTGGACAGGCTTCTTCAGAGCAATACCATCTGGTCCACTGGTTTCAACCATTCTGAATGTCTCCGCAATACTCTGCCTTCCCAATGAATCACACAGTTGAATTTATTTATTGTATTTAACGACCCCAGAAGCAGAGCAAAGGATATTGCTAATATAGCATTTTTCAAATTGTTAAGTTAAATATCTGAAAGGAAGCAAACTCCCACAAGGATTCTTTCTATTTTAATTCTGGAAGCTGCGATTATACTCTAGAACCCTCCAGTGGTGCCTGTAAGAAAAAGTGGTCTTGTGAAGTCCAGCTGCTTGTCAAACACTACTTTAGTGTTCCTGTGTTTCCACCAGTTCTGAAAAAAAAATCTGATTTCTCTTTCTCTCTCTCAGATAACAGAGGAGGAAACGGCCACACAGGAGTGTGTCTGGCTGTGTGTGGGTTTCCACCACTCCTGTTACTTGAACTTCAATATAACACACACACATCCTGCCACAATGTCACGGAGGGAACGGCCGTGGTCGGTGTACAGGTCGAACACTTTAGAGCTTTCCTCAGAAATGCTTGGACTAGCATTGGAAGGTATACAGTAGTACCAGTGAACTTGGGTTTTGATATTCTCTTGTATTACATTTTACTTTGCATTATATCAGGTCAGAATTGTATCACTTCTTTCTCTTTCTCCTCTTTGTAGGGAACAGTCAAGATCCAGATGAGCCAGTACTGGAGTTCAGTCTTGGTCAGTTTTGTTTTTCCAACCATCACATACTCAAAATTTTGCAGAAATGGCACCAGAAATGAACTGTTCTCCATTAGCAGCCAAGACTGCTGGGCATAAAATGGTTCAGCTGGCTATCAGATCTGATCTTTAGATTGTAAATGACACTGAACAGTAGTATAAATATTTCTGTGAGAGCTCTGTGTCCTACTGTATGCTTATGTGAAGTTAACCACTAAAGCAGCTGCGTTTGGATTAAGTGACTGCCTCTATCTCACATAAGTTGTAAATAAAGTGGTTTAACTGTGGAGGTCTGATTATATCTCTGAGAACCAGCAGGTCTTAGCAAATAACACTTGAAGTACACTGTAGCTCATTCATATATACAATGCTTCGTCTGGAAAATCTTCACACTGTCATGACCCTGAATGTGAATGTGATTGTGTAGTCTGCAGCGAGCTGACCACACCGTCTCTGGACCGAAAACCCAACAGTTTTGTCGCTGTGAGCTGTACCACACCTCCTCAGGCTTTCTGGACCAAATATGCACAGACCGAAATCATTGAGGTGAGCGTGAACGATACTAATTGTAATTTGATTCGCTGGGGCATATTTCTGTTATGTCACTCTTTGCTAATGCTATAAATTACTCAGGGAACAATTTAATAAGTTCATGAACACTTCAGTTATATGAATGTATTATTTGTTTAAAAAAAAAAACAGTTAAAGAAGTATCCATGTGAAATATTATTAAAATTCGTAATAACTGTTTTCTAATAACTGTCCAGTGGTCAAACGATGCCGATTATACTTTTTCGTATGCATTTACTTTCTTTGTTTAACAGTACTGTCTAATAATTTAGGTCACACTTTATTTTAAGGTCCAATTCTCACTAATAACAAACCATTAACTACGACTTTTGCCTTAAGAAACTCCTGATTTGCTGCTTATTAATACTTAGTAAAGTAGTTGTTAAGTTTAAGTATTGGGTAAGATTAGGGATGTAGTTATGTTAATAATAGGCATGCAAATGAGCAACTAGTTAATAGTGAGAATTGGTCCCTATTCCAAAGTGTTACCATAATTTCTTAGACAGAACTGTTAAACAGAGACTGTAAACCAATGAAGACTGGGAGCATGGGAGCTCTGTGCACTCAGATGCTATCAAAATAAAAGTTCCGCCTCTGACACATCAGCTAAAGAGAAAAACTTATCAGCCGATTCAGATAATTAAAAATTTCCAAATATTGGCCGATATATGAGCCTTGGCGATAAATTTGTCGACCACTAGTCTTCAGTGTCACATAATTCTTCAGAAATCATTCTAATATGCTGATGTTGCAGTTCTAATATGCTGCGTAATATTTTCCTGGAAACTATAATACTTTTTTAAGGATTTATTGAAATAAGAGTTCAGTAAATAAAATCAAATAGTTCAGTCAGTTCAGCTATGTTACTGATTAAATTGGTAAATCCTGTGTTTGTGAGTTTTTAATGAATAATTCATTAAAAGGATCAGCTCATAAGAGTCATATGTTTGTGAATGTTTATTTTGGACTACAAACTCGGGTAAAATATGATTTCTTTTGCCGTAGGGCTGTAGAGAAAACTATTGCATAAAATCAAAGATTGGTTGTGGGATTTTAAGAATCATCATCAAGATCATTCAAATGAAGGTCACAATTAATCAGAAAATCTATATTTTTGTCCAGCCCTAGTCTGTAGAGTTGACCACTTGTGATCACCCAAGACGGATGTTATTTTTCTGTCATTTATGGAACAATGTGGACTGATTTGGATGATTAATCGAAACAAATGGTTTGACGTCTGTTTGCAGGGTACAAATAATCCCATGTTCCTCAGCAGTGTGGCTTTCTTCCAAGACTCCCACATTAACCAGCACACACAGGTCAAGCTCTCTGTGTACGATGTAAAAGATCGCTCACAAGGAACGGTGAGATAAATACCACGCACAACAAATGAGAAGAACCGCTCTGATTCTGCTACTTTGTCTTTACCTTTTGATCCTTTTATATTATTTTTCTCACTTTCTAGATGTACCTTCTTGGCTCAGCGATGTTCCCAGTGAAGGATCTTCTGCTGGAAAAGAACCACAGACTAAACTTACCTCTCAGGTGATCCAACCATCTTTGTTTGAAGTCATGACAGTTTGAGCAGTCTCATCTAGAGGGGCATCTAGAAGTGGTTAATTGCTGAAAAGGACACAGGCATATATGCATGCAGTTTGAACATATTGACATCTGTTATCCCTTTTCCTCAGGTCAGCAGAAAACAAGCATGTGGGTAGTATTACAGTCATCGCCTGGCAGCTAGAGGAGAAGAGAGATCAGCATACACCAATCAAACAACTACAAGACACCATCAATGGCAGGGTGAGCCTGACTATGCCCCAGTGACCCAACGAACAGCATGTTTGATCACTAGTTTTATGCATTCTGACATGTTTTTGTTCTTTCGTGTTCCGTTGCTGCAGACTGTCCTCTCCGTGGATGAGAGTCTGACAGAATCTGTGGGAGTCAGAGTGAAATACGCCTCACTGTGGAAAGACTCCTTTCTACGATCTGGTAAGAATGTCAGCCACTAGAAGAAAGGCTTATTTTTCACACCCTAAAGGCCTTTCCACACTGAGCTCTAAAAAGCTAAACGAATATCGGACGCGATGACGCGCTGGAAACAAACAATAGATTCATATGGATGCTTCCACATAGACCGCGAACATTCGCGCACCGAAAATGTGAATGTTTTTTTCCCAACCAGTCCGACGAATCTTTTCAGTTTCGCAAAGCGAAAACACGGGCCGTCCAATAAGATTTGAGCATTACATCACGTGCCTGGATCAGCTGCTGTTGCACAAAAAGTCAAGAGTGGTGGCTCTGTTTCGAAAACCAGTTTAAACTACTGTAACACAGAAGAAGAGTATCCCGAGAGAGAAGAGAGTGGATGACGAGTTTTTGTTATCTTTGGTATCTGAGAACAGATTTATTCTCACATGTTCTTAATATAATTTCTATTAATTATCCACTGAATTATGTGATCTGGAGTTTAATTTAATGCTGTATATTGAGCAGTGGACGATGTTAAATCCATATATGAGATACATTTCGGAGGAAAAATGCATTGCTGGTCAGCGCCACCTGGCGTGCAGACGTGAATTAGCAGAAGGCGAACAATCGTTTTGCGTTCGATGTGAAAGCACTGTTCGTCGGTGATTCGCCTTTGCTTTTTCGCATCGCACTCAGTGTGGAACGGCCTTTAGACTTATTCATTGTGATGGAAGTGCAGTGTATGGCCAAATGTGTGGGGCATATAACTGTTTCATTGGTTTCAATAGAACAAAGATAAATGGTCATTGGAAAAAATGCTCTAAGCACGTCATTTTGTCTTCATTTAGGACCCCATGTTCATTGGACATTGGGCTTTCAATCTCTATATTTTTGTCCTGCCTGAAAACTTCTCTATATGATGATTGGATGAGCTCTCAAATGCATGGGACTCGGCAACCATTGGCTAGTAATTGAAACTTTAGGAACAACATAACACTACAATTAAAATTGTATAAATGTTATTTGCATTACATAAAACATTACAACAAGTGGGCATTTTCAAGAAACATGCAGAGCACACGTTTTATTCAAAACAGTTGGCAAAATGAAATGTTGTTTTGTGAACTCTTTGGATTTGAGACTTTAGTCTTTGCAACTTTACAGATCTTCTTTATGCACCAAGAGCTTGTAACACTCTAAAGAGAAAGGAAAAAATGAAATCGCATCATATGACCCCTTTAACATTAAAAGTAACTTTTTTCTATTTTATTATCATTTAAAATGTAATTTATTTCTATGATAGTAAATCTGTATGCAGCAGCTATTCCTCCAGTCTTCAGGGTCACATGATCCTTCAGAAATCATTGTAATGTGCTAATTTGGTGCTCAGGAAACATTTATTTTTATTATGAATGTTGAAAGCTGCTTAATATTTTTGAAGAAACATACATACCTTTTTTGAATTTTCGTAATTTTGTACCAGTGTTAAAGTCTTTACTGTCACTTTTGACCAATTTAATGTATCCCTGTTGAATAAAAGTATTAATTTCTTTCCAAAACTTTTAAATGGTTGTGAACATTGTGAGTAATTAAAAAAACAGCTGAACATGGAGTGCTCGGAGATAAACATACCGTTAAAGAAGTCTGTTTTGACTCATAGACCATTGATGTTCATAACCTTATTTTTTTACGTATTGCCATTTATGAAGATTTCAAGAACTTTATTGTCATATGTACAAGGTACAATGAAATTATTGTGTTTATCTCACGATAAAGACGGGGTTAGGTTATTATAAAAAAAATTACATTTACATTTAATTTACAGCTTTTCTGTAGTAGTTTGAGAAGCAGCTTTTTGTAGCAACTTTGCAGAAAATTTTCATATCTTGCCTTAACAAGTGATGAGTGACATCTGTGCTTTCTCATTCTTGAAAAGCACTGGCCACTGCTTGATACATGTTGCTTAATGTCTCTATGGAAAATTTTGACAGAAACAGTGCTTTTCCCAAGCTCAGTGGCACTTAGTTCCATTTGTATTGACAGAAGTGAAATCCAGGACCTGGTCATAATATCATAAATGCATGCAAGTACAGTTTTAATGCTACAGCCTGGCACAATTGATTTCTCTTTATGGTTTAATTCTATTTCTGTCTCAGTGTTTGGTGGCACCATGTCGCGTATGTACCGTTTTCCAACCACTGATGGGAATCATTTACGGATCCTGGAACAAATGGCTGAGAGTGTCCTGTCACTTAACATCCCACGACAGTTCGTCAAACTCTTATTGGAAGAGGATTTCTCCAGGTGTGCATCGTGATCTTAGACATACACACAGTTGCATCCACACAATGACCATTTTGATGATATGAAAATGTGCAAAGAGCACTCCTTTACATGATCGTGTTTTTGATGTAGGGTATCTGAGCTGGAAGAGTTGGGGGAGTTATCACCATGTTGGGAGAACCTCAGACGGCAAATCGTGACACAGTACCAGAGCATCCTTCAGACCTATCAGGATACACTCACAGACCTGCAGGACTACAAAGGTCAGTCTGCATTTGGAGGTTGCAAGAGGTGTTCCTGTTGTGTTACACTCTTCATTTCAGAACTTTCAGATGTTAAGTCCAAATATGTGAGACTGATAGTGTTGGATTCAAAATATAATTCAAAATTTGAAAATAAACTAGCGTTTGAACATTTTGAAAAATTACAGAAAAGGAAGAAAAAAAATTAGATTCTTCGCTATTTCTAGGTCACTAACCAACATTCACTAACATGAAATTGGATAACGTGGTCACCAGGACTTACACTTGCTTCATGGAGTCCATGCCAGCTAAAATGCATAAAGTAATTACATTTACATGCATTAATACAAGTATTGAAATCACTTACATGAGACCAAAAACTGAGCAAAAATATGCAGTTTGGTGTAGTTGCTGATATTTATATGGCCAAAAAGTAAGATGAAATTCTGATATCTTGTAATGTAAATCAATATAGTATACTATCAGTATAGCAGATTACTTGCATCAAATGCATATAAATATTATTTGTCACTCAATATATCCCAATAATGTGTCTTAGTAAAATGATACTTAAATGTTTAGCTTTATGAAGCTCTGTAGTATTCGATGTGGGGGGCAAAACATATAATGCAATGCAATACACTGATACAACCTGATGTATCATATTTGATACTCACATTTTAACATGATTTTTCTGAAATGTATACATGGATAATCAAGTTGCTTCAGTCTAGTAAGTGAAATATTACTAACAATGTAAAAGTTATTCTTATGTTTATATATGTTTACATGATAAAAAGTATATATGTTTACATGATAAAAAAGACACATGTACCACGACCTGAAGATTAGACATTTTTTTAGAATGATACTAATAGCCCTATTACTTCCTAAAAATGTGTCAATTATCAATCATACAATAAGAGGGATGCAGCTGATTGTGTACAACAGGTTTTTCAGCAGAGTTTTAAACATGCTGATGATTTAGAGTTCTTTTTTTAAATTTGTATGTCAAATATGGTTTAGTTGGCTTTATATAGGGTTAAACTGACAAAAAAAACACCTCCAGATGACCCAGAATTCTATGAAAGATTCTCCAGTGACTTGAAAGACTAAGAATAGTAAACATGTCTACATTGTTTGAATGATAAAGGGGTATCAGCAGATTTCTTTCTCTCTCTCTATCTCTCTGTGTCTTACAGGTCCATCATTTAAAGCCAGTAATCTGAAAGCAGAGAGAAAATTGGAATTTATGCCTACCAACCTCCATGTGCAGAGAATGAGGGTTCAAGATGAGTCTGGCTGTGGTTAGATCTATTTCATTCATTCTGTGTACTTATTGTATTAGTCATCCTGTTCCCCTTTTTTTATTACCCTCCATTTGAAAGGTTCTTTTCACTGCTCTATATTCTTGTTGGGCACTTTGGTATACGTGCTCTTTACTGAGTCAGTCCCAGCAGGCAGTAGGAGTTGTTATTCCAAGCACTTTGCACATGTCAATAGTCTCTCATTCAGAAGTTTTCATACACTCAACACAAAGACACACTCAGACGATCACTGATGTTCTTTTAGTTTTGACACCCCCAGTCTTGCATTTACACTTCACAAGCTATAGTGCTACATGAAAGTGACATTTCTTTAGAAAGAGAACTGTAGTAGGGCTGCATTGCTTCATGGAGTCCATGCCAGCTAAAATGCATAAAGTAATTACATTTACATGCATTAATACAAGTATTGAAATCACTTACATGAGACCAAAAACTGAGCAAAAATATGCAGTTTGGTGTAGTTGCTGATATTTATATGGCCAAAAAGTAAGATGAAATTCTGATATCTTGTAATGTAAATCAATATAGTATACTATCAGTATAGCAGATTACTTGCATCAAATGCATATAAATATTATTTGTCACTCAATATATCCCAATAATGTGTCTTAGTAAAATGATACTTAAATGTTTAGCTTTATGAAGCTCTGTAGTATTCGATGTGGGGGGCAAAACATATAATGCAATGCAATACACTGATACAACCTGATGTATCATATTTGATACTCACATTTTAACATGATTTTTCTGAAATGTATACATGGATAATCAAGTTGCTTCAGTCTAGTAAGTGAAATATTACTAACAATGTAAAAGTTATTCTTATGTTTATATATGTTTACATGATAAAAAGTATATATGTTTACATGATAAAAAAGACACATGTACCACGACCTGAAGATTAGACATTTTTTTAGAATGATACTAATAGCCCTATTACTTCCTAAAAATGTGTCAATTATCAATCATACAATAAGAGGGATGCAGCTGATTGTGTACAACAGGTTTTTCAGCAGAGTTTTAAACATGCTGATGATTTAGAGTTCTTTTTTTAAATTTGTATGTCAAATATGGTTTAGTTGGCTTTATATAGGGTTAAACTGACAAAAAAAACACCTCCAGATGACCCAGAATTCTATGAAAGATTCTCCAGTGACTTGAAAGACTAAGAATAGTAAACATGTCTACATTGTTTGAATGATAAAGGGGTATCAGCAGATTTCTTTCTCTCTCTCTATCTCTCTGTGTCTTACAGGTCCATCATTTAAAGCCAGTAATCTGAAAGCAGAGAGAAAATTGGAATTTATGCCTACCAACCTCCATGTGCAGAGAATGAGGGTTCAAGATGAGTCTGGCTGTGGTTAGATCTATTTCATTCATTCTGTGTACTTATTGTATTAGTCATCCTGTTCCCCTTTTTTTATTACCCTCCATTTGAAAGGTTCTTTTCACTGCTCTATATTCTTGTTGGGCACTTTGGTATACGTGCTCTTTACTGAGTCAGTCCCAGCAGGCAGTAGGAGTTGTTATTCCAAGCACTTTGCACATGTCAATAGTCTCTCATTCAGAAGTTTTCATACACTCAACACAAAGACACACTCAGACGATCACTGATGTTCTTTTAGTTTTGACACCCCCAGTCTTGCATTTACACTTCACAAGCTATAGTGCTACATGAAAGTGACATTTCTTTAGAAAGAGAACTGTAGTAGGGCTGCACTATAAATCGCATGCGATTGTCATGCGCATCTCGTCAGTAAAGCCGGTTCTATGATTAGTAGTAAATCTCCATCACATGCTTTCAGATGGAGCGGCATTTAATACACAGAGCTGTAGATCACTGACAAGCTACGCAATATCGATTATGAACGCGACATTGTGTAGCTTGTCAGTGATCTACGGCTCTGTGTATTAAATGCTGCTACTGACGATATGTGCATGACAATCGCATGCGATTTATCGTGCAGCCCTAAACTGTAGCATTACATCTGTCCCGAATAACAGAGTAAAACTGAAAAAAATAAAAATAATCAACATTAGTCATTGATAGAGGTAAGTGAGTTTGGGGTAATGAGAAAATACATCACTGGAATGCAAAGTAGCGTATGGAAGCCTACGACTTTTATTTTTTATTTCTCACACTTCTGACACTTGTGACTCACAGTCCGACTTCTCGCAACTTTATGTCTCCTAATTGTAACTTTATATATCACAATGCGGTTTCTCATGACTTTTTCACATAAGTTGTGACTTTTTATCTTGCAGTACGATTGTACCTCACACTTGTGACTTAATATCTTACAATGCATCATCTTGTGACTTTTTTTATGTATTTGCGACTTTTTATCTCATAATGTAACTTTACTGTATAGTTCACAAAGCAACTATTTCACGCATTTGCAAATGTATATCTCGCACTGTGACTTTATGCCTCCCAATTATGTATTTTTATCTTGCAATGTGACTTCATTACTCACAATGTGCCTTCTCTTGACTTTATTTTCCCAATGTAATTGCAACTTATCTCAGAATGCAACTTTATTTCTCATATATGCAACATTATATTTCACAATGCAGCATTATTTTTCATAATTCCAAATGTATATCTAGGCGTCCTACTATATCTCACAATTGTGACTTTATATCTCGTAATGTAGCTTTATATCTCACAACTTTGTATCAACGACTTTATTTCTTATTTTATGCTCTGTCTCATTATCTTTTTTAAATTTTTACTCTCTGAGGCAGAATGGATGTTACACTGCTGACATGTATGTTACACTGCTGATCTTCTTCGTGGCAATGTGCAGAGTCACTGTTGTTCAATTATTTTCAACTACTGACAATAATTATATATTAAGAACTAAGTTGTTCATCTCATGACATGGATGTGTGTGTTTGTGTATCTAGATCACACCTATGATGTGGTTACGATCGGGGCCCCTGCAGCTCACTGCCAGGGCTTCAAAAACGGTGGTTTGCGGAAACTATTACAGAAATTTGAGGAGGCAAAAAAAGTGTAAGTTATGTTTGTCTGTCTAGTTTTGAAAATATGCAAGATATGAACTGAGTGTACTGTACGTGTGTGTTCGCATGTACTAGCATGTGTTGCATGTGAAGGAAGAGCTATCATGTGATTTAAGTTTCAGGTAATGACCTAAGTCACAGGTGGCATTTTAGATCTGTTTGTTAATCGCTTGTCTTGGAGTTTCACTGAAGTAAATTTTATCTGTTTCCTTTTTGCTGTAATATGTTCACAAGAAATACATTTGTGTGAGTTCATTCAAGGATAAAACTATTCAAACAACCTTTAGGAACATTTAAAATCGCACTAGCCATTTGCTAGCTTTATCATTTCATATTGAACAAACTATTGTATTTATAGCTGTACAGTATTTTTTTTCCTGTTAATAATGTAGAATGTATATTCTGCTTTCAAAAGCATTGCTCTCATTAGTGTTTTATCACCTTCTCTTTGACTTCTTTTGGTTGTGTGTTGGTTTGCTAGTGTTACATTATTAGCAGTTTTCCTTTAAGAGACACTCTTAGTTTATTTTTCATACGTTTTAATTGCATTTTTGCTTTCTAATCAGCATTTATGAGGAGGAATGGTGAGTTAGTTTGAACTTGTTTTTTTGTTTGTTTGTTTGTGGCATTTATTGCATGACATCTCTGATTTAAAACTTGGTGAGATGCAGCTTTATATCCAGAGCTCATCTTATGCATTGTGGTATTGCCTTTGATGTTGCCTTAAAATTTGGAGGCAACATAATTAGATTGCCTATGTTTTGAAACAGCCTTTGCGACGGATGAGCGCATATGATGTCTACGCTGCCTCACTATGTTTTGGAACAGAACAATATTCATTATTCTGTGATTCCATCATCCCTTCTCTGTGGTCACTAAAAAAAGAGTAATAGGAGTGTGTGTGTGTGTGTTTTTGAATAAAAAGTCTATAATTGTCTTTTGCTGAGCATATATATATATATATATATATATATA
>NW_015645076.1:2671671-2673919 GCF_001515625.1 Sinocyclocheilus rhinocerous | reverse complement strand
TACACTCACTACTTTACATTGTAGCAAAGTGTCATTTCTTCAGTGTTGTCACATGAAAACATATAATAAAATATTTACAAAAATGTGAGGGGTGTACTCACTTCTGTGAGATACTGTATATATATATATATATATATATATATCTGTGCCTCCTGTTTAATTTTTTCTTGTCATTTAGAATTTCAGGTTGATTGTTACTTTTCTAGGCTGATGTACTGCAATAACTGAATCTCGCGTATAAATGACTGTGTTGTATTTAGTCCCCAAAACAAAAGAATATATATTATTATATATTATTTAGGGGGTTTTAAATTTTTTTTTTTTTTTTTTTTTGCATTACCCAATTTTCATGAAAATTAAACAATTTCCCTCAAGGTTCTCATTAATTTAATTTTGAAAAATCTCATTCTCAGCATAAATTAAATTCAGTACTGCTTTATTTAATGAGTAACACTTTATTTTACTATTTAAAAAAAATATATAAACTATTTTAAGATTTTAAATAATCTCTAACAGATAATAATAATCAATAATTAAAACAATCATTCAGTTATCATCACAATTATTTTTGTTAAGTATTTTTGCAATGACAGTATAATGCAAAAAAAATAGTACATAAATTAATGGTCCCTAAACAGGGTTTCCGCGGGTCCTTAAAAAGTCTTACATTTAGTTGTATCAAATTTAAGGCCATAAAAAGTCTTAAATTGTACAAGAAAGTCTTAATTATGATTTCAGGAGGTCTTAAATTTGGGGACGGAAAGACCAGAATTGCGATATGGTTTAATGTGACGATTAAACTTCAAAAGGCTATGATTTCATTAAATAAACATGAGCACTGCAAAGTCTGGTGCTACACTGATTTGTGTACTGCCGTTACTGGGGAAACCGTTAAATAGACACACTTTCCTTCATGCAAAATGCAGTGTCCTGCATATTACATTTAAAACAGAGGTGAAATATGACCTGGTTCTTTACAGGTTCACTCAATCATGTGTTTCCTGAAATTATACTGTCTGTTCATTCAAGATGTACAAACACATTCCACTGTTGCTGTACCTTTGTATTGTACAGAAGCACTTAGTGAAACAGATCTGTCATCCCTGAGCACCTTGTTCTCTTTGCTCTGAAAAATCAAGATTGAGGACCTGAAGTGTTTGGTGCTTGTCATAGTCTCTGGAGCATCACTGTCTGAATGAAATGCACAATCATTATCTCTCTGTTGTTGTGCACTAATGTAGTGGTGTGTATTTATTGCTTGTTTGGTGTGTGTTTAATTAACCAAGCTCTCTCTGGTCCAGCAGCAGTGCTCTGTCCAGCTCCCAGTCCATCGTCTACATCCCTCAGGATATTGTCCGTGCCAAAGAGATCATCTCCCATATCAACACTCTCAAGACTCAGGTCAGCTACTACGCTGAGCGCCTGTCTCGCACCGCTAAAGAACGCTCCGCTAACGGCATGGAGAGAACCCTCGCCATCCTAGCAGATAAGGTGGGTGTCAAAGTACTTTATATCCATTTGACGATACAAAATAACACATTTAATTTTTCTAACTTGGACCCAGTGTGGTCTGAGGCGGACACTATAACCCCTTTTTCTCTCTCACTTTCAGACACGACAACTGGTGATGGTGTGTGACTGTAAACTGCTGGCGTCTGCAGTGCAGGCCTTGAACGCAGCTAGACCCGAGTACATTGCCTCTAAAAACTCACCCTCTGCTGATTCAGAGCAGGTGGTGCTGAGGAATGATCAGGACACACTACTGGCCAAATGGAGTGGCGGGAACAGTCGTTCATCCCTCCAAGTTGATTGGCATGAGGAAGAGTGGGTAAGAAAGCTTTAGAGGCCTGTTAACAGCAAATGCATTGTAACATATCATCCATTAAAAGTAAGCTATAAAAAATCCTTTAACTAAAGTTTAAAAAAATTTACAGACAATATTTACTAGTGCTGTGTTCGATATGACGATGTATTGTCACAGAGATTTGACAATACGAGTATCGATACAGCTGGCCCTGTATCGATATTGTGGCACGTGCGCTGCAGTGGACTGTGCTTAATTTGAATACAAGAACACAGTTTACTAGAAAAGTTCAAGGTTTCTAAAAAAATAATGAATAGAGCATAATATATAGGCTACAACAAGGTTTAATCTGGCCGCAGACAAAGTCCCTTTCGCCGCAGGATATATAGAGACGTAATCCCCAAAACAGAGCTTTACACTTGCGCAATACGGAAATATCTGCTA
>NW_015645076.1:2671278-2671457 GCF_001515625.1 Sinocyclocheilus rhinocerous | reverse complement strand
GGTTTAATCTGGCCGCAGAGGAAACAACCGGGGTTGCCTGATATAAAGAGACGTAATCTCCGAAACAGCTTCCCAATTGCGCAATACGGAAATATCTGCTAAATGTGTTACTTATTTTTGTCAATCTGGCAACCATGTGCACGCGCTCTCTCTCCACTGTGGATAAACACGCTTGCTTT
>NW_015645076.1:2648322-2671255 GCF_001515625.1 Sinocyclocheilus rhinocerous | reverse complement strand
AAGGTTTCTAAAAAAAATAATGAATAGAGCATAATATATAGGCTACAACAAGGTTTAATCTGGCCGCAGACAAAGTCCCTTTCGCCGCAGAGGAACACAACCGGGGTTGCCTGATATAAAGAGACGTAATCTCCGAAACAGAGCTTCCCAATTGCGCAATACGGAAATATCTGCTAAGTGTGTTACTTATTTTTGTCAATCTGGCAACCATGTGCACGCGCTCTCTCTCCACTGTGGATAAACGTGCTGGCTTTCTGAAAACACTGGTTAGCTTGCAGTTTAGCGATTTCCACTTCAATATTCTATTCTCAGAAAAGTGTAATTCATCAAGTGTTCATTTATGAGAGAGAGGCTGTGTATGTCTGAATTACCACCGTTTTGCCGTGTTTCTCTATTAACAGTGAAGCTGTGGATTTAATTGCTTTACAAACTATGATGTTACCAGCTCCTTGTTGAGAAAGCTAATGTAGCTCTTCAGCGATTAAGCTATTTTATTGATAAAATTGCGGAGCAGCGCTAAAAAGTTTGTCTGACCGCTAAAAAGAATGTGCGCGCGCGCGGCGGTGAGGTGAAATTCAGTGCAGTCCCGTATCGTGATATGTATCGTACCTTGATCTCTGTATCGCGATATGTATCGTATCGTGACTTTGCTGGTGATACACAGCCCTAATATTTACACAACATTTTCACTATTCCCTAACAGCAGTTTGGATATATGAATCAAAATATTTTGTAATCTGGTGTAAATGTGTTCAGATCTATTGTTAATCTTGACACATCTATACTACCATTCAAAAGTTTGGAGTCAGTAAGTTTTTGAAAGAAGTCTCTCATGCTTACCAAGCATTTATTTGCTAAAAAAAAATATTGTGTAGTAGTCATATCTTTAACTATTTTCTATTTTAGTATATTTTTAAAATGTAATTTATTCCTGTGATGGCAAAGCTGAATTTTCAGCATCATTACTCCAGTCTTCACAGTTTCACATGATCCTTCAGAAAACATTCTAATATGCTAATTTTGGTGTACAAGAAACATTTCTTATTATTATCATTGTTGAAAACTGTTGTTCTGCTTAATATTTGGTGCATATCATGTTACATTTTTTTTTAGTATTCTTTAATGAATAAAAGGGCTGGGCGATAAAACGATAACTATAATTCTCGCGATATAATTTTCCTAGATAAAACGATAACAAGAGTTCGATAACTGTTCGATATAATGTTTATGCGCCAAAAGTGGAACGAAACAGCGCTATTCATTTCTGCTTGACTCAAAGTTGAAACGGCAGCGCAGCGCGATCTCACTAGAGTAGATGCGTTTACTCGCTGATAAGTCTAAGTCACGCAAGCACTAAACAGCGCCATGGTATTGTGGCAGAAATGTGGGATATTCATATCGAATTTTATTATATTATTAATGTAGACATGTATTAAAGGAGTAATGGAATATAATTACAGTATTTTTTGTTTTTAAGTTATAGTGTTTGTGCACTTATACTAAATGTATTTAGACTACTGTTTTTCATACAAATACCTAGAAACCATAAAGTTACATTTTTACCATGGTATTGAGGTGCTGTATGTGTGGTTTAACTGTGGTTATCATGATCTAAATGTATGCTACTATGGAAGACCAATGGTTAATGTTAGTAAAACTCAAACAGTCAGAATAATTAAATTTCATCATATAAAAATGAGGTTGTGACAATGTTTACAGTCGTTACTGTTTTTGATAATGAACATAAATTTACATCTGCATCCTAATTCAAGCTACTACTGTCAACTCAACTCAAACTACTGTCAAATGTGCATTTCTAAGAGACCAAAAAAATGTCATATTATTAATATTGCAGCCTGCACTGCAAACTGTGCTGAAGATACATGTCATCAAAGTCAGGCAACACAAACCTGGTTCATGATTTGAAACTATCACTCATTAGAACATGCAGAAGCTAAGAAATACATTTTTCTATTAATATATTTATTTTGTTAAGGAAAAATGACTGGAAGAGTGCTCCAAATGTGAATTCAACAATGTGAAGTGTTTATCATGTTCTGACCATAAAGAGTCACCATAATTTTTTTAGCCATATCGCCCAGCCCTAAATAAACTGATTTTTTTTTTTTTTGGTGACAGTGTAAAAGTTTTACTGTCACATTTGATCAGTTTATCAATTTGATAAGGTTTTGGTTTGGGTTAAAGTTTAATTTTATCAAGTTTGCTCAATATTAATTTTATTGAAACCCAGATGAAGAAAATTGAAACCCAGATAAAGAAAATACTCCCCAAAAATCCCTAAACTAACTGTTTTTCCTAAAACAATAAACATTATTATTATTATTATAAAAATGCATGCTTTCATTGTCTTACACATAAAACACAGCAAATACACAACTTTGACCATTTATCAATGTAAATAAAAGCCTAAATTAAATATGTTCATCATATAAAGTAGATTGTGTCTCTTCAGAAGAAACTACTCGATTCAGATGGATTACTTTTACTGTGTTGTTATGAATTTTTTGAAGTGTTCAAGTTTGGGGGGGACAGAAATCTCTGAATGAGTGCATCATTCTGTTTAAAAAATTTTAAATGCATGTTTTTGTGCGCAAAATTTGTACTTTGTACAAACAGTTTCTTTGTTACAGGAAAAGGTGTGGGGGAATGTTGACAAAAGTCTAGAGTGTATCATCCAGCGAGTGGATAAACTGCTGCAGAGGGACCGTCTGCACAGCAGCAGCAGTGAGGACATGTTCCAGACTGACCAGCAAAGTGGCACCAGTAAGAAAGGTAATGGGAAAACAAAAGCCTTCTGGATCAACCCTGTCTGCATGGAGGAGCCTTCCTCGGTCCCTGAACCGCAACAGCAGTCGCCTTCACTATCACCGTCACCATCATCACCTTCATCTTCACCACCCGATCTGAACCCTGCATGCCCTGTTAATGCAGAAACGCATGCCTGTAGGTGCCTTTCACTGTCTTGTTCACGCCTTCTCTCTCTGTTATATTTTTGAGAACAGCATGGAGTCTAGTAGGCAGAGTCTTATATTATTTTGCCTTTCTGCACTCTGCTTCACATTCTCTGCTGCTTGTCCCTTGTATTTGCATAGTGGTACACACACTAACATGTACATACTCATTTCTTCTTTCTATTTCTAGTTATTACACTTTCAGTCTCTGTTTTTCACGAACACTGTCACCTGTTCATCTTCAAACAGGTTTGCATGCTGCCATAGCAACAAGCATTTATATTACGCTAACTTGACTGGTTGTGGCTAGAAATTCTTCTCTCATTGTTTCTAATCCACCTCATCCTCTTTATTTTTTTACCTAGGTATCTATGGTACATCGTTGTGTATGTGTCTGATTTTAAAGAGTCTAGTACCGTAATATGTGACCCTGGACCACAAAACCAGTCTTAAGTCGCTGGGGTATATTTGTAGCAATAGCCAAAAATACATTGTATGGGTCAAAATTATCGATTTTTTTATGCCAAAAATCATTAGGATATTAAGTAAAGATCATGTTTACTTAAATTTACAAAATGTCTTCCATGAAGACATTTTGTAAATTTCCTACCATAAATATATAAAAACTTAATTTTTGATTAGTAATATGCATTGCTAAGAACTTCATTCGGACAACTTTAAAGGCGATTTTCTCAGTATTTAGATTTTTTTGCTCCCTCAGATTCCAGATTTTCAAATAGTTGTATCTCAGCCAAATATTGTCCTATCCTAACAAACCATACATCAACAGAAAGCTTATTTATTTAGCTTTCAGATGATGTATAAATCTCAATTTCAAAAAACTGACCCTTATGACTGGTTTTGTGGTCCAGGGTCACATATGTGTATATTTGTTTACCTTTTGCCAAAACAAAGCAATATGAATGTATGGAAAAACTGACATCCAAGTGCATTCCACAGTTTATGTTAACGAGTGTGTGTTGTCTCTGTGTGACTCTCTGTTGATGTGCCATATCTCTGGAACATGTTTCTGGAACATTCTGTTGTTTGACCCAGCATATTTGCCTACTGTGAACATGTGACCGGGTGCTCTCGTTTGATTGGCTGGCTGGTCAACAGGCTCTCAGGCTGGCTGTCTGGTGCTGGCTGTCTGTGCCAGTTAGTCACTTGGCAGTACCAGCATGCTGTGATTTACAGTTGTCTTTTACATTATATAATGACTATGAAATCATTAGCTTGCAAGGCAGCTGTGAATATTACTTACTTGCATATTACTTCTAGACAATCCTTTGCAACATTCCACTTTGTATTTGAGTGGAAAAGTAGTTGTTAAATCTTCATTTTAAAGTTTCTGCTGTCTTATGTTGCGTTCAATGTCTGTGAGCTGCGTGTGCTATGCTAGTTGCACTCGCTAAGTTAACTGTTGCATGTTGCACCTCCATCCCTATAGATGGCAGCAGCAGCAGTGGAGAGGAGAGTTACCCAGGTAAGAACCCCTCCCCCTCCCTTAGGCTTATGCGCTTACGCTGAATAAGTGTTCACTTTTATGTCACATCTGTTGTTGTTCATCCTTGTTAATGGTGTTACTTGTAAACTTGTCATTGCTACTGTTTTCTGAACTCTTGTGTCCTTGGTTACCTTTAAAGTCCCCGTGAATTGGTTACCCCCAATGTGTTGACATTTTTTATTTAAACAGGAAGTCGGGGCAAGACGTATCAAAGAGGTTTTTTTTAAATGTCCAATAGCGTTTAGTTTATACTAAATGTAAATCACTCTGATAGGAAGCATATTTAGTCTAGTGGTATTTTAAATTTTTGGGGGGAACAGACATTCCAGTTCTAGAAATTTGATTAGAAAAAATGTTTTTTGAGTCTGTATTCTTGAAAGACAGGCATTGCAATTTGTATAGGCATATATCTTCTAAAAGCAATTTTTGTAAATGTTTACAATTAAACTAGTATAGAAATGATAAAATGTTAAAGGGTTAGTTCTCCCAAAAATGAAAATTCAGTCATGTCGTTCCAATCCCATAAGACTTTCGTTCATCTTCAAAACATATATGAACGTATTTTAAATGAAACCTGAGAGATTTTTGTCCCCCAAAACCTTAACAAGTTCATTAAAAAAATCACAAAATGTAATCCATATGAATCAAGCTTTTTAATCAAGCCTTCTAAAGAAACACAATCCCTTTAATGTAGGCTTTTATTCACATATAAACATTGATTATATACATAGAGCACATCAAATGGTCAACGGAAGGTCAAACCTAATTGGTTCTTCAAACTTGAGTTCACTGGTTCTCACACATTGCGTAAGCTTCAGTTTACCATTTATTTGTTGAGCATAAATTGTTCAATTCATATGGATTACTTTTACTATGTCTTTAATGAACTTGAATCTTTGATGGAATGGAATTTCAATGGAGGGACAAAAATCTTTCAGGTTTCCTTGCCGTTTCCTTGTGTTTCAAAGATAAATGAAAGTCTAATGGTTTTGGAACCACAGGAGGGTAAGTAAATGATGACAGAATCCGCTGTCATCCGGGAATAACCGGGAATTATTCTTATTGGATTAATACACAGACTAAAAGCAACAAAACTTAAAATTTTTATTTCATGGGGTCTTTAAAGTGAAACATGAGATTTTAAAGAAACATATGAAGATGTCATGTTTAATAAAGATAATAGCAGCAGATTCTCTTTGTGTGTCAGGTGAGTGGAGCGAAGCCCTGTATCCCCTCTTGACAACCCTAACAGAGTGTGTGGCCATGATGAGTGACAAAGCCAAGAAGTCAATGGTTTTCTTGCTCATGCAAGACAGCGCACCCACCATCGCAATGGACCTCAACCTGCAGTACCGCCGAGACGTGGTCTTCTGCCAGACAGTTAGTTCTAAAACACACATTAGTGAACACTTCCATGACCTT
This sequence comes from Sinocyclocheilus rhinocerous, assembly GCF_001515625.1. Taxonomy (NCBI): domain Eukaryota; kingdom Metazoa; phylum Chordata; class Actinopteri; order Cypriniformes; family Cyprinidae; genus Sinocyclocheilus; species Sinocyclocheilus rhinocerous. The sequence continues at coordinate 2,665,354 of NW_015645076.1, read as the reverse complement.
AAAGGAATAGTTCACACTTAAAAATCATTTACTCGACCTCATGTCTTTCCAAGCCTAGAAGACTTTTGTTCATCTTTAAAACACAAATGAAGATATTTTTAATAAAACCTGAGAGATGTCTGCCACTGAATTGAAAGTCAATTCAGTGAGAGACTGTAAAAGAAACTGAAATTAATCGAGCAGTTAAATTCAAGTCTTCTGAAGAGAAACGATTGCTTTATATGATGAACAGATTTCATTTAGGCTTTTATTTACATCTAAAAACATTGTTTAACATCATAGAGCACATCAAATATGGTGAACGGCAGTTCAACCGCACTTGCTTGACACACAAGAACAAACCTCATTAGCAAGCAAGTTTGAGCTTCTGTTTACCATATTTATCGTGCTCAATGTATGTGCACTGATCAGTGAATCAAATCTTTTCATCGTATAAAGTGATGATGTCTCTTTAAGTCAGAAGTCAGAAAGAGCTTAATTGCTAAGTGTTTACACACACAAGGAATTTGTCTTGGCGACAGGAGCTTCCAGTGCAGAAGAAAGTACAGACATAGTGCAAACATACATGATAGTGCAGACATGCATAGGAATTACACAGTAGAGATGATATATAACACTAATATAAGAAAAAATAAAAATTAAATAATGCAATATAATAGTAGAAATACAGAGAAAAAACATGTAATTGTTTTAATGAGTGTACAGATATTTACATGTGTACAGTTCGTGTAGTTTACAAATGTACAATTGAGAAAACTTTGAATAAATTGCTTGATTGATATGGATTTCTTTTACAATGTCTTTATGAACTTTTCATAGTGTCAAAGTTTTGGATGAATGGTCTGTTTTTCTGTAATTCTCTGACATGTCTTCTTGCTCTGTTTTTTTGCCTCTCTTAAGCTCACAGCACTAATTTGTGGCTTCATCATCAAACTGAGAAACTGTCTCCGTGACGACGGTTTCCTGAGACAGCTTTACACCATCGGTCTGCTTGCTCAGTTCGAGTGCCTATTAAGTACTTACGGTAAACACACACTTACACACATATAGTATGCCCATACTTTGCAACTGGATACACAGTGACCACTGAATCAAAGCACTTGTTATATAAACTCATTTAGGGCACAGTTCTTCTTCATTATTTCTCTGTGAGTGAAGCACTCTGTTTTGAATCACGCTGCACTGGGTACAGTGATTTTGCTTTGTTGTGTGTGTGTGTTTCCCAGGAGAGGAGTTAGCCATGTTAGAGGACATGAGCATAGGAATAATGGACCTTCGGAATGTGACATTCAAGGTGACGCAGGCCATCTCTACCTCTTCCCCCGACATGCTGCCTGTGATCACCGGAAATCGAGACGGGTTCAATGTTCGCATCCCACTCCCGGGAAGCATGTTTGATGCATTGCCAAGGGAGATCCAGAACGGCATGCTGCTGCGGGTACAGCCGGTGCTGTTCAACGTGGGCATCAACGAGCAGCAAACGCTCGCCGAGAAGTGAGTCCTGATTCTGTAAAACACCCCTCAAGAGTGCTTGCATAACATCAACAAATAGCATGATATCATAATTGTTTGTTTTATCTGATCTCTTTTTCAGTTTGGCATACACTTGTGTTCATATTGAAGATATCTAAAGGGAATTCAAAATGTTTGTGTCGTAGGTTTGGAGACACGTCGCTTCAGGAGCTCATCAATGTGGAGAGCCTGGCACGTCTTAGCTCTTACTACCAGCAGTTCAAAGAGGTTTTACCTGATGACTGTAAGTCATCACTCTCTCTCATGTTTTTTTTCCCTCTCTACATAATAAAAAAGAAATTATTGCAAGATTTGAATTATGCAAGTCACTCTGGTTTTAATTTTCTCTCTCTCATAGGTCTTCCTCGCTCTCGTATTCAGACGTGCCTCCCAGAGCTGTTGCGGTTCCTTGGTCAAAATGTTCATGCTAGGAAAAATAAAAATGTAGACATCTTGTGGCAGGCTGCAGAGGTAACAGTTCTCCTACTTAGGGCCCTATCATACATCCGGCGCCAGGCGCGACGCAAGTGTTTTTTGCTAGTTTCAGCCCGACCCAGTTGTCATTTTCACATCCTGTGCCACGTTGTTTAAATAGCAAATACATCTGCGCCCATGGGCGTGCTGGTCTGAAAACGAGGTGTGTTCAGGCGCATTGCTGGTGCGTTGCTATTTACATGTCATAATGGATAGTCTTTGCATGTATCAGAATTACGTGCACAAACAGATCCATTCCCTCACTAGAGAAGCGTTCAGTTTTTCCGCTTGCAAATTCCGCCATGTAAATAGCGAATCCGCCATGGCGCGAGCGCAACTGGCTTTTAAAGGGAATGGGAGATGAGACTCTGATTGGTTTATGGCATGTTACGCCCAAAACACACCCATTACTCATTAAGAGAATAGGGACAACCCTTTTAGACCATGCGCCGGGCGTGCCGACCATTTTTCCCGTCCTTAAACTAGCAAAAGTGGATTCGGATACGCACTAAGCGCAATTGCGCCGTGCACTTTAAACCATGCGCTTAGATCGTTAAAATAGGGCCCCTAATGTGACACAATAAAGGGTGAAACAACTAAATTATATTCAAAGAATTGCTCAAACCCATTTAGCATTGATTTCATTTAAAACTATTCTCATTCAAAAAAAAAAACGTAGAAAAAAACCATCACCCATAGTGTTCATGTCCGAAATACAGTAGAATCCATGTTTGAGTGCAAAAACATCTCATTTGGCTCATCTCATTTGTACTGACAAATGAGTTTTTGTTTTGAGGTGAAATCACAGCAATTTATCACTTAATTATTGTACAGTTAGACAAAGAGAAAAAAGCTAAATAAAACCCTGAAAAAAAGTCAAATAAATCTTAGATACTGATAATCCAATAGAAGTCGACATTTTACGAAATGTAATTTGCATTGATGCATTTTGCTACAGCTTCATGCACATAGGCGTAATGCTTGTACAGGTATATTGGCTGATCACATTCAGTAATTTTCCATGTGTAGTTATAATTAAGCTACAGGTTTTGTGAAGTCGAGCTAAAGTGTCTAAGAATACGCATCGCACGTCACCTCTGGCTTTTGACACAAGCCCACAACATTGAGGTCAATTGTAGTCTGATAATTATGATTTCAGTCGGTTTACAAGACATTTTTAAAAAACGAATTATTGTTTAAGTTAAGCTGAAATCTAACTTAAAAATGCATATAATGGGCCTCATTCATGAAACATTCGTAAATATATGAGTAAATTCTGAGTAATTTATGCGTTAAACGGACCATCCCGAAAACTCTCCTCCGGATTCACAAATACTTCCTAAAGGTCAGATTTGATAGTTAAACGTGTGTGTATTAATGAATTCCAATCATTCGTAAAAAGGGTGCGCATGCACGCTCATTCACAATTAGCATATTCCCCGCCTATGAATTTCAGCTACGCAAATTACGTATCTAGGAATGGTGTGGAATCCTTTGTATTCAATTCTCAGGTTTGGCAAGTTATATTGCATAAATGCATAAGAGACTAATAGGCTATATGCCTAATAATAAATTAATGTGTCCACCAGAGCGTTTTTAGCCAGCTAACATAATGCCTGGTGCTCTTCTGAAAACGACCAGCTGGTGGAGCTTTGGAAGCACTGCATTTTATTGGAGTGACGCGTTGTTTGCTATGTTATATTCACGGCAGAAACATGTTATGAGTATCTTATTTTGAAGAATATAATTGAATATAAAAATGCAGTAACCAGCAATATTAACTTCTCCATTGATGTGTTGTACAAGTATGATGGTTGGTCAATGTAGTGTTTGTCCCACCCCTCCTCCACTGTGATTGGACGGCTGTGTAAAAAGGGAAAGTGACGAGCTCTGCGTTTTTACCCAAAGTTAAAGAGTAAAAAATTTGAAAAAAAAAAAAGACAGGGCAAATGAACTCGTTAAATGTTTGTCTAAAAGAATACAGAACGTTTGAATGTTTTATGCATCATTTACACGTGGTAGGGAGCAGGTGTAAATTTATTTCGTATCAACTAATATTTTCAAAATACGAACATTTTCATGAATCCGAAAATTTAAGTCTGAACGACTTTCCAAATGGTTTACACAAAAATTCGTTCTGCTCGTGTTTCATGAATGAGGCCCAATAAGTGTAAAAACATTGCTTAATTCAGTGGTTTTCAACCAGAGGGGGGAGACTTAAATTATTTACTTAAAAAATCTAAAATCACAAAATATCAAACTGAAATCATGTTTCTTTATTCCTTCCTCAAAAACTATTTTTATTATTAAATAATATACAGAATTAGAATCTTTGTTGTTCTGTGATCACAAAAGGATTTATCTTTTATTTAATATATCAACACTCCCAGTTTCTGCTAATAATAAAGTTTGAAAACAAGGTGTATTATCATAATTACTGCACAAATACGTCATATATTCAAATACAAATACACTAATACCTGTCTTAGCCAATATTAGGGACCTTCGAAAATTGTGTTGGATCATGAGGGGCCTTGAAGTCAAAAAGGATTGAGAACCACTGCGTTAATTGGTGCACCCTTAATATCAAATGAACATATGTAGTCAAAAAAAAAATTTGTTTTAGTTCAGCACAGTACCAACAGAGTTTGCATTTAAGATGTTTTAAGTGGTACTAGTTCCATTTCAAAAGACACTTGAATGCCAAACTGGAATAAGTGTGAATATGTAGTTGGCTGTAACACAATATTTGTGCCCCTTCACGCTCAGATTTGTCGGCGACTGAATGGAGTACGTTTTACCAGCTGTAAAAGTGCCAAAGACCGCACTGCTATGTCAGTGACTTTGGAGCAGTGTCTGATCCTGCAGCACGAGCACGGCATGGCCCCGCAGGTCTTCACCCAGGCCCTCGACTGCATGCGCAGGTAAGACACCTGAACAACTGCCTGCACTTCAATTCATAAGCATCGCACGCTTGGGGATGTGCCTCCCTCTTTTTCTTTTTCTCTTTTCTTCCTTTCTCTTTCTCTCTGAAAGATCCCCTCCAGTGCATCATCCCTCATTGCTTGCAGCTTCTTGGTGTTTGCAGTAACACTTTTCTGTCTTTGTTTCTCTGTGGCTTATGTGGCCTAATATGTTCATTACTTTTATATTTACTCACTTGTTTGGAGTGTTTGTTCCTTTCCACTTCACCCTTCCATCTTTTGTCCCTTCTCTCCATGCTCTACAAGAGGCATAAACACAACTAAATCGCTCCTGTAGAGTGTGAGGAAATGTTGAAACTTTGAATCTGCTGATTTCTTTGGCTGTCTGCTTGCCAGATGTTCTGTGCTTATAAATAAGAGTATGAAATTCAAAGGGTTTTGTCCCATAATTCTCTCCTCTTGTCTCCTGTGCAACCTAAGGACAGATCTAAACAAACATATGTAGTTCAATTTAAAACTGTATCTGTCCTGTGAAAGCTGATGAAAAAGACAAGAGGAGTACAGGAAGGTTTTGTTGCTGTTTTATAGAGTCTCAGTAAACACTCAATGGTAACGCTTTACAATAAGGTTTCACATCATTTACACTAGTTAATGCATTAGGTCTCATAAACTAACTAGCAACGGACAATGCTTTTACAGCTTCTACTACTGTTTGGGGTCAGTAAGATTTCCCTTTTTTTTTTTTCTTCTTTTTTTTTTTGGTTACATGATTTCCTCAAAAATATCAATAAGCACAACTGTTTTCAGCATTGATAATAACAAGAAATGACCACACCAGCATATTTGAATGATTTCTGAAGGATCAAGTGACTCTAAAGTCTTTTTTTTTTTTTTTTTTGAAAAAAGGTTCACAATATTATTGTTTTGCTGTATGTTTGCTCAAATAAAATCAGCCTTGGTGAGAGTAAGGGACTTTAAAAGACATAAAAATGTTATTGACTTTTGAACGGTGTATACTAATATAAATTATGATTTGTATAAATTAGCATTACTTAGTATATTATGATCAAACTATATTAAAAAGTAATCAAATCAAAGTATTCCAACAAAGTATAGAATAACACATTTACAAATTAACATTTACCTTAAGTAGATAAAAATAAATGCTGTAAAAACTGTTCTTCATTGTTAGTTCATAATATCTAATTAATTAACCAAGGTTAATAAATTAGATGTTAAGTAAAAGTATTGCCCACAATGCACTGTGCATGGTCTGCCACTGCGCTGTGCTGCTGTGTGTGTGTGTGTGTTTGTGTGTGTGTGTGTGTGTTTGTGTGTGTGTGTGTGTGTGTGTGTGAGATTGAGTAACTGCAAATAAATAATCTCAAAGAAAGCCAGCAGTCTATCAAAAATGTACCTTCCTTCAAGCCTGGATACAAAACAGATGGATCACCTACTAGACAAAGAGATACTGTACGCAAGATTGTTTTTATGTTTGCAGTTGGTTTGTTATGATGGCTCTGTTGGCCTGTTGCATGATGGGAGGACGCAGTACGCTTGATTTGCATGGCCCAGTGCTGACAGCAGCAGCAGCTCTACGTACGCCCTTTTCTGTCCAACATGGAGAAGCCATCTCTCTAACTTTCTTTACTTTAAATGGCAAAGACGCAGAACATCACTCACAATTTTCTCTTTCTTTATTCTCTCTCCTTCCCTTCTCTGTGTCTGTATTTCTTTTCTTAATTCACATTGTCTGTTTTCTGTCTTGGATTTACATTTTCTTGGCATCCATATCTGACGGATGGACTCGACTCAACACTTTTTCATCATGTCTGCAATTGATTTTTCATTTCATTTTTACTTTACATTAATGTTGGAACCACCACAACGGTCACGTTACCACATCCTGTGCATGTCGCCCCATTCTGTTTGCCCCTGCCACCACTCCCTCGTCACTGTCCCTCCGTCCCTGCCCCTCTCTGCAGCATTGGGACCAGGGAGGGGGTAACTCAGAAGAACCTGAGCGGCTTATTGCCCATACGTGACTTCAGGCTGGACCCCAGTCTGCTCTACTCTCTGCCCCTTCTGGCCCTGAGCCCAAACCTGCTCATCGTCTGGGTGTTCCTCAGCATTGCCTACCTGCTGGCCAAACTCCGCTGCAGCTGAGCCTGAGACCCCCTTTTTCCATTTTTCTTTCTCTCTCTCCCTCGCTTTGGCTGTCTCAGCACTTCCTTTCTCTGTTTTTCTGTTTCTTCCTCCTCTGGGTGAGGAGCTGTGTGCAGACAATGCTGAATTATTTCTGGTTGATTCAGCTCTTCTCTCTAACAGCCATTCTAAAGGTCTTGGTGTTCATTTCTGCCTTACCTCTCTCTCTCTCTCTCTCTCTCTCTCTCTCCTTAAGTAATCATGGATGAGAAAAGTTTGTACAATAATTTGTGACATATTACAAATATTCTGATTCTATTTTAGAGGGTATGTTGAAAATAGATATTCATATATATTTAAGACATTGATTTATTTATTCAATACTAATTATTCTTATAATATTGAACTGTTTTATTTGTGTTATTATAACAAACTATTTTTAGGCACATGCATATAGTGTGCTAGTGGTCGATTCAATATGTATATAATAGAGTGCATTAGTGCCTGCACATTTTTTCAGCTGTGTTTGTTCCGGAAGTATTTTTTTCCACTCCATTTTTTTTTCCATAGGGATTTTTTAAAAAGTGTTTGTTAAAATGTTATAAGCCATGTACCAAGCCAAACAGCTAAAAGGTGAATCACAACATCATAAACATAAAATTTGAAAAATATGTATTCTGAAACTGGACAAAAGACAAAGGTACAAAACTGTATACTTAACAGCTTTAGTAAGGGGAAAAAACTACAATCCCATTAAGCATTGCAAATTACTATCAAATCAAAAACTAAATTGTTTGCCGCCAATTTCTGATTGGTGGAATTTTCTGTACAGAATCATGGGTAATATAGTTTTTCACCATGAATTCAACTGGGTTTTTTTTCTTTGTTTTTTTTTGTAATGCGAACAGATGGCTTCAGCAAAAGTGTATACCATTCGATCTTGAAAATCACAGTACTTCTGTCTTTAAAGGTTTATAAGTCATCGTTAAAAGTAAATTTCCCTATGGAGAAAATGAAATGATTTTTACTTCCAGAACCTGACTGTTGCACTCTATAATGAGATATTGTTATTCTGTAACAGTATCATGAAATTTTCTAGTTATTTTTGTGGTCGATTTTGTTGCGTCTTCCATGTGTTTCAATCTAAATGCAAAGATAAGGCCTGGCCAAAGCTAATCTCAACTATCATCGCACTTGCTTTAAAAATGTATTGCACTTTAGGGTGTTAAGTGTGTTCATGTCTTCCCATGTTTAGCTGGAAGAATGTTGCTCTTTTACCAAGATTGGTCTGCACTAACCTGTTTGCAGCCTTTCCAATGACACAATTAAATTTGGCCAAATAAGATTGTATTTTCAGTCAGGGAACTTGAAATATGCACTTGAGAATTACTTTTCATTAAGATTTTGTTTCATGTCTATAAAGATGTTTTCACTGTCAGCTGACAGGAGGTACTTGGCAATAGGTTTAATGGGTATTTTGTGTAAATAAATGTTCCGGGTTCAGCACAAGATCCGTTGACCGCATCTGAGGCATGCAACCGATTACAAGATCATTTCGGTTTGCCTCTCAATTTTTTAAAACAAACAACCTTATTTACATTAATGCACTAACAGTGAAAGTCTATGGAGTAAAATTTACAATTTTGAAAATACAACCATGTACAGCTTCCATTATAAGTGCATTACTGCAGATTTGTTTCTTTAACGATGTCTAGATTGCGTTGGTTGAATTTTTGCTTGTGTCAAATCTGGAACAGACTTTTAAGATGTATCTGTTTAGATACCAAGAGTATCCACATGTTGCTTTAAGTAAAGGCACTTATGCAGTAATGATGACCAGAATGTATGATCTTTTACCAAAACAAATCACTTTGTTTCCTAACCATTGCATACAGGCTGCAAATCATCAGACTACTTCCCTTCTTTATATGTAAATATATATTTTATATGTAAATGTTTACGATAATGATTGGAAATGAGATAATTTTACAGGACTCTGTTTAATTGTGCTTCCCTTTGTGCCAAATTAGAAATGGCCTCTCTGTGCTTTGTAAACATGCCACGGCCAGTACATCTGCTGTTTACAAGTTAGCACCGCTTGATCCTACATGCTCTAAAATGCTGCCCAATACAAGAACTTTATGTATAAAAAATAACCCTCACCAGGCCGCAGAAAAGTGTGCATTTCAACTGACCCACGAAAGAAAATGACTGTCTCAAAATATCTCCATTCATTCATTTATAATGATGTTGCAGCTCTGAGAGTCTGTCTTTGCTAAGTTTGCTTTAAAATGTCAGAGATGACGCCTAGACTTTTTCCTGTATGCTTTAAATTATGTTGGATAATGTTTCTAGCTGTTTTCTGAGATTACATCTTATACAGCAAGTTGGAGAAAGGTTTTGATGACTAAGTTTGAAGTCTCGTAGGTTAGATAGAGACAGTCTCAGTTTAGCTGAATGTCATTGGTAGGTTTAAACGAATAGAATTTAAAGATTGGTCTCAGTTTAGGTATGATCGTTTTAAATTTTGAGACTTGGTTTTAGGTAAGGCTGCATTATTATGACAAAAATTCAAATATTATGATTATTTCCCATGATACTGTAATCTCAGTTATGAATTTCATTTGATAAAATTTATTTTAAAACAGAAATACAGGTTATTACAAAAAATTTGACTGATTAACACAATGTACGCGTTTGTGATTGGTTACAATGTTTAATCGGGGAAAAAATCGTTCTAAAACAGAATGTTGTACTAGATGCTGACAAAATCCTAATCAAAAGTTTTTGGATTAATTATGCAGCCCTAGTTTTAGGGAGAAGTTGTAGATTTTAATCAATGGACTATGTTGGTGAATATTTTGAGAAATAAGTATCTTGGATTAGGGAATAGTTTTATGGACTGGTTTGGTTTGCGCTTTTGTTTTTATTGAACTTTCATGCTCAGAGAATCCTATTTTAGAAAGGTAATATACAATACGGAGTGTTGTTTTTATGCTTCTTACAGCATTCGTAAATGCAAAAATTAGAATTGTGATCATTTATGCACCTTTGTGTGTTTCTTTCTGTAGTGGAATTTAAAAGATATTTAGCAGAGTCTCCAAGCTACTCTTTTCCATACAGTTTTTTTCATATGACTTTTCAGCATGAACATTCTTTAGAATTTCTCCTTTTGTGTTTCATGAAAGAACGTCAGTCATATGGGTTTGGAATGACATGAGAAGGACAGATTCCACTGTTGTTTCATTTCTAATTGGTCAGTTTGGTAAACAAAAGCCTACACCTGTAAATCGTACCAAAACATGCAAACTGACATTTACATTTACATTACAACAGTTGCATCGCTAAATAAGTTTAATTTAATTATTTGATTGTTGTTATTTGGATATTACTAAGATATTTACATGCAAGCACATTTTTGAAAGTATATCTTTATATGTAAGAAAATAAATAAATAAATAAAAAGTTAGGCAAGGATGTAAAACAGACTTTTTGGATTTCCAATAAGACGGACATGCAATAGTTGGCCTGATCAAATATAATTATTTACCATATAATTGTTTACCATACCCTAATAAGCAACCAGTCTTAATCTTAATGATTTATTTTCATTTCTGTCAGATTTGATCAGAGCATTAACTGCCTGTGTGTTACCATTTTAGTGACTTTAGTGAACTTTTAGTGACCCACTTCTCTTATGCCCAGAGGGATGTTGCATTAGCATTTTCAACTTATGTTAACTGTATTGTGACGTGGTTTGTTTGTTTATTCTGCCTTTTTTTTTTTTTTTATAACTTGCTTTCACCACCCTCATTCTGTGTTCACCCATAATACTCATGCTCATAACACTGCTGAAATGTCTGCTGCCATCTTTTGTGGCTGTGCTAGTTTTTGCTAGTGATTTTTCTAAACATGGCTTCATGTTCTGTTTGTTTTCTGCCTGTTTTCACACACTCAATCCCGCCCCTTTCTCCTGCCAGTGAGGGCTGCCGCCGTGAGAATACCATGAAGAACGTTGGATGTCGCAAGTATGCCTTTAACTGTCTGCAGCTGAAGGCCTTTCCTAAACATTACAGACCTCCCGATGGCACTTTCGGAAAAGTGGATACTTGACAAGATGACTCTTGTTTAGCCATAAGACCGTTGGATCATTAATTATGATGTTACACAAGTCCTGCACATTCTTCTCTTCTTCAAACTAAGCTACAGTAAATCCGATCAACACACAGGTTATTTCAGTATTCACCAATAGTTATTGCACATTTGCATTTCAAGCGCGAGTTTGAAGTGAAAATGTTGACTGCATTGATTTGTATTAGTAGTTGCAGACTGATCAGTTCTTTCATAAGCTCAATATCACCACACATATACATACACATAATGCTGTATTTTATCTCCTTGGCTCAATATAATGCACAATGAATTTTTGCTAGATATTTCGGAATCTTGGCCCTTTATAATGCATAGTGGAGAGTTTAGACATTTATGCTGCATTTCATATTGTATTCTTGACTATCAATAGCAAACTGTAGTTTAAGCAACACCTACTGCAGCATAACAGTATTCAGTGTCATGGCTTAAGAGTTGTCACATGACTCTTCTTGCCTTGTTTATCCCTCTCGTGTGGTGTTTGTACATTGAGGCTCCACCATTTTCAAGTGTCATTTTCCGTCCTCCCATAGACCAGCAGAAGAACTGTTGAGAAATAAACCAGGCATTTTTTTAGGTTAGCGTTGTGCGTTTTATTAATTTTTTTAAACCTCATACATTCAGACTGATCATGCATGGTCCATCCTCTCAGTTGCTTTAACTTTGAGGTTGTCCTTTATGAAAACAATGCCCTCTTCAAGTAAAAAGAATGAACTTCTGGCACATTTCTTCTGTGGAGCGTAAAAAAAAATGTTAAAGGCGATGTGAGATCAGTGTATCACTGTGTTCAGCTTCCAGCAACGACTCCTAGATGATGCTGTCATTTTGTGCTGTATTTGCTTTAACAAGAGGTACATTCATAAATGGAATATAGGTACATTGAGAGAGTACAGAATAGTACTAGGCACTTGTGAAATTGACTGTGAAATGTGAATCTGTTACAGTTGTGCCAATTTTTGTTAAAAGTTATTTTGTCGTGCATATCACTGTTGAAATTTCTCATTTTTGACACTGATGTCGTTTCAATTATTGTACGTTTTTATAATGTTATTTAAGAGAGATATGCTCACAGATTTTTGGATTGATCTTGATTTGTATTTATTTCTTTTTATGGTAATGACCTTATATCTTTTATGATGCCCTCTTAGATATATTATGTCTGTCTAGAACAGAATTCTGCTGTATTAAAATGCTATCATCAATATCTGATGCCATTAAAGAGAGAATATAAGACCATTTGACATCTCTTGTGTACTTTTTATCATGATAAAGCATATCTTTCTCTGTGCATGTTGGGATCTAAAACATGGTAAAATATCTACTAATACAATGCAATACTTTTTTTATAGCAATTTACATGTTGGTTGGAAAACTTATTTTGTCAAAATGCATGGTTCCTTTTAAATATCCGTCAATAGAGAAATATGCGTCATGCTCATAATGGTGTTCTATATCTACTACTACTAATAATAATAATTTAGAATACTTAGTACTTTTTTTTGAAAGGCCATCAATAGGGAAACCTGATTTTTGGCACCATTGGTATAGTTTCGGCTTCTGCAAGCAAGAGGTGGACACCTTACCAGACAATCCCTGATCCAATGTTGATTGCCCACAACAGAAACGTATCTCATCATTGTTCTCCTGATGAGCTACTGCTGCCCTCTTGTGTTCTGTAGACATCAATCAGACAGAGATACAACCATTTTATGAAACCATTGACATCTCTTTCTACAGAAAATATTTGAGTATTGTATTTGTAGCTTTATTGAATGACAAACACTTCACATTAGGAGGGGAAAAAAGGATGATAATGGAAGTAATAAACATACATTCAATCAAATGTCACTCCTGTTACCTGTACAAAATAATCCTGCCTCTGATAAGTGTCTCAAGGGTAGATAAAGTGGCATCATCAATATGTAGATGAAAAACAAGTGTATAATAAAAGTTACAATTTACACAGCTTTCCTGTAGTAATATGTTAGAGAGACTAACTGTATAATGAAAAGATAAAATAAATTCCTTCTGTGAAATAAAACAGCATGCATTGCCTGAAGTTGAGTCGGCTTAGCAATAATTAGCAAAATTTTTAAGTGAAATGGTTTTTAACCACATTCATTTGTTGTTACTTTTGGCATTTTACTATAACTACTTTTGAATGTAATATCCTGTAATATAACTTCTTTATTATTATTATTCTAGAGATACAGTATGCAGAGATTGCTTAAAACGTTTAATTAGGGCTGGCGGGACAAAAACTCGACACGTTAGGGGGCCACAACTTGAATTATCCTATTTATACTCGAACTCAAACTCTCCCACGATCTATCTTTAAAATTAATCGTAAGGACTCGACACCATGGGTAACTTGATCATAAATGGTAAAAATACTTCCTTAAAGTGACCTTTGTTAAGGGCTTTCACAAAATATGCAGTATTGTTCCTGTGACATAACAGTTTGATATCTCCAAAAAAAATAGCATCATTCAAAACTTTCTTTTTATAAGCCTTAACCAATATTTAGAGAGCCCTTATGACCTCATCAGGTGACAAACTTGCATTTCAGAATTTCCCTGTTCATAATTCAATTATTATGTATGCAACATAAGGAATATTATAATATGTGTGGAATATTATGTATGGAACATAAGTCAATCTATTCCACATGCATAACATTTTAGAAATTTGTATGTCATGTAATTGTAATTAGTTGTAATCTAAATATAATACACTACTGTTCACCAAAAATGTATTGCTTTACAGCAGGGTTCCTCAAATCTGCCCTGGAGGGCCAATGCGCTGCAGAGTTTAGCTCCAACCCTGATCAAACTCACCTACCTGTGATTTTCTAATGATCCTGAAGACATTGATTAGCATGCTCAGGTGTGTTTGATTAGAATTAGAGCTAAACTCTGCAGGAAAGTGGATCTCGTGGGCCAGATTTGAGGATCCCTGCTTTACAGTAACGAATTGCTTTTCGATTTGTTTCATCCCATTGTTTTGGGATCTTTTGTTACATTATCCTGGCATTAAAAAAAAAAAAAAAAAAAAAAGCAATGTTTCAGATTCATCTGAACTTTCATGCCATACTTTCTGCAGCATTTCCCTAGGTGCTATTGTTGTGCAGGGTGTTTCTCATGGACCTTCATAGCCCATAATAGGCCTAACTGTGTGTAACCGTTTACCATCAAATATATGTTCTTTTGCCCATTTTTATCCTTTCTTCTCATTTAAGAAATGAGAAGGTGAATAGGGTAAAAAAAATTAACTAATAGTTATCACCCTACTTACCCAGTTGATTGAATACATTGATAATTGCAAACATTTTTTGTATTACAAGTTTTCTAAAATGTTATGTTTAAATATGCAAATGATGTATTATTTATTGAAATATGCACTAATTTACATACATTTCTAGTACAAAAATCTGAACACTGGATGAAGTCAGTTTCAACATTTTTGTTTAATTTATTTTTGACATATTAGAGTCATGTTTTTACAGAGGTAATTTTGGGTATCTCTTTTTTTGTCACTCCATAATTCCGAAAATACTTTGAACAGTCAGAAAACAATACATTTTCACAATTTGGGGGGGAATAAAATGTATAAAATCAAGCAAATTATATATGAACAAATCCCTCTGTAAAGTTTGGTGTGTGTAAGTGCTACTGAAGTGGAGATTTATGGCTCAGTGTAGGAGAAAAAACTAATTTCGAGGAAACGGCCTTTAAAAATATGTATTGTAATTGAAATTTATTGACACAAATAGATAAAGTACTATAAAAGAAACACGTAACAGTGTCTTTTGGATGTTTTCTTTCCACTAGTCTGAAAAAAAAAACTTTATGAAAAGCCAAAAAGCCCAAAATCTCAAAATTGACAGGTGCATGAAAAAACTGTTTTTGGCTGCAGTGTCTCCCCTTAAAATTGCATCTCAGTGTCTTCACTGGTGCAGATAATGTTGGTGTTTAGCTTGTACTATTTAATGGAGCTTTAAACTTGATACTTAACTATATGTTAATTTATTTTTTTATTTAATTTTTTGGCGCTTTGCCTGTCCACTTCTCTCCGTGTGTTTCTAGAAAACATATGTTGAAGATCAGCTGATAAATATATAAATCTACCATTTTCAAGTTCACTCATATTGAGCAGGCTTTTCTTATTGCACCCATTAAAAAAACCTCTAAACGGCTTCCACAAGTCATCAATAAAGCTTATAAGGCAAAATGAGTATCTGATTTGTGATCGTCTGTTACTATGAATCACATTGTTTTTACATAATAGGATTTCTTAGCTTGCTCAAGCAATAGCGCCACTGTGTGGAGAAAGGGTGGTGGCGCTATGTGCTGCCATAATACTGTTCCATAAACTCATCATGTATTTGTCTGTTTTTATTGCCAAAGTAACAAAACACCTACCTCACTTAAAAACAGCTATTTACCCTCTGCTCTCTCAGGTTTTGTTTTTCAATTTGATATTGTTATTAATTTGATGACTTGGGCTTTTTTACGCGATTTTTTTTGTTGTTTTTTTTAACAACACTTCATTTAATCTCAACCAAAGAAATTAACTGCCGCTCATTGCCACCACACGAGAGCGCAGTGCTGTGGTGCGCGCGCACCTGACACCTGTCACACTGTGACGAGTTTCAGGCTCTTCTGATGCACGAGAGCAGCAGAGCGGATCTTCACGAGCGCGGGCAAACACACACACACAGATCACCGAAGCTGGATCAAGCCGTCCGAAACCCTCCAAACTTCCACTGGGCCGGGCCAGCAGGCCAGCAACCCCCGATCTGGACCGATGTGCTGGCCGAGATGTCTCGACACATTTATATTAGGAATAAGATCGGCGAGGGAATCCAAGCGCCTATATTTCAGGTGACAATGTTGAGACTTGAAATAAGAAATAATGTTTACTTTTTAATTTTGTTGGATAACTTTATATAACTAAACAAACACAGCTATTATTATATTTAATATATGAATGTAATCGTTTTAGTTGGTGTTTGCTGTAGTGTTTGCTTGGTATTCTCAGTAGAACTGTTTTGAGTGATGCTAAACTGAAGTACACTTTGTTTTCAGAGGTTTCTGCAATTTTGTTTGTATGGGGGTGTCAAGGGCACTTGTATGAATTAAAACGCAGAGACTACGATTAACTATCAAATCACGTGAAATATTTGAAGCAGAAGTAACAAGTTTTGCTAGTTACTTTTATTATTTGCATTATTATTTGAGTATATAGAGAATTCTTTTGGTTTGACACGAACAGTGAAGGAAGCTCATCTGACTACATAAAGAACAACCCTAATGCAGTGAAATGAGCACACTGACCCACTTTTTGGTGGCCCTATTAAGCAAACTTTAAAAAGAACAAGCTCTGTATCCTCAACACTACAATAGAGCCCTAGAGACCCCTAGAAATAGATACAAATCAGACCTGGCTAATTAATGTGTCCCTGTAGTCACTATTTTTTGTCAGTCCACCCCCATCTCTATTTCTCTCATCCTCTCTCACTCTCCTTCTCTTTCTTGCTCTTTCAAACTTCCAGTGTTTATGTACAGCTGTATTTTTTTTTCTTCCCAGGGGTAAAGAAGGGTTAAAGGGTTAGTTCACCCAAAAACGAAAATTAGCCCATAAATTACTCACCCTCAAGTCATCCTAGGTGTATATGACTTTCATCTTTCAGACGAATCCAGTCGGAGTTGTATAAAAAATGGTCTTTGATCTTTCAAGCTGTTTCATGGCACTCAGCGGGTGTTGCATGCATCAGTCCAAAAGAAGTGAAATAAAAAGAGCCCATCCATAAAAAAAAGTGTCTCACA
>NW_015645076.1:2596410-2648260 GCF_001515625.1 Sinocyclocheilus rhinocerous | reverse complement strand
GTACAGTATGTGGAAAATAATGTGTTTTTTGAACCTTAAACCGCATAAACACATTTCATTACACCAAATACACAAAATAATGTTCTTTTTAGCAACATCATACGACCCCTTTAAAGGGTTCGTTCACCCAAAAATGAAAATTAGCCCATAAATTACTCACCCTCAAGTCATCCTAGATATATATGACTTTCATCTTTCAGACGAATCCAGTCGGAGTTGTATAAAAAATGGTCTTTGATCTTTCAAGCTGTTTCATGGCACTCAGCGGGTGTTGCATGCATCAGTCCAAAAGAAGTTAAATAAAAAGCGCCCATCCATAAAAAAAGTGCCTCACACGGCTCCGGGGTCGTGAACAAAGGCCTCCTGTAGCGAATCGATGCGCATTTGTAAGAAAAATATCCATATTCAAAATGTAATAATCACTTTAATGTAGCTTGCGCCAACAGTTGTACAAGGAAGCAGCTCCGGGCGGATGACGTATGAGGTCGGCTTTGCGCATGCACCACTCAGAAGTGACGAACGCGGAAGCGCAGGGGAGAGATCAAAACAACGGTCACTTATTAGAAGTACAAAACGAGGATTTGTAAAGAAGAATATCGGAGGATTTCGATATAAGCCAAGAGGAGACTGGTTTTCCTTTGCTAAAGTAAGGAAACTTTGTTTCCTTTGCTCCTGTTAACAAACGTTGGTTTTCACGAGACTCATCCGCCCGGAGCTGCTTCCACGTACAGCTGTTGTACACCTAGGATGACTTGAGGGTGAGTAATTTATGGGCTAATTTTCTTTTTTGGGTGAACTAACCCTTTAATATATTTATGTAACCTCAAGCTGAATGACCGCTCTATACTTTTTCCACTTCTGCTGTTATATCAGTGCATTAATAAATTGCACAGATAATTTACATTGATGCAAGTGGCTCTCATTACCGAATGAACTTCCCTCATTAATGGTCACTAATGCACTGCGCACAGTTTTATCTGTTGGCACCCTCCCTCCCATCACCCACATTTGGATAACTTCCATGTTTCTACACAATGTCCAGTCTAGTCATATTTTACCTATTTCTAATTGATTTCTATGCAACATTCAGTCTATATTTCTGTCTGATATTATTATTTTTGTTTTGTAAGTGTTTTATAACATTAATAGTATCTCAACAGGCAAATTAAATAATATTTGGGTAATAAATTCAAAACTGATCATGCTGCTTATTCTGATTCTGATCTATTAATATCAAATATCAAAAATATGAGACTAATGCTAATTTTATATTCTCCAAAGTAAATGGTTGAGAAATGATCAACCATATCTGAAGCAATTCATTCATGTTTTCGTTATTGCTCCCTCTACAGGTCAACAGGGGAACATATTCAAGGCGTAGTCGACTGAAGAGGTCTGATGGCAGCACCACCTCCACCAGTTTTATTCTGAGACAGGTAAAGAAATGGCCCATTTCTGAAAATGACCAAGCCTGTTTCTCAGAGCCAATCTGGATCAATTAAAAATTGATTGACTCCTTTTTTGGCTCAATTCAATTATTTCCTCAAGACCAGTCACTTAAACATTAGGGCTTATAATCAGACACATTTAAAGGTCAGTGTAGCAAACACATTCTATGTCCTTATTCATTGCTTTGTTCAGATAGGCTTGATGTGGTGTGATGCTTGAATTGTGAACTAAAACTTTTTTCTTCCTCTCTAATCACTGTAATCACTACTCAAACTGTTCATACTATTTAATGGACCTGTGATAACGTGAACTAACAATTAACAGGTGTGTTTTTATTAACTTAGATTAACAGATTAATAAATAATGTGACAAATCTATTGCTCAGTATTAGTTAATGGTAGATAATGCATTAACTAACATTAACTAATGGGACCTTATTGTAAAGTGTCAGCATAACTTTTAACTAACTATTGTTAACCCTTTAATTATTACACACACGCACACATATATCTGTATGTGGGTGGGTGTGTATGTGTGGTTTAGATTGAAAAATATTTAGAAAGTATGTTAATAAAAGTGGAAATGAAACTTAAAATATATTTATATATAATTTATTATATATAAATATGTGACCCTGGACCTCAAAACCAGTAATAAGGGTCCATTTTTTTAAAATCAAGATTTATACATCATCTGAAAGCTGAATAAATAAGCTTTCCATTGATTGTTATGATAGGACAATATTTGGCCGAGATACAACTATTTGAAAATCTGGAATCTGAGTGTGCAAAAAAATCAAAATACTAAGAAAATCGCCTATAAAGTTGTCCAAATGAAGTTCTTAGCAATGCATATTACTAATGAAAAATTAAGTTTTGATATATTTACGGTAAAAAATTGACAAAATATCTTCATGGAACATGATCTTTACTTAATATCCTAATGATTTTTGGCATAAAAGAAAAATTGATCATTTTGACCCATACAATGTATTTTTGGCTATTGCTACAAATATATCTGTGCGACTTAAGACTGGTTTTGTGGTCCAGGGTCACGTATATATAATTCATTTATTGTATATATTTATACTTATTATTGTTTATATATTTATACTATTTACAAAAACTTTTAAAAATATTTGTTTTAATTTATTCATGTTTTGTTCAAATTTGGTAAGATTTAAAAATAGAGAGAATGTATATTAATAAAATTGTATTTTTATTATATTATATATTATTTATACATAATCAACAAAAATGTAATTAAACTTTAATTATTATTACATAAATATATAATTGATTTATTGTATATATATTTATACTTATTATTTATATTTTTATAAATTATTTGTTTTAATTCATATTATGTTAAAATTTGGTTAGATTTGAAAATACATGTTCGTAAAAAAAAAAAAATTTTAATTAGTGGAGAAAATTGCATCACTGCAAATAAAGGGGAACATCCTGGAGAAAAAAAAAACTGATTGTACATTCAAATAAAATGACAGACGGAAAGAGAGAATGAAAGAGGCAAAGGGAGGCTCTCTCTCTCATCAGCGCTCACAGTCAAGGAGAACACACGTCAGCAGCAGCTCTGACTGGAAGGCTGCTCGGCCAATCAGCACGCAGCTGGTCAACTGTGTCATCAGCCTGAGATTGAGAAAGGGTTCTCTCTCTCTCTTTCTCTCTTACCCTCTCTCTCTTTCTCTCTCTGATGCGGGGCGCAGCGCCGTGCCGTGTGTGTGTGTGAGTGTGTTGCTGAGAGATGATGAAACAACCGCGTCAGTGAGCCGTTGGGAAGCTTCTCCCTGCCTGAGGATGTGAGAGAATTGGAGGCTGAACGAGGGATCCACTCCATCCTGCAGGCTGAGCCGTCTGCACAGGCCTGCTTTCCCTCTTTCTCTCTCTCTCTCCATCCTCTCTTACTCGTGAGGCTTCTCTCACCCTTTTTTCCCTCCTTGTTCTTCCTCTGTGGAGCAAGGGGATCGTCATCCCCCCCCCATCGATTATTTTTCGTGGTGGTGGCTCCCTCCTCTACCTCTTCCTCCTCCCCCTCTCTCTCCATCTCCACCTCCTCCTACTCCTCTCTCTTTTTATCTCTATTCTTCAAGAGGACCTCTTTGGAATAGCAAACCTCCATGTATGACAATTTGTACCTGCATGGATTTGAAGACTCGGAGGCGGTGAGTTATTTTTCTCGCGATCAGAATTGGCTACGGCTATATATAGTTTTTTCCCACTGGCTATATGTGTGTGTGCGTGCGTGAGCGCGCTCTTGTGTGTGTGTGTGTGTGTGTGTGTGTGTATGCCGAACACTGGCTCAGCTGTGCTGCACATTCAGGGCCTGCGAGACTCAGTGTACCATGATTTTCTAAGATGCAGCCCACCGATCTCCGTGGGTGTACTTTTGGGAGATGCTCTTCAGAGGCTTGTGTGTGTATGTGTCTTTCAGTATGTGTTGTTAATAGCACACATTCCCGTTGAACATTCACTCCTATTCCATACGGTGCGTTTAAAGAACGCTACAGCAAAAATAATAATAATATTAATAAAAAGCACGTCTCTCATTTATTTTTCAGTTGGACTTTTTTCTGGATTACAATATGTGTCTTTCCATTCATTGTAGGACCTGCCTGATCTCTTTAAGATTGAAATTGTTTAGGGTGTTATCACATAGTTGAAATTGTAAAGCTTCATTTACTGTCTGGCTGTTAAGGGGGCAGAGCCTTTTCTTGCTGATGTGTAGAATGTAATAAGTCACATGGCTTAGGTGCCCCACTTGAACGCCGTAAAATGAAATCAAGACAGAAGTTTGGAAAAGATTGTGTGTGTCTGGGTTAGAGGCCCTTAGAACCCACTGTAATTCTCATCCGATGTGTTTATTTCGATGTTCTGAATGTATAGAGACCATTTATTTAAGATACAGATCATAATCCATAATCAGGTTCCTGTGCTTTTGAGGAAGAACATATGGTATATCATGTTGTTTGTATATTTAATCAGTATTATTAACATATAGCTTTTAACTAGGGCACATAAAATCATTTAAAATATGAATCAGCAAGCATAATGTTCAAGAAACTGTTTATGTTTAAAGTTAATAATAAAATGCGCACTGTGTAAGTCGTGTAACTGCGTAGTTTGTTTTTGGTGTCGAAAACATTTTCACTCAGAAATGGTTTAGAATTTCAGAAGTAACTGAATTTTAGAAGTAACACATTGAGTTAAATGCGAAATTTTGAAGTATAAAGACTGAAATAGTATTTTCTTGTAAAATGTACTCCAGTAGTTTACTTCAAAAAAAAAAAATTTTTTTCTTACAGTGTATGACTGGTTTTATATTATTCTACATACTTCAAATGGAAGTCTAGGAGAATTTATATTTGTTTAACAATAAAATACAGATTAATTTGAACCAAGTTCATTGCGCTTTGTGTTGCAAACCCAGTGAAATTGTGGATATAAAGCTTCAAAGCTTAATAAAAGCTAAATTTAGTTAATGAGAAAATATCTGTTTAACTTCATTTTGCGCCATTGTCTTTCTTTATGACATTATATATGAATCTTTAAAGGCCCTCCAAAGTCACTCTTCAGCAAAAAAGACCGTTATCTCGTCAAAATTGAGGATGAAAGCCATTCATTTGAAATTTGGTGTGGGTTTTTTTCTTTTGCACACAATCATCACTTCTGCTGTGAAAGATAAGCAAACTTGTGCATTTTTTGTTTCCCGAATCAGGCATTTTGTGATTGGACTCACCGGCCTCAATTGGGTCCCTGCTGAAGTAAGCTTGTGCGGAGCGGCTGCCTTCAGGGAAAAAGTGTTTCGCCATAGGCAGCGTGCTGACATTTTTTAGCCGACTGCGAGGCTTTTTCGCTCTCTCTCTGCCTCTCTCTCTAATGCGATATTGACCCGATCATTCTTTTCACTGACTTGAGCTAATGTTGTTTCCAAATTGGATTAACAGAATACAGCTTCCTAGCTTCACTTCACTTTGAGCAGTATCTCATTAATTAGAGGACTATGTACATGCTGGTTGGATCTTCTTTATTATCTTAAAAGGGGAACGTGTGAATACCTTACGGTATATGTTTTTATTGAGCTGATAGGGATCAGGTGCTTCTCTCTTGAACGTTATGGAGCCGTCTGAGGACTTTATTTCAGGTGAAAATGTTCAGATTGTGTATTGTGAAGTTTTTCATGGTCCTGAGAAACAAGCAGTGAAGGTATGTATGCTCAAAGGAAGCTATCTTGATATGTTGTTGAATAAGAATGCAGAGAGGATATCCTAGAGTCTGTTGAGTTTTTCAGGGCTTCTTTTGAGAAGTATTTGTACTCTAACATTACTATTTGGAGTAGTTAATGAAATTTGCTGACAACTGATGGATGATAGAATCCAACAAGGAAGACACATTGGAAGCTCATAATTACACGCATTTATAGCTTTTGTTTTGAAGATAATTGGTTTCCATCCAGCTGCAGATTTTTTTAAGATATGTAAGTTTCATAGCCTGTTACTCAATTTAGGATTCAGTATTTTTATATTTGTCTCAGACAGTGACAGATGCCTCAAGGTCAGAATCCAAATCATGGTGAGATGCCTCACAGTCCGAATCATTTTGATATGTTGGTTACACTGTGAATGTTTTAAATCAATTATTTCTGTATATGAAAATATTTGATGACTGAAGTTTATCCATAATATGCTGGGTAACATTTTACATTATTGTATCCATGTTACACACTGCACATTTGTGTGACAATACCAATAGCAAAGTTTAATTAAAAATTACATATGAAATAAATGTCAATTATTACCTAGTTTATTATCTAGTAAATGTATCTGTTGTTTTTAAAGACTATGTAATGTAGACTGTGAACAAAAAGAGCTTACCTGAAGTCACCTTCAGCTCACAGGTGTATTTTTCTGTATCTCTGCATCTGTGGCTGACAGCTCTAGTAACAGAGGTACAGGTGGGTTTTTGCTGACCTGGGTTTGCAGCGGTCTGAATAGGGAAACATGAGAATCACAGACGTAATGAAAATCCAGCAGACCAATGTGAATAATGACCAAGGAAGATGGTCCAAGTGCATTGTCAAAAAAAAAAAATGTTTTTGTACTCCACGTCTCCTTGTTCCGCGCTCCTCCTAGCACAGATCGTGACAGAAGAACCGACCAAAAAACAGTACCCTCCGTGTGTTTACCCTCCGTTTTTGTTTCCGTGTTTTTTCCCTCAGTGTTTTGTTTCCGTTGTGTTCTATGGATCCCCTCCTTCGCCCCGAATTCCTCCTCCTCTTGCTGGAGCAGGGGGAAGCGCTCGCTTGAGGACCATACCAGACTGTTTCTGGCCCTCGCCGAACTTACCAGCTACCCGGACGACGCGCTCTGCGCGTTCTATGACGCTAGCCTGAACACCCCGTGCAGAGCGCCGTCGTCCGAAGATGGTCCTCGAGCGGAATTCGCCGCCTTCGTGGAGTGGACTCGGGCGAGAAATGGATCTCCGTCCCCCGCCTGTTCCCAGGAGAATCTCGCCAATTCCACTCCCGACCCAGTGCGCAGCCCACCATCTCCCCGATGCGCGGAGCGCATGCCCGAGCCCACCGCTGATCGCCGTGGAGCCAGAGCTGCTGACGACGTCAGTCAAGGTGTGTAAGCCGGCAACAACACCCGCCACAAGGGAGAGAGCCGCGGACGGTGTGAGCGCGGAAAGGAGCTCCGCCCCCTGCACCGCAGCTGAGGGTGAGCTGAGTATGGCGCGGCGTATGTTCCAAAACGAAGAGGGGAGTGCTCCTTCCCCCGAATCCAGTTCAGAGCGCCCTCCAGTGCCCGCTCCTAGAAAGCGCCCTCCAGTGCCTGCTCCTAGAAAGCGGCCTCCAGTGCCCGCTCCTAGAAAGCGCCCTCAAGTGTCCGTTCCTCCAGAGCGCAATCCTGTTCCTGGGTTCAGCCTAGAGGGGGCTCCTGATCCAGAGTTTAGCCCTGAATGCCCTGAGGCTCACGAAAACCAGCCCTCCCACCCGCTCCTGCCTCCTCCTCCGCTGTCATCTGGCAGCCCCTCTGCTCGCCCTCAGCCCACCATCTATGCGGTGCGAGCTCCGCGGGACTGCCATCCTCCAGCGTCGCCGTGGCTGGAGTTTCCCTTGACTCCGCCTCCAGCCTCTAGGCCCCGGACTCCACCTCGGCCCTTTGACCCGTCGGCTCCACCATGGCTCCTAGCTCCCTCCTCTCCGCCGTGGCCCGGCAGTCTATTAGCTCCGCCGGGCTCCCTCGTCCCTCCGGCTCCGCCTTGGTCTGGCGTCGACCATCCTGCGCCTCGGGACTCCACTCCTCTGGCTTCGCCTCGTCCCTCCGGCTCCATCAGGCTCCTTCATTCCCTCGGCTCCTCAGTCCTCGGTCGCTCCGGCTCCACCGCGGCCTCCTGGATCCACATCTTCGCGTCGGTCGCCAGTGCCATCTGCTCCTCCTAGGACCTCCGGAACCTCCCCGTCGCCCTGGCTCATCGGCTTTCCGTCTCCGCCTTGGGCTCCTCCACCACCTGCTCTGCCGCCGTTGCTCGGCCCCCTGGAGTCAGTGGCCATTCCTCCTCCATGGCTCCTCCCTCCGTCCATTCCATGCACCTGTGTTCCCCTGATTGCCCTGTGTTTATTAGCCCCAGTCTGTGTAGTCTTCCTTTGTCGGTTCTACTTGTTGGATGTTGTGAAATTCCCCTGTCATTCCCAGGATTAAAGACTGTTTATGTACTCCACGTCTCCTTGTTCCTCGTTCCGCGCTCCTCCTAGCACAGATTGTGACACCCATTAGATCTATTACAGTTTTTCACCATGCTGAGTAAGGAAACTTACCGTTAACAAATGAACAGGTTATTAGTGTAGCATATTTGCAGTCTTTTACCATTCGAATTTTGATCATATTTTACAGTGTGGATAGTCTGATCTTTTTTTATGCATAAACTGTCAAATGTCAAAATGTATCTTTGGAGAGATTGTTTCAGGTAAATCTCTTTTCTGTGTCATTCTCATATTTGGAATGTGGGTCTTATTTTCGACTTTTGTACCATTTTGTACCACTTCAAGGTTGTGCAAGGTTTCTTAACCTCAAAACGATCATTATTCAATTTTGCATGAGAATTTGTTTTACCCTAATTCTGACCTGTGAGATTAAACCGTTTTTGATACTCCATCTTTAAGACTTCTATATGTAAATTTCCTCAGTTATGATTCGTTTTACATAGTGGGATATCACAGTCTGCCATTCATCAGGGCGTGCCAAGTATCTGAATGCTGAATAAATATTGACATGCCAGAGGTCATATATTTGTGCTGAAAATTCGGAACATTCGGAAGATTCAGTAATTGTTCTGATAGGACTGGGCAAAAAAATGCAATTTTTATAACTTGCCTCCTTTACAGCCATGACCAGACTGCATACATGCAAGTAATGTAGTATGTGCTGTCTGTTCGCAGGGTTCAGCTGATTCCTACACTAGCAGGCCGTCTGATTCAGATGTGTCGTTGGAGGAGGAGAGGCCGGAGGGGGGTAGTCAGGGCCGGCAGGAGCAAGAACAACAGGCTGCACTGCAGCTGGAGAGGGCAAAGGTCAGGACAGATACAAATCACACTTACTATGTATTAATCAAGCATATGGAATACGTAAATACACAACAGTATATAGTGCTTATTTACTGGTATGTAGTACTTTTGATTTTAAGATCATTAATATAATAGCCTAATACACTTCTGATATAAACATTTATTTTTTGATTAATAAAGAGATAATGTGTCCTTTAATCTTGATACCATAAAATTTGATACCATATTAGTGATGATTGATTTAAAAAATAATAATTTATCATAACGTGTCTGTTTTTTAATATTATTTCACTGTGTACTTTTAAGACACGTGCACATGAGCAGAATGTAGAATTTAACTTAAGGAAATGCATCATTCTTCACTAATATTATTTACAACAGTGTTTTTCTTAATTTTTGTTATTATTAAAGCATAAATGAAAAATTCCAGTATAATAGGGTGGACACAGCTATAACAGTGTGGACAATGCAGATTATGATTACACTGATAAAATAAGTAGAATTTATAATATGAGTACAATTAAATCAAAAATTCATATGTCCACCCTATTTGTTGTATATCCACTCCACTGAGTCAATGAGGTGGACAAGAACAGGCTGTACATTTAGTGTGTAAAAATAGACATTAGCAAATATTCACAAATGTCCAACATCACAAAATAAAGGAAAACATTAATATAACCAACATCAATCTTAAGCTAAAAGTCACAGTATCAGAATGGGCAAGTGTTACATTTTCACATATTACGTATATATTTATATATATTTTTTTTTTTTTAATTCTAAAAACATCAATTTACAGGCCAAATCGGTGGCCTTTGCCGTGAAAACAAATGTCAGTTACTGTGGTGCACTGGATGAAGACGTGCCTGCGCCAGGAACTGCCATCTCATTTGATGCAAAAGACTTCCTGCACATCAAAGAGGTACTGTGGCCTGTTGGCCCATTAGTGAACAGGGCACTGCTGATTCAGATTCACTGATGACTTTGAATATAGAAAAATGCTAGGAGGGGATAAAGTTTTTTTCCCAGCTTTTATTTCTGTTGTCCTTTTCTGTGCTCCATATGCAGAAGTTTAATAATGACTGGTGGATTGGGAGGCTGGTGAAAGAAGGCTGTGAGATTGGTTTTATCCCCAGTCCTCTGAAGCTGGAGAATATCAGAGCACAGCTGGAACAGAAGAAAAGCCGTGTACAAGGGTAAGCAGACATACTTACCTAGGTGAATGGAGCATTTGATTTTCCACAACCTCTTAGTCCTTAATATTCTGTCTGTTTATCAACCTGGCAATGAAATATTGTAAAATTCATATGTCCACCCTATTTGTTGTATATCCACTCCACTGAGTCAATGAGGTGGACAAGAACAGGCTGTACATTTAGTGTGTAAAAATAGACATTAGCAAATATTCACAAATGTCCAACATCACAAAATAAAGGAAAACATTAATATAACCAACATCAATCTTAAGCTAAAAGTCACAGTATCAGAATGGGCAAGTGTTACATTTTCACATATTACGTATATATTTATATATATATTTTTTTTTTTAATTCTAAAAACATCAATTTACAGGCCAAATCGGTGGCCTTTGCCGTGAAAACAAATGTCAGTTACTGTGGTGCACTGGATGAAGACGTGCCTGCGCCAGGAACTGCCATCTCATTTGATGCAAAAGACTTCCTGCACATCAAAGAGGTACTGTGGCCTGTTGGCCCATTAGTGAACAGGGCACTGCTGATTCAGATTCACTGATGACTTTGAATATAGAAAAATGCTAGGAGGGGATAAAGTTTTTTTCCCAGCTTTTATTTCTGTTGTCCTTTTCTGTGCTCCATATGCAGAAGTTTAATAATGACTGGTGGATTGGGAGGCTGGTGAAAGAAGGCTGTGAGATTGGTTTTATCCCCAGTCCTCTGAAGCTGGAGAATATCAGAGCACAGCTGGAACAGAAGAAAAGCCGTGTACAAGGGTAAGCAGACATACTTACCTAGGTGAATGGAGCATTTGATTTTCCACAACCTCTTAGTCCTTAATATTCTGTGTGTTTATCAACCTGGCAATGAAATATTGTAAAATTCATATGTCCACCCTATTTGTTGTATATCCACTCCACTGAGTCAATGAGGTGGACAAGAACAGGCTGTACATTTAGTGTGTAAAAATAGACATTAGCAAACACATTTAAATTGCATATTATATCTACATTCACAAATGTCCAAAAATGTGCACCACTACATTTTTCAAGGCTCATTTTTATTTGTTATGCAATCTTTGATCCATTAAAGGTCCCATATTGTACACCTTTCTGGAGTTTTATTTTAAGTTTTGATGTCCTTAAGAATATATATTTGCGGTATAAGTACCAAAAACAATCTCAAGATTTATATATAATCATTTGTAATTGTATATATATTGTTGTGATTAATTGTGGCTGGAACAATAATGTAGCTGTAAAAATAGTTGCCTGCTGAAACTGAAATGTATATACTTCTTCATCATGACTAGATAGACACGGTGAGTTTGTCTTTACTATACACGTAGATGTGATCCACCTCATAGTAACAATCCTGTCAGATCGTCCATCCTTTGAGTGAGAGTGTAACGTTACAGGTTGGCCGATCTGGTTTAGTGGTTAAAGTTAAACTTTTCAACATGTTTCCGTGTTGTCCTTGCTCAGCAAAAGCATGGACACGATGTTGTCTGGGGGTTTGGCAAAAGGAGAGTGGGACGGTGGGCGGTGCTCGGGGTGGTGACTGAAGGCTGTGTAGTTCTGACGTCAACTTTTTACGGAAGTCACAACGAGCTAGAACTTTAAGCAGGCTGTGTGCATTTTACTGTGGACTGACTGTTTTGAAACTTATATGGTAGTTAAATAGCCCCTAGACCTCAGTAATCGTGAAAAAAGCCAGGAAATTTCAGTTTTGACAATATGGGACCTTTAATAAAAAGTTTTTAATGCCATTTCCATGTGTAGAAAACCAAATGCTCTATAGTTGCTATTCTATAGATACAGCATATATAACAAAATATTAAGTCTTATTATAGGATACAATAGACATTATGAAAAAAAGATTTGGAAATATTCTTAAAAATATTCCATTCCAAAATGAAATAAGGGTGGTGGGTTTCAAGAACAGAGATGGCATTATAAAGAAAATTGACTTTCAGTCACTCAGTTAATCTGTGAGCATGGCATTGCTTGAAATTTGAAATTAGATGAACACCCAAATTAAACCCAGAATGTATGGTGGCTTTGCATTTCAGTTTCACACCAGATCTGAATTTTCACCCTTTGTTGTTTTTTTCTTCAGTTGCCTGTTGCTTTATGTAATCAGGACTGTTATCTTGGCCAAAAACATCATGATTTGAATTTGAACCCGATTGTGCATTGATCACAGTTCACTGTACTTTCACTGCTGCTCATAATCATCATGTCTTAGCTACAGAAATGCAGAACCAGAGCCAAACTTTTGAGTATCGACATAAAGTCCAGTCTACAGTACAGTTTATTCTGGCCAAGAACATCCACTTAAACTGTCTGTCAGCATCCATGTGTTTTTTGTTTAGTTTTTTTGTCTTTTGTTTTGCTTTGCTTTGTTTTGTGTTTTGTGTGACATTAAAAGACTGGAAAAATATTAAATGATTCAATAGAGAGAGTAACAAAATACTAATTAAATATTGGTGCCGCAGTTTCTGCAAGCAGTTGTAGAACTGGCACTGAAGGAATACATTTTATGGTAAGAATTAGTAATAAATATAGATTGTTTTTCGTGGACATAACATGAAATAAACAGAATATACAGTTGTGCACATAGGATATAGTGTCTCAGCTGAATATCTTTTAAAGATTCAGTGCTATTAACCTCGCAAACATCGTTCATTGTGCCAGCCTGGTACTACAGTATATAAACAAGCTTCTTCTTT
Organism: Sinocyclocheilus rhinocerous; assembly: GCF_001515625.1. Taxonomy (NCBI): domain Eukaryota; kingdom Metazoa; phylum Chordata; class Actinopteri; order Cypriniformes; family Cyprinidae; genus Sinocyclocheilus; species Sinocyclocheilus rhinocerous. The sequence goes on along the minus strand of NW_015645076.1, from coordinate 2,635,300 downwards.
TTTCTCCAGGTAGACTTATAAAAATGTTTGCACCCTGGGAATTACTGGGAAACCCATTAGATTTGAGCTTACAATTTTGGAGAGCTCTTGCCATTTTAGTAATATTCATCAGATGGTCTATGGGTCTGAGGCTGAGACTACCAGATGAAAGACCCAGTATCAAATTATGAGACAATTTATTTAAAACTTGAAATGATCCAAAAGTACAGGAATTTTGAGATTGTTTGACATTTGATTTGTTGAAAACTGGGTATCAGGTTAGGTGACACCAGCTCGCAGTTTGAAATCGGATGACTGACCCTCAAACCCAGGTGACTATCGATAACAATTCTACATGCAGCATCAATTCATGGACATTGACATAGAATCAGTGTGGGTCGGACCAGGTTTTATGCATTAGCTATTAGAGATTATATCATGTAGTATTAAATTATAAAGATTTAGAGTAGTCCACTTGTGTGTTTAGACACAATGACTAAAAATGTTCTATCTCTGTCTCTGTTTGTCTGCTCATTTCTTTAGTAAGTCCAGTGGAAGCTCCTCCCCTAGTTTGGGGGATGTGATGTCATCAGGTGAGCCAATGAGCTGTTGGGGGTGGGGCTTTATGAGATGGGGGTGGGGTTACAGGAATCTCCCCGAAAAAACAGAATCGTAGGCAATTCATCAGTGGATGATTTTACTTCAACACTGTCCTGCGTAAGGCTAAAGATCAAACGTGCAGCTACTTGTGAGCATGGGACAGTGGACCATGAATGACTTGAATGGCTTTCTCACATTTGAAGAACTTTATAATACTTTACTTCTTTTTCCTCTCTTTTTACAGGCAAGCAGAAACAGAAAGTGGTAAGTGTGTCCACACGATGGAAGAATCGTCACCTAACCTTCCTGTCCAGTCATTGAAGAGATGTATTTCTGCCACACATGTCCTAAGCTCAAATTCCTCTCTACACTCATTCCTCAAAACTGCTCTCATTGTGACGTACTTTGACCATGCTGTGCTTTGTTATTTACCTATGATCTCATCTGCAGACTGAACATGTGACTCCCTATGATGTTGTGCCTTCCATGAGGCCTGTGGTGCTGGTTGGTCCATCGCTGAAAGGATATGAGGTGGGTTGTCCTAAATGATGTGGTGGAGGTATATCGTCATCAAACTTGGGTCTCTGTTGTTGACAGAAAAACACTTTTGTCAAAGATCGATCTGGAGAGTTTTTACAGGTGAATCAGTAAATTTATCATGAAATAACATAGAACTGAAAATTCCTCCTTCAAGGCCGTAGAGCTGGCGTTCTTTGTTTATGACTGGCTGCGTGTCTGTGTGTGCGCATTTTGCGTTATTGATACCAGCAAAATATAATATCTATTCCAGTCTCTCCATCTCTTCACACAGAGAAAACAAAAACATACTCCTCCTCTTCACAGTTCTGTTACCACGGCAACAACCTTCCGGGGTCCAAGAGACGTCAGTGCTAGAAAGTAGAGCATGGTTTGAAATTAGAAAGAGACAGAATAACAGGAACAGTGATGGAGGGAGGGAATCGTTGAGAGAAAGAATGAAGGCATGCGATAGACAAAGTCAAGGCGAGTCAGTGAAGTAGAGAAAGTAAATAAAGAAAACAAGCTCCTTTGCAATTTATAGGGTGTAACTGGATGCAGATTTGATTTTTTTGTAAGGATTTCATTTATTTACGCAGCTGCTTGGTGTATAAATTACAGGGAGGCTTGTTTTATTGAGACTAAGTAAGCTTTTGAGTTGATGAGGCAGGAGTTTTGTTCTTAAAATTAAATTGAATCTTTAGCTCTGTTCCAGAAACTGCCTCACTCCCTACAGCTGCAATAAGTGACCAGTATGGAACCTTATAAGTGACCAATTTGGAATGCTCAACATATGCAGCACTTTGCACAGGAGACTTGACCAGCAATTATTACAGTGCAACAATTGGGTTCTTAAAGTAAATCCCTTTCATTTTCTCAATATGGAAATTAATTTTAAATGATAGCTCATAAACCTTTATGACTTACTTTAAGACTTACTGTGAGCTATGAGGTTGTTAATCGATGTATATGATTTTGTTCAAGCCATCAGCCCACATTATTTCAATTTATTTTTTAAATAACTGTTTGACAGAAGAACTCCTGGTGAAAAATACATTACCCGTTACCCAGAAATCTCGACCAATCGAAGAACCATGACAAGTAAATAGTGCCAGATGAAAATATTTTTTAAATATTATATAACTCAATTATGTCCTTCGCAATGCCTCATGGGATTGTAGTCTTTTCCCTGATTAAAGGTATTTTTTAATTATTATAGATAGATAGAGAGAGAGAGAGCGAGAGAGAGTTGTATATTTATGTTTTTAACTCAATTATGTCCTTCACAATGCCTCATGGGATTGTAGTCTTTTCTCTGATTAAAGGTTAAGCTAAGTTTACAACTTTGTCTCTAAATTTGTTTCAAATTAAAGTTTGTAATGTTGTGATTCTCCTTGTAGCTGCTTGGTTTGGTTCATAGCTTATAACTCTTAAACAAACACATTTTTAAAATACCTAAAAAAAAAATGAATGGGAAAAATACTTCCGGAAAACAGGGCTGCTGAAAAAAAAACAGGCTGGCACTGTTGCACTTTATTTCAATGGAGTTTGGCGTTAGCATGTTGCTTAGCTACAGTAAAATACCCTAATAAGCATAAACATGGCACACACAAATATTGTTTTAGAACAGATCAAATAGTATTTAAATATGAAGTTATGTAAATATGAATTTATCATGTAAAGTGATGTAAATACACTATTAACCACATTTTAGTCATTCTAAATCACACTGAAATACTCTTTATATCTTTTGAACAGGTCACTGATATGATGCAGAAAGCTCTTTTTGACTTCTTGAAACACCGGTTTGATGGCAGGTAAGTATCAGAAGTGGTTTATAGATTTCATCATGTTCCTGCACATCACTTAGAAATTTAAAATACGGAATAATTTGTTATAAACAAGATAGGGTGGCTTATATGTTATAATGACAGGTTTTCACTGCAGCTAACTACAGATAATATATTTATTGTCCTAGGATAACTATCACGCGTGTGACTGCAGATATCTCACTGGCAAAGAGATCAGTGCTTAACAATCCCAGCAAGAGAGCCATTATTGAGCGCTCAAATACCAGATCCAGCCTTGGTAAGACACAGAAAGAACCGAAACATACCTCACAGAAGGTTATTAAAAAGAAATATTCCAGGTTAAATTTCAAGTTCTGGTCACCATGTAATCAGTTACCATAGAAAATAATTTTGACTTGTTCCTCAGTTTATAAATACAAGGAAAGCCATATGTACAGTAATGCATTTACTGTCAAGTCTATGGTTCTAAGTCTTAAGTGCACTGGAAGATTTCAAATAAAAAAAATGTGACACTATTTTTAATGCACTTCTCTTAATTCTTGTGTAAACAAATCTTGATATTTAGGATGAAAATGTGTGTAAATAGCTATGTTTAAGTTAAGCACAGCTTTTCTTGGTGGCCGAGTGTAAAGTTTGCACCATATAAACAGTGCTTTACAAATTATTAAGTCATATCACTTTCTGGTATCCTTGCCTGGATATTGTGAGATAGTAGTTAAGTAATTCTATCACACTATTTCTAGGAATTATGGTTACAAGTGATAATTGCATATTTAAACATTTATTTGTAGTGCTTGTACACTTGCTCCATAAGCTTTCATTTTAAGTGCACTAATTAACACATTTTTCTTTAGTTTTCATAAAGTGAAGAATGAGTCAAAATTCATTTTCTGTGGTAAACAACAGCATCCACAAGTTGTATTCAGTAGTGGGCAGTAGTGTTGCTCACATTTTTTGTTTTTAATCAGTGAGATCAGGTAGCTTTTCATTGTTGACGAACACAAAAAATGTCACATTTTCCCTGACATTATTTCAGCAAAGCCAAGTGTGTGGTATTTTCTGTATTTTTTTTTTTTTTTTTAGAAATTAGAGGTAGCAATGCCTGAGAAACATCAACTACAACTACAAATATTGTATTTTTTATTTTTTTTTGGTGTCTAATATTACAGTTTTTAGTGTAAATAGCTACTTTCTCAAAATCCCTAACCCTATTTTCTGTAGAGTACTTGGTAGCTGCATTTTTTGAGCAGCTTGCCCAAAACTGGTTGTATTTAAAGTCTGTGTGAACCGGAAGTTGCGACCGACTTTACTTCCGTATTGTGACGTACTTCCGAGAGAAACGGAATATTGAATGAGAAAAACAGAGGGCGTGGCTTGTTTTGTTTTTTCTACTGCGAACTGATTGGATGTAGTAAAGTAGGCGTTTCATTCAGAACAACACTGACAGTTGGAGGGGCGTGTTTAAGGATGTTATGATCAAGCCCAAGCCGTCAAACTGATGTCATCAGAGAAGGTCCGTCATTTCAGAGGGGAGGTGCATTTTCAGATTTGGATTAAAGATTACCAAGGCAAACAATTTTTTTTTGTGGATTGACTGAATTGTTCACCACAAAAATAGCAGTGTGCACTAACAAAATAAATAGTCAATTTTGATTTCATGTGTACTTTAACCTAGAATATTCCTTTAATCTGACATACTGCCATCAAATGCAATATCAAAATGAGTCACTTCTCTTTTTGTTCTATTAGTGTGCGAACTGTGGACTGATAACTCTTTGTGTGATATACATGTACAGCTGAGGTACAGAGCGAGATTGAGCGCATATTTGAACTAGCTCGCTCGCTCCAGCTGGTTGTCTTGGACGCAGACACCATCAACCATCCTGCTCAGCTGATGAAGACTTCACTAGCACCCATTATCGTCCATGTCAAAGTGTCCTCGCCAAAGGTGTGACATTCAGAGACACTCGTGTCATGGTTTTAGTGTTGCATTAGAGAAAGACCAATCAAACTTCAAAATCTGATTGAAATTATTGTTCTTGCTTTGTAACCAACTCTTTTGTCCTTTAGGTCCTCCAGCGGCTCGTCAAATCTAGAGGAAAGTCACAGAGTAAACACCTCAATGTACAGCTCGTAGCCGCAGATAAACTAGCACAGTGTCCTCCGGTGCGTCTTATCTTACGTACAAACATCAACACACATATGGAAGAAAAATACAGAAATTACTCCAGTTTTACACAATTTTAACATAGTCTTATGTGTGTGTGTGTGTGTGTGTTCCTCTTTAACAGGAGATGTTTGACATCATCTTGGATGAGAATCAGTTGGAAGACGCATGTGAGCACCTGGCGGAGTATCTTGAGGCGTACTGGAAGGCAACCCACACCTCCAGCAGTACCCCGCTCAACCCTCTGCTGGGCAGGAACCTCGGCCCCGCTGCCCTGGCCCCTTACACTACGTCTGCCATATCCGGCTTGCAGGTACGCAATCACACACACTCTCTACACATAATAGGCATTTTTAAGGTGTTTATAGACTTTTTGATCAATACCAAGATATTTGGTCAAAATTTTTATGAATTTACATAGCCTCATTGGTCCATTTTAAATAGTCCGGTGGTGTGTTTTAAAAGTTTTATACAAATATTCAATTTAGACTTTCAATTAATATAATGTCATAAAATCTGATATAATAATATAAAAAGTATTAGCAAAATGTTGTATAAAATAAAATGTTGCATAAAATAAATTGTATTTATTCAAAATGGAAATCTTTAGTAACAATACAAGTTTTAATATCTTTTTTATCAAAAAAAAAGTGTATTTTGTTACAAAAAAATTCAGTTTTGAATAAATGCTGTTCTTTTTTTTCTTTTTTCTTTTTACTTTTTGTTCTTCAAAGAATATTAAGCAGCACAGCTGTTTCCAACATTGATAATAAATCAGCATATTAGAATGATTTCTGATGGATAATGTGACACTGGAGTAATGGCTGATGAAATAGGCCTATCCTTTGGATAGGCTTTTAGGCCTATCCAATAGGCCAAAGCCTTTGATAGGGGGAAGTCGTGGCCTAATGGTTAGCGAGTCGGACTCGTAACCCAAAGGTTGCGGGTTCGAGTCTCGCACCGGCAGAGATTGTATGTGGGGGGAGTGAATGTACAGCGCTCTCTCCCACCTTCAATACCACGACTGAGGTGCCCTTGAGCAAGGCACCGAACCCCCAACTGCTCCTCGGGCGCCGCAGCAAAAAAATGGCTGCCCACTGCTCCACTGCTGTGTGTTCACGGTGTGTGTGTGTGCACTACTGTGTGTGTGCACTTTGGATGGGATAAATCCAAAGTGCACAAGTCACCATACTTGGCCACATGTCACGTCACTTAAAAAATTCAGCTTTGCCACCACAGGAATAAATTATATTTTAAACCCATTATTTTAAATTGTAATAATATATCACAATATTACAGTTTTTACTGTATTTTGAATACATGCAGCCTTGATGAGCATAAGACACAAAAACATTCAAAATCTTGCTGATCCCAAACTTTCAAACAGTAGTGTTTAATACATACATACCACCGTTCAAAAGTCGGTTCAAAACACTTTTAATGTTTTTGAAAGAAGTCTCTTCTGCTTACCAAGGCTTCATTTGTTTGATCAAAAATATGGTTCGGACAGTAATATTGTCAAATATTATTACAGCTTAAATAACTGTTTTCAATTTTAATTTATTTTAAATTGAAATTTATACCTGTGATGGCAAAGCTGAATTTTCAGCAACTTTTTCCCAGCGTTATTTAATGAATAGAAAGTTTAAAAGAACAGCATTTATTTGAAATAGAATATTTTGTTAACACTATAAATGTCTTTTTTTTACGTTTAAACGGTAGTGCTTATATTTAAAAGATAAAAACTTAATACTAGTGCAGGCTCTTACTTTATTTGGTACTTATACATCAGAATCAGCAGGGGCAAAAAACACTGCAAGCCAACCACACTGGGGACCACTCCACCCCCAACGAACGGCGCAACCTGATGACCTCAGACGAGAACTACCACAACGAACGAGCGCACAAGGGACGGAACCGAGGCTCCTCTGGCTCACAGCACGGCGGCAGCGGTCGAGACCACCACTACATGGAAGAGCAGCAGGGCTACCAGGACCCCTACCAGGACACCTACAAGCCCCACCGCAACCGCAGTTCCCCAGGCAGCTACAGCCAGGACTCACGACACCGGCTCTGAGCCACCCTGCCCGGTTTCGTCCTCCAAGCCTGAGCCACAGAGCCACCGAGCCAAGATGGCTTCTGTCCAGAATTGTATACATCTTCCATTACACTTTCATTTTGTTAGGGTCTCTTGAGCTACAAAGCAGAAACTGTTTAACCCCTCCTGAACCTTCACCATCTGACCAAAGCCTGCATTTACGTCTGCTTATACAAGGCTCAACGTGTCTGCCTGGGAAAAGGGAACCTTTCAACATGCAATGGACCAGAAATGTTACAGTTGTTATGCTTTCACATGTTAATATGCTTGTTGATTTTTTTGTTTTGTCGATTCTGTTGCAAAAGGGCAGGTTTTACTTCTACCAAGCAACCATTTCACTTCAAAACGGAATGATTGATTGGTCCTTAAAAGCAAATATTCTGTGAAGCTAGCAATAGCCGAGAATCAGAGAGTTGTAAAGGGTGTATACAGGATCCCTGAAAACTGAACAAGGAGCTCAGTTAGTCTTTATGTCATTATTGCCAGCATGTTACCTGACCGCATGCTTCCCCTTTCATTAGTGCATAACTTGAGCGGACATAGGATGATGCTGTGATCATTGCCCATAAGCAGGCCCCCAAGAAAGTGGCTGACAAACTGGAACATTTCAGTAACGTAACACAAACCTACTGCCAAGCTGTCTTTGCTTACAGAAATGGAATCTTAAAAACCATGATCTTGGAGTTTTCCAACGCCCCGAAATCCTAGGCGGTGGAATTTCCACATAAATTCTGCCAAAAATAGCAGGAATCTTAGATTCGGCCACAGCCAGCCAGTCATCTCTGCAGGTTAGCACTGGTGCACTGCGTTCTAGCCCATGGACTCATTTCTTACCAGGCATTATTTTCTAGTTAGGAAGACAGCTTAAAGAGATCCATAACATAGGAATGCTGAACAAAAGTGTTGCTGTGATCTAGTCCTCAGTAGAGTTAGCAAGAATTGACATCTTATGATTAGTTTTCATCATTTAAAAGCTGAAATTATGGCACTTTGGTACATTGTAATTTAAATAGATTGTGTCTATTAAAAAAAAAACATTTTCCTCAGCACTACATGTAACTCTAGGATGAACAGGTCAATTTAGTTCTGATTCTTTAGGAGTGACTGGCACCCTGTGCTCCACCCTGCCAACTGGAGCTGCCGCCATCCGGTCCACTTCAGCAGATATGCAGTGACCTCCTCGACCGCTCCGAGGTGGCTCACCACATCTCAAATGCTACAGACTAAACCCGACCCCTAAAGTGTCGTTCTTCTACTCATACATTTTCAGTGTGACAGGGACTGGCAGAGGACAAGTAGATCCTCATCATATGGAAGCAGTTCAGACCTGGACCTGAAACTTACAGACCCAAGGCCTTGGCAAACCATGGATTTCCTCGCCTGCATATTCTCTCCTTATTGATTTATGCTAGTTTGTGCATTTTCAAAAGAATACATTTTAAAGAAAAAATCAACTCGGAAAAACTAAGGACTGCAACTATTGCATTTGTCTATGAGCATGCTTCTCTGTTAATTATATAATGAGGATGAATGAACATGAGGAATTTGGCAGTCGATGCCCATTTGTCTAAACAAAAAAATTAATCTCTGAATTTGCTCCCTGAGACAATCAGATGGAACTTCTCTGTAAAACCGGACCGTTGTTCATACATTTCCATCATCCTGCCCTCTCCCGTTTCACAGCAGCTTCATCTGAGCTACAGATAAAAGAATAAAAATGTGTCCATTTTTCCTTTATTTATTTTTTTTTGTGAAAGTTGAAAATTAAAGATGAAAATGCAAAATTGCATGCATATCATTTTAATTTATAACAAATTTGAAAAAATGTTTTATGGAATATAATTGTGTAAAAGGCTAATCTAGCAGTATTTAAGTTCTTTTACAAAAACGAAAAGAAGAAAAAATAAATGGTCATTTTGAAACCGTGTCATATTTATTTATTTATTTTAGACTTTTTGGAGCCATCAGTTTATTAGCATTTCAAAGGCCATGGCCATACGGATACAGTCAAATGAATGACTAAACAGGTGCATTTTGAAAAGTTGATTTAAAAGTACATTTCTGTGTGATTTTAAGCGTCAAAAAAGACTGCATTATACCATCTCAAGCTACTATTATATATGAATTATGCTATGTAAAGGTTTACAGGGCTCAAACTCAAACCTGCTTGTTAGAATTTAATACTGATGTTTTTACAAACCGCCATATTTCCATCAACAAATCAAAAAGGCAAAGAATGTTACCATGTTTTTGTTAGTGTGGCCACAATGTAACAGAATAAAAATAGAGCAGAACAGACTGTAATAGTACAAAGCTGCCATCGGCTAGTAAAAAGCTAAAAGTTAAAGCAATTACACTGTTAAAGGACACAAGAGACACGCATTAGTAAAGTGACCAAGATATTGTAATGCCACAACAACCAAGGAAAGCAACTTGCATTATAAACTTCATTAAATAAACGGTGTGTTCTGCAAGTGAAACATTATACTAAATAAATAAGTCCCTGAATTTCAGCGTTTCTGCCTCTAGATGGCATATGAAGCACAATAAGTGTTTACTGATGATCTTAAAAATTAAAAGATAGGCAATTAAATCTTAAAAAATATTTAAAGTGACTGTTGGCACAGAAATATCTAATCTTATTTGCTGGGAATACAATAGTAAAAAATTTGGACTCTGAATGAGCAAGTGATGGCAACATTTTCATTTTTGGGTGAACTATCCCTTTAAGCTTCAGTTTCAAACACATTATTGAGAGAATGTCCAATGTGTGCAGAACTGTATCTACACAACAGATGGCGACTTTGAGGAACAACTAAATATACTTACGAAACTTTCATTAATACTTTGATGACTTTATAAGTATTCTAATATTAGAAAATAAAAATAATAATCAGATGTGTTGCCTACATCGCAGTGGCTTTCTGACAAAGCAGATCATGCAACCTTAACCCGTTTAATCCCAAATTTTTCCAAGACATGAAAATATCCAAATGATGTGTCAATAGTAATAGTTTTTTTTTTTTTGAAAATTTTTGTTTTATGGTCGGTCACAATTGGGATAATGTGTATACGGAATTAACATATTTCTGCAGTCATAAACATGTCTCAGCCCAGCTATTTTAAACTGTTTGGTCAAATTCTAGGGTTACTATTATGCATAAAAAACATTAAACAGCACTTAAGAATACTGAGATAAAAGACAAAAAATTCAACCATCAACGTATTTCAAAATTGTTACTTTATTGTAAAAATATATCAAATTTTTATATTAGTGCTACCAGTATTACAACTTATTTGTAACATTTGAACTTTTAATTTAATGCAATATTTTCTCATTGCAACATTTTAGTGCAGCCTTCACTAACAACTGCAATATTGTATACCTAAATTCACTGTTATAGTCAAAGACTTAAACTACTTCAGTCTGTGTGCATTGAATTTATTTAATACATGAGTTTCACAATTTGAGTTGAATTACTGAAATAAATGAATTTTTCCACGACATTCTAATTTCTTGAGATGCACCTGTATGTGAATTCATATATTATTAATACTCGACACCTTAAAGATATTGTGGACCAAAAATCTTTGTTAACATACTTTACTAGCCTTTCGTTTTGGAGCTTTGATGCAGCCATCCCCTGCGTTCCATTAGGAAGGGCTCATCCCTATGCTCTAATCCCTTCAAATGGTTTACCCGCATCATATTTTTTTTTTTTTTTCTTTTTTATTAATGCTCAAAAATCAAGAACAGTACACAAACAATAATACAACAATCAACATAAAAATGATAAACAATAATAACAGAATAAAAGTAAAAACAAATAAAGAAGAAGAAAGTGGGTGGCGGTTAATACATTACAAACTGAAAAAATAAAACTGAGACCTTTATGTTTTGCCTATATTGCCTATAAATACACTAAAACGCCAGTCAGTAAAGTTTTTAGAGCTTTATAAATGAAAAACTTTTTTACGGTCATTGTGACCGGTGGGATTAAATGGGTTAAGAAAGTTTCTAAAAACATTTCTTGTTATAAACAGTAGGGAGCGGTATTGTCTTGATTCTCGCTGATGACCCTCCCCGTTAGCAACCCTTCTCCCTCTCAACCTCTCTCCCTCCCCTTCTTCTTCACTCTAGATTAAAGGCACTTTGTAGTGTAGAATGCTTTAAAGACGTAGTTGGACAGAATGTTCCCTTTGTGGTGTTGAGGACCTAGACATCATGTGTTTAACATGTTTAACAGTAGAACATTACTTAAATATTATGACCTTGGTTCATCCAGCTTGTTTATCAGTCTAGACAGAAATATCCCCCATTACAGGGTGCAGAAATCACAGTTATGGATGATGTCCCGTTGAAAACGTTGAAGATCTGGCTAAAGAACGGATTACTGTTCCAGATATTCTTTAATAGGGTTTGTTATGTGAGAAAATAACATTAGTACTGTGAAGCGAATCCGCTGTTTAATGCACAACGCTTTTTTGGCTTTGTTGATTACATCAACACCTACTTTTTAAGGAAAGTGCTCTTTGTGGTTGCCAGGCAACATTTAATTTTCACTCTTCATTGAATGAGATGGTTAGTGCTCATAATAGAAATGGCCACATGGATAAAGCTGCATCACAAAAAAAAAAGGACTGCACAATCAGCGTTTTATTATAGTATAAAACTGGTGAAAATACATTTAGAAATAAAAGTTTTACTTGTACAAAAATACTTGTATACTTTACCTCATAAGTCAAGTCACCTTTATGTATATAGTGCAGATACAATACAGATTGTGTCAAAGCAGCGTTACAGTATTAAACAGGAAAATGGTGTGTCGATAATGCAAGAGCACAATAGTAAACACTCAATTTTTCAGTTAAAGTCAGTTCATCATTGACTCAGTTCAGTTCAAATAGTATCTGTGCAATCAAGTCGGCAATATTGCCAGAAACTAAGTGTCCCCAACTAAGCAAGCCAAAGGCAACAGTGGCAAGGAACCAAAACTCCATCGGTGACAGAAATGGAGGAAAAAAACCTTGGGAGAGTCCAGGCTCGTTAGGGGGGCCAGTTCTCCTCTGGCCAGATGAAACCAGCATGGCGTGGTTTAATTCCAAGCTAACACAAGTCATAGCTAATTGTGCAGAGGACTCATCTGGTTCCCGTGATCATGTGTCGATGGCGTCGAGGTGACGAGGTCTTCACAGGGGATCTGTTTCTGGGGCTCATCTAGTTGACATGATCTCCGCTGACATTCAGAGCTGTAGAGGTCATGCCGATCCACCATCTGGACTGGATCTGGGTGGCTACGGAGACCTCGATAAAAGAGAAGAATATTTAAGCAATGACAACACATGAGATGTCTGTATTGTAAATATCAAAAGGTCCGTGTGTCATGCGTGCAACCCCTTTAGTCATAGAACAGCCTTGCTTTTGTTGCTTTTATAAAACATTTACCACATAATAAAAATATAATCACACATTTTCATTAGATCTTTATTTCACTAAGCAAATTCATTGAGTGTCATTCTTAGAAGATACATGCATTCGAACGTTTTAAAAACACAAGACAGTAAAAACATTAATATTGTGAAATATTTTTACAATTTAAAATAACTGTTTTCTATTTAATATATATTGAAATGTGATCTATTCCTGTGATGGTAAAGCCAAATTTTCAGCAGCCATTACTCCAATCTTCAATATCACATGATCCTTCAGAAATCGTTCTAATATGATGATTTGGTGATCAAGAAACATTTCTTCTTATTATTATCAGTGTTGAAAACTGTTGTACTGTTTTATGGAAACCCCGATGCATTTTTTCAGGATTCGTTGTTGAACAGAAAGTTCAAAAGAACAGCATTTATTTGAAATAGAAATCTTTTGTAACATTATAAATGTCACTTAATCAATTTAATGCATCCTTGCCAAACTAAATCTTACTGACTTCAGACTTTTGTCTAGATTCTGAGGCTAACTAATTAAAACTAATTATGCTATGGTGAACAGGTCAAAGCAGTTATATCTAAAGGTGTATACCAAGATTGTTATGCTGTATTGATGAATCAGTTTTATAATTAGTGTTTTTGAGCATTCTAGAACCAGAAAATGTCATGCAGAACATGGAGGAGTGCTTACATAGACCCTCTAACTCTTCTTACCGCGAGTTTTCGAAATCGCGATAATCAAACACGGTTTTGATGATAATTAAATTTTAAACGGTAATACTAACCGTCAGGGCATTTTATCGTGATTTATCGTGAAACCGGTAATCGTTCCATCCCTAATTAGTAAACATACACTAACTACTTAGTTAATGATTGATTCCAACATTTACTAATACATTATTAAAATGTAAATTTGTATCTATTAATGTTAGTTAATGGACCTGAGCCAACTTGTACTAACAATGAACAGTTGTAGTTTTATTAAATAATGTTAACAAAGATGAATAAATACAGTAACAATTGTATTGCTCATTGTTAGTTAATGTTAGTTAATGCATTCAATATAGTTAACAAATGGAACCTTATTGTAAAGTGTATATTTTGCAAGATTACTGTTTTTTTCTGTATTTTTGATCAAATAAATGCAGGCTTGATGAGCATAAGAGAAAAAAAATTGTGTGTGCTGATCAACATTATGCCACACATGTAGTCAGTTATTAAACCCGCAGTATTCCTTATAAGCAAAAAAAAAAACCCCGGCTGAAACCTGCATCTGAGACTGTGCAATCCACAATAAGTGAATATTATGATGTTTAAAGTTCACCCAGCATTATAGAATTTGCTGTGTTAACATGTTTCACACTTGTGTCAGTATGTGCAGTGAAGCAGGTCGACAATGAACTGGCATTCTTCCACTATAGACCCGATGTGTGATAAAATTTCAGTCATGTTACAGTCCAAATAACAGAGCATATAAGGGAATGACCACACACCTCTATTTCAGCTGTAATCATTCTTGTATTTGAGTAAAGTGTCAGCCAATCATTTTCTTTACCTCTCATAGGCAGTAGCTGATAGGGTTACTGACCTTCCATGCAAACCATCACAGTGATTGAATATTCAATGATGAAGTTGAAAAGGTTGACTCCCTGATTCCGGATAACCGTACGTTGTGTGTGTGTGTGTGTGTGTGTGTGCGCGCGCGTTTTTGTGACAAATGAGGACATAAATTTGTATAATGACAAGGGTATGACATAGGTATTACAAGGAGAAGGTGACTTTTCAGGACATTACCCCATGTCCCCACTTTTCAAAACGCATATAAATCATACAGAATGGAGTGTATTGAAAATCTGAAATAGCACAAAGTTTCCTGTGAGGGGTAGGTTTAGGGGTAGGGTTGGTGAAGGGCAATAGAATATACGGTCTGTACAGTATAAAAACCATTACGCCTATGGGATGTCCCCACTTTTCACAAAAACAAACCTGTGTGTGTGTGTGTGTGTGTGTGTGTTCGTGTTTTGCTGATGGCATGGTCTAAAGGTCAGTGGAAATTTGACAGCATGCTGATGGCACTCTGTTTTTTAAGACAGGCTGTCTACTTTTTTATTGTACTCCTTTATTGTCATATTTCCTTATTTTTAATGTTTAAGTTGTTATATCTTTCAGCATTGAACTACACTAGCATCTCGTACAGGTAGCAAAATAATTGACTTTACAGTTATAGTTTGTTATGACACGAAACACTCATGACATACTCAGTAAGAGGTAATGTGTTCTTTGTGAGTAGAAAATGTTTGAGACCTTTACAAGCCAATCACTGCCGTCTTTTATCAGAGGTGACCGTAACATCCCCTCGCCACAACTTCTCGCCTCTATTGAAAAGGTCACTTAACTGTAGACGGTATTCGTTTTTAACACTTTTCTTCGTCCATTTTTGTTCCTCCTCCTCCTCTTCTCCTTCCTGATCCACATGCCTATTTTTTTATTTCTCTCGTAGTGCGGAGAATAATGCGGAGCTGACATTTTCAGCGGCTTGCTCTGTGGTTTCTTCCACCACATTGTAAAAAAGATCAAATAGCAACATCAAAACAACTCTGCGTCACTGGAGCACTGGCAGGTTATTGTGAAATGCCATCTGTTATCAGGGGCACGAGTCCTTTACAAGCCAATCACTGCCATCTTTTATCAGAGGTGACCGGAACATCACCTCAACACAACTTCTCGCCTCGAATTGAAAAGGTCACTTAACTGTAGACAGTATTCTTTTTTAACTCTTTTCTTCGTCCATTTTTGTTCCTCCTCCTCCTCTTCTCCTTCCTGATCCACATGCCTATTTTTTTATTTCTCTCGTAGTGCGGAGAATAATGCGGAGCTGACATTTTCAGCGGCTTGCTCTGTGGTTTCTTCCACCACATTGTAAAAAAGATCAAATAGCAACATCAAAACAACTCTGCGTCACTGGAGCACTGGCAGGTTATTGTGAAATGCCATCTGTTATCAGGGGCACACTGGTGGAGTGTGGCAAGGAACTTGTAAAACGTGCCCTGTGCCAAGTGAAGAGTCCTAACAGAGGCGTTGTATGGCTTTTCATTAAAATGGACAGTTGCGATCATTGTATTTATTTCTTACTAAGCATGGGCCTAACGAATTGGACATTCTGTAGTTTGTAATAGTCTGTGAAAGTTTTCTCAAGGATACAGTGGTGTCTTGTTATTATAAAAATGTAAGTTAGGCATGGTTGCCAGACCTTCAGAAACACATGGTTGTGCAACACAGGTTTCACTGAGGAAAGGGGACTGTACTAGCCTGGGCAAGGCATTCAGTGTGCACTGTATGCTAATTAAAAAAAGAAACATATCTGATTGCCGTGCAGTTTTAGTGGCCACAGTAAACACTATCTATTAGGTAACACTATTGTCTTTTATCTATCTCAGACTTTCTTACATATACAATAAGTGCTGATATACACTCCAACATCACACATTATACTCTTTGGCTTAATAATTGTCCTACCGGTAGCGCTCAACTAGGTAAAAAGGGCAGTTTTTTTTAACTCTGTGGGTCTGTTAGATGAGAGAAAGTAAGCAATAAAGACATAACTAAAGCTAATGGCAAAAACTAAGCTAAATGTAAGGCAATTTCCACAAATTCAAGTCTAGTTGGTCCCCCTTTATTTTTTAAATGCAACTAAAGCATGAAACCCATGGAGAGATGCATTAGATATCTTACAGAAAAAGAAAAAAAAATCAGAAAATGTCTGTAACCATTAAAAATTGTCATTTTTACCTGTCCCACATTCCCTTGTCCTTCCCTATTTTATTCTACAATTAAAATTATAAATATTTTTAAATCGTTTGTTGATCTTCTGTTCATTGAGAAATTATACATTATTTTAATCACTAAAATATTCAGCATACAACATTATCAAACTGTGACACACACGAAGAAAAAAAAACATCAATATACAAGTTAGAACTTGGTACATTCAGGTTATTCAACTAGTTAACCCTGTTACCATAAAGTATTTCCCTTTATTTTTACTGTATATTTGTCTGAATAAAGCCTGAAACATGTTTTAACTTGTTCTTGTTACAACAGTTTCTATTTTCAGTTTCAGATGAATCAGTTTAAAAATATAAAAGTATAGTCAACGTGCAAAGCATAATGACTCAATTTATCAAATATCATTAAAAATAAAATTCAAATAAAACACTAAATTAAGAAAAACGTTTATCGATAATTTCAAACCAACTTTGTTGTGTTTGTGAGTAATGTTGTGTTACGGACTGCTATTTTGAACCGGACGTTGTACTGTTGAGTTCATGCTAAAAGGAGGAGTAAAAAAACTAGATTCGTTATTACTGTCTCGTCTCATTACTGCACAATAACTCCTACCAGATGTCACAAACTTGTGGTCCCATCTAGACCCTATACTGAGTGATTGTTGTTACCCAATATGGGAATTTTAGAATTTATTACAACTTTTATAAGTGACGTGACATGTGGCCAAGTATGGTTACCCATACTAGGAATTAGTGCTCTGCATTTAACCCATCCTTAGTGCACACACACACACCGTGAACACACAGTAGTGGAGCAGTGGGCAGCCATTTATGCTGCGGCTCCCCGGGGAGCAGTTGGGGGTTCGGTGCCTTGCTCAAGGGCACCTCATTCGTGGTATTGAAGGTGGGAGAGAGCGCTGTACATTCACTCCCCCCACATACAATCCCTGCCGGTACGAGACTCGAACCCGCAACCTTTGGGTTACGAGTCCGACTCTCTAACCATTAGGCCACGACTTCCCCAACTTTTTACTTAGGATGTACTTAAGTTTGCTGATTTTTATTTCTAGAGAATAATGATAAATTACACAAATTAAGGTTTAAACTCCTGATGTCCCAGTATTAGCAGAGTTGCAAAAATTGCTACTTATAAAAAAAATTTTAAAAACTATTTTTGAACAAAATTGGTGTTTCCATGTGTTTTTATCTGACTGCATGCATTTAACTCCCATCTCTATTATGCTCCAGTTACCCTGAAGCTTGCTTAAAGCAAGCAGGCATAGCAACCGTTCAGACACATCGGAACGGCAGCTGGCCTACTTTGTTTTAGTCTATTAGCCAAAGCTGAGTCCCCACACACTCAGTCAGCTTTGAGCTGCATTTGGGACAAAGGTTTTGGGGGAAGGGGTTGATGTTTCTGACAGAGGCTCTAACTCTTTTGGGGTAGCTGTTGACCCTCCTGAGCTCCTGATCTCACTCTAAACACTGCTGGAGCCCTGTGGGCTTAATGTGTTTACTTGCATTTCCTACACCTACCTCATACTCCTCCCCCAGGCAGCCAACAGTCTCCCGCCCAGCCAACACGGTGCCCTCCACGGCTTCATCAGCATGCGTGAAAACCAGCAGCCCTCAACACAAGACCGTTGGTGAGGGTGTAAATGGATTCAAATAGAGGAATGACAATGGAGATGGTGTGAAGAGACCGCCTCTGAATCACCCATCCAAGTGAGACAGACAGAAATTGAGTGATAGACATTTGAGAGGTTGTTCTGGACATTGAAAAATCTGTTTATTTGGCTGTTTTTGGTTTTTAACAATAACCACCTCCTGGAAATGCTAGTCAACAGATTTATACTTTCATATACGCCGATATTTTAAGTCACAGTTATTTTAGGTGCAGGTGACACAACTAGGACATGTCTCATGCAGTCTATTTTCGTAGTCACCGAAGAACTTTCACAGAAAGCCTACGCATCCAGTCGTATTAGTGAAATAAAGTGACACGCATCAGCTATTAAAACAACAACAAAAAAACTAAAAAGAGTCTTTTATATTATATTTCAAAGGTGTCTTTCTTGAATGATTGTTATAAACGATTGCATTTCTTTTGTCTTCACGAAGCTATTTTTGCTTTGTGGGTCACTCTGCCTCTTGAAAATCTAGTAGTTTCATGAGTCAGCTCTGTTCTCTCTCTCTGGTGCTCTTTCTCTCTCTCATGACCAAGGTATCTCCATGGCTACAGGATCCTCAGAGGTTCAGGTTGCAGAAGTGGGTGTGTGGGTAGGTGTTAGCTGTAGCCATGGTAAATGAGCCTGAGAAGACGCATTGAAAATGCAGAAGAACACAGAGAAGTGAAAATAAATTTGCTTGATTCAGATTCTTTTAACAGCTCCTCTTAACGCTGTTGCTGTTTCAATGAACGTGACAGAAATGTAAAGTCCCCAATGGAAGGAAAAGAGGCAAAAAGTGTCTTAGCAAAGTCACTTAGCTACATTTTTAACCACTCTGTTTAGATACTTACAATTACATTTTTGCATTTAGCAGATGCTTTTATCAGAAGCAACTTACAATAGTGGAACATAAGTGTCAAAGAGCCAACAATATTCATAGTATACAATGCAAGGTTTATTAGAAAGCTAGATTAAGAAACAAGAGCAGAGAAGAAATGCAGAGAATGAAAAAAGAGGACTTTTGTGTAAGTGCACTGGTTTAAGATTTTACTGGTTTATATAGATACTCATTAGTTTTATAGATTTTGATGAATCTCTAGTCTCTGAGTCATTCTCAGTGTTTTTTCATAAAGTAACCTAACCCTGTATTTCACATATTTACAATTTAGAATTACTTGAATCATTAGGATTTAAAAAAAATGTTTTGTGTATATGTTATCTGTCTCGTAAATGTCATTGTTTTTACTGTCAAGCATTTGTGTTGCATTTATTTGATTAAGTGCTTTCATATCCCTTTACACACATTCACATAACCACGCTCGTCCATCATCAATCACAGAGAGATTTTCAAAATTACAGCTTTGAATGAAAGAGAATCGTTCCCTTCAATTACAGGGAGCACTAGGCAATCACAGGTTTGATGTATCCTGTATGGTATGACACACTAGGGACTGTGAAATGAATTTAGCTCTCCCCGCAGAAGACAACAAACACTGTGACTCACACCCAGCACAACAGCAGATCAAGGCTCTGTAACATATTAACAGTCAATTAATAACATACTGCTTTTCCGATCTCAGACAAAAAGTTCAACCTCGGCATGAGTCCGAGATGAACGTTCATGAATAGAATGCTTATGACTCAACAGAAATGTGAAGTTGCTTTGGCTACAGCATGCAGAAGAAGCAGATACGTTCGGTACTGGAGCATGGTGCCATTTGAATTGAATTTAGAGCATATTGTTATATAATAGAGGCGTTTGAGAGCTATATTTAGAGTGGGCTCGCAGCGAGTCGCATGGAACGCTGATAAAAGCTGTGGCAACCTGTTTAATTTCAGGTTATGAGGAGCACTCTCACAGTTTAATGAAGTTGTTTAGCATTCATTGACAGGGATATCAGCTCTCAAGCAGTTTATGGATTGTTTTTTCTATATTTAAAAAAACAAAATAGTCAATGATTTTGCTGGTGTCTGGGATATTGTTAAAGTTGTGATGTAACGGAAGTAGCAACATATTTTTTCTTCTGTATTGTGAAGTACATCATGGTGAAACAAAAAATGTAGGCTATAGAGACTTGGTTCCATCCATCAGTTATTGACTGCATGATCTGAATGTGAAATTGCAGTTGATTGTAAGAAAGGGTGGAGTGGAGTTTAAATGAACTAAATGACTGGAGAATTCCAGCTACATCACCAGAAAGAAGTCTGTCATTTCACCGAAAGGTCAAATTATGATATTTTAACACAATTTCATGGGCATTTGTAACTAGTGAGTTGGTGGCTAATCTATATGAATTTGTACAATTTCATCTGTATGTTTTCATATGATTTGTGTACATCCCAGCAACAGTCATGTTTAGGAGTGGACCTTCATGCTTGAATGTTTTCGAATGTGTGAATTGTTTACAATAATATCAATAGCTTACATTTAGAAAAAAAAGATGAAGGGTGAATTTTCATTTCATGCTGACTTTAAGAACTACAGCTGAGAGCCGAGGCTTTCATGACATTTTGTCCTGATTTGTTTCTTGCAGGAGACGATGTAAATGGGATTTTTGAATTATTTCCTTGATAAAGCTTGTCATTATGTTCATGTGTTATTGTTACAGCCTAATGAAGTTGCATAGACACATCACTAAATGAGTATGTACTTGCTTGGATTCCCTCTTACTACTGTTTAAAAGTCTAGGCTCCTTTTCTCTTTGAGGAGGCCTGCATGTGTGTGTGTGTGTGTGTGTGTGTGTGTGTGTGTGTGTGAGCTTGAGAGAGAGAAAGAGAATGAGCGCGTAAGAGAGAGAGCGAGAGGGCTGAAAGATGACTCACCTATTTACAGTGGGGTGTAACATTCATGTTGCCATCAACACAACAGGAGTGCACACCATTTTTCATTCTCGCACAAATATTTTGTCTAATAAACAATATTAGTGATTATGTTAAACTAGTTATACCCTATAATACAACTACAAGAAAAAATAACTGAACCCTTTGGATTTATATGTTAGCTCATACTAAACTCCAGATAGCTTTTGAAGAAGCCAGCCTGCACTGTGAATGTTTTATTGTTAAAAAAAAAAAAAGACAAGAAAACCTATGATTCTTTGTTTGAGCAGACTGTTGTTTGTCTGTTTCTGTGAATTATCCAGAAATCTGGGTTTACAGACTGCACCTGTAACTGATTTTTCCATTTCATGCACTGAAGATAAGCATAAACAATTTATGATCATTTTGGTTATAAATACTTTCTTTTCTTTAAACGGGTCATTTGATGTTGCTAAAAAGAACATTATTTTGTGTATTGTAGTCTACTCTCACAGGTTTAGGAAACAGTCCTCCGTAAAATGCGCTGCACACATCTGATTATTTGGTTTGAACTGTTCTGGAACAGTGTTGTAAATACAGCTTAACCACTGATTTCTAGTTGTGTCGTCTTTTGGAAGACCAAACAAAGTATTTTCGCTTTCGCAACGAAACACACAGCGTCTTCACAACATGGCGGCGGCGGTGGCAGCAACAATAAAGGTACGCCTTCTGTCTTTGCGTGAATATTTGGGCGGTGTTATGCAAATCTTCCCACACAGTGACGTAGACATGTGGGGGCGTGTTTAAACGAGGCGTTTTAGGAGGGTGTGGACCAGTCTTAACTTTTATAAAGAATATCTCTTTGGGTTTGAGACTTTAGTCTTTGCAACTTTAGGGATCTTATCTATTCACAAACAGCTTGTAACACTCCAAAGAGAAAGGAAAACTTGAAATCGCATCATATGACCTTAAACAGAAACCTCTTATAAACCTCTCCATGCTCCACAACCCTGAAAGTGTTTATTCTTCTATGGCCTTCAACAAATTAACAAATTAAGCAATACATAGCTATGCATTTGTGATCATGCACAAATGTGCATGATGTGCATGATCACAAATGTGATCAGACATTTGTGATTGTGGCTAATGGTTAGAGAGTCAGACTTATAACAAAGGTCACATGTTCGAGACTTGGTACTGGCAGAGATTGTAAATGGCGGGAGTGAATGACCAGTGCTCTCTTCCACCTTCAATACCACGACTGAGGTGAGACCCTTGAGCAAGGCACTGAACCCCCAACTGCTCCCTGGGTGCCCAGCAAAAATGGCTGCCCAGTGCTCCGGGTGTGTTTTCACGATGTGTGTGTGTGTGTGTGTGTGTGTTCAGTACTCACTGCTGTGAATGTGCACTTGGATGGGTTAAATGCAGAGCACAAATTATTTGTGCTGTGTACCTAAATTAAATTAATTGAAATATAAGTATAGTAGAGAAATGAAGTAGAGTAGACATTAGCTTTGAAGTTTTTAAGGTTGTAACCTGGGGAAACCAGAGATCAGACATCACTGTCTGATGTGCAGATGTTTCTTTGAGGGACTGGCATGAATAATAGATCAGACAGCAAAGTGTTCTCCCACAGTAGAGTTTCCCAGCAGGCAGCAACACTGATTTTATAATCTGCCTCTCACCTGGGGATATAAGGTGGTATATTATTTTGCCTGTTTTTAAGCCTTGTGTGAATATAAGTAATCTGTGAATTGGCTTTAAAGAGTGAGCAAAAACAGAGATGTTGTGAGGAACTTTTTCATTGGCCAGAATGAGATTATCACAGAGGATTCCAGTCATTGTCCACAGTGACACGTCCACTCTTCTGTCACCCAAAATAGAGGTCAGTGGTTTCCAAAGCCCAGTCAATATTCACACCAAAAATGCAATAGCTAGACTCCACTGTAAACATTTTCTCTGAGCTTTTTCATATTATCTATTTATTTTATTAAGTGGGTTTTTTTTTTAAGTATGGACACTATCAAACAAAGAATTAGTACGTTTTTTTAATCTGGGGTTTGTACTTTATGTATAGCCTAAACTCACAGCCTTTATTTATTACTAAAAAAATGATATTCAGAAATTACTTCGCAAGTTGAGAGCCCCAGTTGGTCATTCACTCGCTTCTGGCCCTTTAAAAGTCTCTTTGCGGTGGAGAAACATCTGGCTGTTGAATGAAACCCAGCCATTCATAAAAACAGGAGAGAGACCTGCTCTGATTGGCTGACTGCAGCCTCATGATGGCGTAGGTAATATAGAGACAGCCATTGGTCAATCACTTGAATGACGTGGGGAACTAACCAATGAGCGTGAGCTACAATGTTAAGCCGATGCTCTCGGTAAAGCAGGCGATCCCATTAAGAAAATTTCAGTCGCGTCAAGCTGAGGGTGAGAGGGTTACCCATTACAGATCGCAAACGCAGACGGTTTTTCTCTGGGATTTATCAAATCACTCTTTTTATACAAGCAAAGGATTTAATCACCGTTGGGTGAGTATTTTCTGCACGCTGCTCTAGTTTTGTATTGTTTAATTATACCCCGATGCAAGTTTAATATTTTGCTTTAATTTTTATAAAGTTGTGTTTACTTTAAATGCAGCGTTTAGTTTAGCTGGCTCGCACGCCATTTTCTTTGTGGGCATATTTGGCAAACATTTCGCCGCTGTTTGTTTTCTCAGTACTTTATAAAGCTTTTTTGAACTCAGTCATAATCGCAGTTTGAGCTCTGCAAAATCTATATGCGGGTTAATGAAGTGCTCCTCGCGCGTTTGGTATTTTTATGAATGGAACGACTGAGGTTTTTTCGGGGTCGCGCGCACGGAGTATCCAATTTCACTTCATTGAGAACAACAAGCGTAGAGGAAAAGGGAGGGGAGCGCGCGGGGGGGAAGGGATTGAACTTCTTGAACTCATTCTTATACCTGTTAACTCGCTGTTGTAATGCTATAATCTCGATTTACTTATTTAATAGCTATAGTTTCCGCTGGCAGCCTTTATTATCGCCAATAAAATCTTTAAAAGCACAAACTCTTCATTTTCAGCGTGAAATGTGCAGACGTACGTTCCTCTTGTTTTATAAAGGCCTGATAAGCTTCAGGAAGCAATAATGTTAAGCGATGGATGTTTAATTAGTTGTTGGTCCAGAGAGGTTAGGCGGTGTTGGCTGTGAGGTGTTTCTTGGCCTCGCAGCTGTAATACGATTTTATGGCCTGAACACTTGCGTCAGGGAAAATAAACACACGTGTGTGATGAAGCGTGATGAATAGCTTAAGCTTCGTTATTTTATTCCAGTCTTTCTCTGAACCTTATTTGTTTTAAGAGATGAAGCTGCTTTATTTATTTATTTTCTATATTATTGTTTTTTTTTTTAATTTAGACTCTTAGTAAGGAGGCTTGGGTAGTCTCATGGGCAACAGATGGCTCTGTATGGTTATGTAAGGACCCCCATCTGTACCATGAGCCTTAAATGGTTTGTGTGTGAGAGAGAAGGAGAGGGTGAGCGAGTGTAAGTGTCCTGCACTAATGCAGCACACTTCATCTGAGCTGAGCGTGAGTGTTACACAAACAAACAGGCTAGCTGAAGTTTTCACAGATCAAAGGGACAGTTGGTCCTGGACTGTCAGGACCCGGGGACATTCACTGACAGCTGCATCAGATCCTGACAGAGTGTGTGTCTTTCTCTAAGTGCCACTTTTCTCATCTCTTCCTCCGACAGGCGACAATATCACCCCCCCTTTATCCCTGTTTATTCCCGTTTTCCCTGCTGCTGCAGCTCCTTAGGCCGCAGTGAGAAGCAAGTGACATGGATGGGTTTTACGATCAGCAGGTCCCTTTCATTGTGCCCCCCAGAGTAAGTCTCTGCTTCAACTTGTCATGCCTCATTTTCTTCTTTTCTTCACTTTTGTGACTGTTGTTCGCTTTCAAATGTTTTACTACAGCATATCCGTCCAAACTGGATGGCTGTGAACATTGATCACTTGTTCAAACTTTCATTATTTGATCTTGGTCTCTTTTTTTTTTTTTTTTTTTTTTTTACACAGAAGTCGCACATGCAGGAACCGTCTTGCAGACCATTCAATGACCGAAAAAGGAAGTTTGTTGACACTGAGTTGGCACAGGATACAGAGGGTAAACAAATGAATATGCAATCAATCCATCTAGATCCCTCTAAAGCACATAATTTAACTCGGGGCCCAAACAAATCATGCTGTTTATTCACAAATCAATCTTTGTGTCCCACAGAGCTCTTTCAAGATCTGAGCCAGCTACAAGAGATTTGGATAGCAGAAGGTACGACAACAGTCCAAAGCGCTAGAATAGTCATGGTTATGGAATACATTTCATAACTACTGTTGAAACACAACTTGGTTGTTAATGCATCATCCCGTTGTTGATCTCTGGGGCCCCATTCAAATGGGACAAACATTACGGCTGTAATTAAATTACGTAACGCCGTTACATGTAACTAGTTACTCCCCAACACTGTATATAAATATATACATTATTTATATTCACTTTAAATATTTATATTCACTTTAAACTTTTTAATTTATTTTTATAAATAATTCAATCATTTTGTTTCCCCTCTCCATGTGCAGCCCAGGTACCTGATGACGAACAGTTTGTTCCAGATTTCCAGTCGGTTAACTGTGAGTGCTCTTTGAATATTCATGCAGAATAGCCTATAGAGCTTGCCTTTATTAATTATAGAAACTGACTTTGAATTTGAGCAGCAATCCTGGCACCTTCCTCCTTGAAACCAAGAAAATCAATTAAATGAATCTCAAAACTCCTCATTCCAAAAGTTTTTGTGCCAAACCCGATTCCTAGGGATTTCTATAAAGTGTGTGTGTGTGCACATGTGAGGCCCAGTCTGCCGCTGCGGTGCTGTAACTCACGGCAGCCTCCAGCTTGGTGACATTTTAATGGGGCTGGATCCTCGGTGCACACACACTCTGGTTATTATGTGCTGGTGAACAGTGCTCTGGCTGTTTCCCTTGTTAGTTTTTCTTCCCATTTGGCTCTGAATAAGTCTGATTGTGTGCATTTTCTATGGTGTCAATGGTGTTTATTGTTGAAGGTGAATGCACATAGATGTGTTTGCATAGAAATTGTGTGTGAGAGGGTGTGTGTTTGTCTGGCACAATTCCCCTTATCTGGCATCGTGCCTGTAGCTCTCACAGGCCCCTCTTTCACCACAGCTGGGGAGTGGGGCCCTTTTTCCATAGGAATCACAGGATAGTCTGTGAGTTCTAACTTGCAGCCTCCTTTTCTAGAGGGAAAGGTCTTTTTTCCACTCCACCTTTAAAACTGAGTAGTTCTAGTAGTCCAGTACTACATATTCCTCAAACACCTGACACCAGATGATGCTAGGCTATACTACCGATCAAAAGTTTGAAACAATTACGATTTTTTAAATGTTTTTGAAAGAAGTCTTTAATGCTCCCCGAAGCTGCATTTATTGTTTTTTTTTTTTAATTTAGTAAAATATTAAATATTGCAATTTAAAATAACTGTTTTCTATTTAATATATTTTTTTTAAATGTAATTTATTAATTTTTTATTAATACATTTTTGTAATTTAAAGTGTGATGACAAAGATGAATTTTTAACAGCCATTACTGCAATGTGTCACATGACCCTTCAGAAATCATTCTAATAAGCTGATTTGGTGCTCAAGAAACATTTATCAATGTTGAAAACACAAAAATATTAAGCGGCAAAAACGGACTCTAAATTCAATGACAGAATTAAATCACATTTTAAATTATTAAAGTAGAAAACAGTTCTTTTCTCAAATTGTAATATTTCAAATATATTACTGTTTTTACTGTATTTTTATCAAATAAATGAATCACTAGTGAGCATAATTATATCAAACTTTTGACCAGTAGTGTAGGTTCCAAGTTAAATAACTATTTTTGTTGGGTATTTGTGAGACTTTGAAATTTCACACATTTTTTTTTTCACTCTAGTGATGTTCCATGGACTCCCTCAAACTAAAGTAAAGCGGGAACCGAGCCCAAGCCGAGAGTTTTCCCCGTGTGGACAAGAGCAGCGACTGTCTCCATATGGAGAAAAGTGCCTATATAGCTACAGGTACCTATATATTTCCTTATCCTTTCCCTTCTCCCTATTTCTCTCACTCCATCTCACTGAATCATATTTATTTCTATTTTGTCATTCAATTTTAGTGCCTTCGACAGGAAGCCATTTACTTTTAACAAGCCACTCACTCCTCCTTCTACACCGGCATCACCCTTTGGCTCCTCCACCAGCGCAGCAACACACCCTGTGCAAAAAAGAGTGATGCCACCAGTCCAAACTCAGACACAAGGACCGCCACTATTGCCTGGTCCCAACCACAGCTCCACACCACCACATCAGAGAGCACAGACTCCACTCCACAGTCAGAGTCCACCTTTTGCTGTGCCCTGCCCACCTGTCAATCACCCAGATGCCTCCTACAGCACAGACCACAGGTATGAATATATGGCAGCTTAGAAAAAATAGCTTTGTACTATTAGGATGTTTTTGTTTCCGGCTCTTCGTAATCACTTTTTGGGTCACGGTGATCATTTTCTAACCTCATTTCTATCTTTACCTCTTGCTTAAGCCGCTCGTGCCTGTTGAAAGTGCCTGTAATCAGCTGAGGTTGAGCCTTTCATTGGGTATTATCTTGTTAAAGATGCCACACTGACCTGGACAGCAGTTCTATATTTATTCCATTCAAGTCTAACTAATGGAAAAAAGAGCTTTAACACCAGACGTCCCTTTGACGTGAAACTCATCATGATCTCAGTTGCCCATGGTGTTGTGAATAATGCCTTCTCACATAATTTCTCATATTTTGCCTTGCTTTTTCATTAGGTTCCATCGGCAGCTTTCCGAGCCCTGTCTCCCATTCCCTCAGTCCGATGGCCGCTGTCAGACACCTTACCCCCCGCAGGCCCGTGGTCATTTTCCCCGACACAGTCGCCCCCCGTATCAGCGCCAGATGTCAGAGCCGTTGGTGCCAATGCCTCCTCAGGGATTCAAAAAGGAAATGGTGGATCCCTGTTACAATGAACAGGGTGTGCAAAATATGGGACCTCCCCGTGCACCGTTGTTCCACCAAATGTCAATCAAACAGGAGCCCAGAGACTTCGGCTTTGACTCAGGTAGGTGTACATCTCTCAGAGAGCTGCTTTAAAATAAGTACTGTTGGCTGTAAGACTATCATAATGGTGAAATTTCACAGGCAAAAGGCCAATAGTGTAGCGACATGTAGAGCACAGCTCACACTGTCAACTTTCTGTTGGTCAACATGATGAATTCGTGCAACCAATCGTTTGCACTCAAGTGAAATTCCAGTGCAAATTCCTATTGAAGTAACTCTTATTGAGTGCGAAAATTCAACAGACAACAGTGTACGTGACCGTACCATTAGTGAGACAACGAAAATCTGATAAACATAAAATTTCTGACTTTATTTTTTTTTTATATATTTTTTACTCCCAAACTTTATATTGTATAGTTTTTTTTTAATTACTTTTAATGTGATTTTATATTTTTAAAAAATCTGATGAGCTTGAACTCCAAAACTTTAGTTTATATTATATTGTATTCTTTAATTTATTATTTTAATCTAACTTTATCAATTTCTCAATTGTCTTGCAGAAGTACAGAACTGCCAGTCATCTTTTGGCAAATCAGCAAACTTCTATGGTGCCAACAGTGAGGGTAAGACTTTTGTCAGTTTAGTTTCATCTACTACTTCCTTGAGGTGCAGATGATTTATTAAGAAACAGCTTTTGATTAGTCTTATGTCCATATTAAATCCATGTTTTTTTTCCCCCCCTGGCTGCCAATTGCAGGTTTTGGGTATGATGGAGAATCCCACATGTATTATGACGATGCGTGTGTAGTGCCAGACCGCCTGGAGGGAAAGCTAAAGCAGGAGGGTGGAGTTTTCCGGGAGGGTCCTCCGTATCAACGAAGGGGGTCTCTGCAACTCTGGCAGTTCCTGGTCACTCTGCTGGACGACCCATCCAACAGCCACTTCATTGCTTGGACTGGCCGTGGGCTGGAGTTTAAACTCATTGAACCAGAGGAGGTCAGTGTGTTATGAAAGCAAATGGCTTTATAGCCCATTTATTTAGCCAACAAGCAGAATTAACGCACCCATTTTCAAAAGGTTGCTCGCCGTTGGGGCATCCAGAAGAACAGGCCTGCAATGAATTATGACAAACTGAGCCGCTCGCTGCGCTACTACTATGAGAAGGGCATCATGCAGAAGGTAAAGGCACGTTCCCGTTCCAATGTCATTTTTCTTCTTTCAATCCCTTAATTAATAGATTGCAGTTCCCTCATTAACTGTAGTTAGTCAAATACGCCCCGTCAAAACATATCTTATCTCTAGTACGTTTTCCTAAGACATGTCTCTTTCTCTTGCTCATACGCAGGTTGCTGGAGAGCGATACGTGTATAAGTTTGTGTGTGATCCCGATGCGCTCTTCTCCATGGCATTCCCTGATAACCAGAGGCCCAGTCTGAAAGCAGACCCCGATGGGCTGCAGGTTCCCGAGGACGACACTGTTCCGCTCTCACATTTTGATGAGACTAACGGTGTCCCGTATCCAGGAGATGTCAGGGACCAGTGCTTAGTGGGGCCGTCCTTTCCTGAAAATTACGCTTTCTGAACTGCTTCACCACCAATGAGTGGACCAGAAAAACTCTAAAATTAATCCTCGCACTCAAGTGCAGCTCATGTCAAATTGTAATCGCTCCAATGAGGAATCTGTAGCGCCTGCTGACAAGTCTCTAGACTTTCTTGCCACACTTTTATTGTTTGTTTGTTGCTACACCAATTCCATGATGGATTTTTTTTTATTTACAAACAAAAAAACTTAAAGGGACACAACAGTATTTTCCAGTATAACCTATGATTTTATATATATAAATAAGTGTATATTTTAAAATATGGCTTTTGTGCACTGCTTTCTTTGTGTATCAGACCTGGTGTCTTTTTTCAATGCTTTGCTTTAATGAGATTTGTTACAACTTCTGACAATGCAAAATGATGCACCTCAGGCTGTTGTCATTATCAGAGTGTATATAGCTTTGATTATAATCTGGAAAAATGCACAATTTTTCTCCAGCTGGCCAAGTAAAATGCTTTATAACTGTTCAGAAATAGTTATTTCAATTGCTTTTGTAATGTGATTTTTTTGGATATGGGGTGGGGTAGAATGGACAAAAAGAGGGTAAGGTGTAGTTGTTGTGAGAACAGCATTGACAGCAGCAATGGTTGTCCCCTCCACCATGTTTAAAGATTATGACCCGCCCAACTCTAAACTATGGTATCAAAATAATTTCTGAATTTCCCACTTGTAAATACGACTTGAGAGGCGTATGTGACAAGTGCTCATCATGTACGTTCTGACTCCACGCCAGCAAAAGCGCGAAAGCATATTTGAATTCAGCAGTTGATCACGTGATGCACTGAACGTTCTAATCACACCGGTGTGATCGTACGCGTTAAAGGGTTAAACTTATATTTCAGGTGATTGCCAAGGCAACATTTCTCATTGTCATTTAGTTTAAATTGAAGTACTACAATAACTAAAACAAAATAAACTAAAACTAATACATTTGAATATAAAAATGTATAGACATATATTAAAAACAACTAATAGAAATTCCAAAAACACACAAAAATTACTAAAACTTTAAATTTTAAGTAAAACATACTACTGCAAAATATGAACAAAAGCTATAATAGTATATGACATTGAACAATACTTCTACATAATAGTCAATGTTAATTTCAACATTTACTAATACATTTTTTCAGATCAAATGCTTTATCTGTTGACATTATTTAATGCACTTTGAACTAACATAAACAATGAACAGACGTATTTAAATGTAATGCAGTTGTAATTATTGACTAACATTAAGAAAGATTAAAATATGCTGTAAAAATGTTTCTGATTTTTTGCGTGTGTCTGTATATGGTAACAAGTCGGCTCTGCAAAACTAGTATACATTACATTTTTTTGTTACATATGTTACATTAGATCCGTTTACTAGCAGTAAGTATCCCAGATTTGCACTCTATCAAACCACATCTCACACTGGATATCAGCTTTCACTCCCAACTCACCTGATCCGTGTCATGGACTGAAACGCGCTAGAAATTCCTATTGATTCTTGGGAATCGATGAGCTGGATGTGAACCACACCTCATGGATGCGTTTCAGATGGTGACCGCTGCAAACACACACAAACACAGCTGCAGGCTCTCACTCTTATAGGCAGCAGACGCTTGAAGCCGGGGATACAGGATAGTCCACAGGGTCCCACATGAAAACAAGCTCCTGAATTTGAGAAGCATTTTAAAATCCATCCACTGGTCATGATTTCGACTGCAGAAGTTTTTGAGATGTTCGAAGTCCACTGTAAATGTTCAGAAGATACAAAAACAGACAATTTTTGACAATATTTAGGAGGAAACTAGCATATAGTTGACCTTTAAGCTAACATACATGTACTAATGGTCCAGTTTTGATTTCATAGGCTCTTTAATTATGTATACGTGGAGTCCCCCAAAAGGCACATGGATTTTATGTTGCTGTGTTGCAGTTGGTTTGAGTCTCCTGTAATTGCACGATGTTTGAAATGCCAGGCCTTTGACTGACAAGCGTAATCATCTGGTGCTCGAGCGATCTGTGCCCACACAGAACAGATGCTTTCATCTGTGCACAGGATGACCTTTAGTCTGGGTGCTATTTTGGGCTCAGCATTTGCCTTTCATATCCTAATGAAACTAATAATGCGACCAGCAGGATGTTGATCTGAGAACAGCACACTCTGATGCTTTATGCAAATGTGTCCGGGGGTCACTTCCCCTCTGACAAACAGCTACTAGTATATTTCAGTATAACTTTTGATTTTATATATATATATATATATATATATATATATATATAAATAAGTGTATATTTTAAAATATGGCTTTTGTGCACTGCTTTTGTGTATCGGGCCTGGTGTCTTTTTTCAGTGCTCTGCTTTAGTGAGATTTGTAACAACTTCTGAAGTTCTGACAATTCATAATCAGTGATCCCGATGCGCTCTTCTCCATGGCATTCCCTGATAACCAGAGGCCCAGTCTGAAAGCAGACCCCGATGGGCTGCAGGTTCCCGAGGACGACACTGTTCCGCTCTCACATTTTGATGAGACTAACGGTGTCCCGTATCCAGGAGATGTCAGGGACCAGTGCTTAGTGGGGCCGTCCTTTCCTGAAAATTACGCTTTCTGAACTGCTTCACCACCAATGAGTGGACCAGAAAAACTCTAAAATTAATCCTCGCACTCAAGTGCAGCTCATGTCAAATTGTAATCGCTCCAATGAGGAATCTGTAGCGCCTGCTGACAAGTCTCTAGACTTTCTTGCCACACTTTTATTGTTTGTTTGTTGCTACACCAATTCCATGATGGATTTTTTTTTATTTACAAACAAAAAAACTCTGTGTTGTCATTATCAGAGTCTATATAGCTTTGATTATAATCAAAGCTGGCCAAGTAAAATGCTTTATAACTGTTCAGAAATAGTCAATTCAATTGCTGTTGTAATGTGATTTTTATAGATATGGGGCGAATGGGCAAAAAGAGGGTAAGGGAATTGAAAAGTGAAATCTATGTATATTATGAGTATATTTTTGCAAAAGCTGAATTGAAGTGCATTGTATAAGCTGTACAACAGACTTTTATCACTTCTAATCTGTTCTTTTTGTACAGTGGTGTGTGTGAAATTGCAAACCAGCTCTTGATATAGGGGAAAATCATGACTGAAATGCCTGATTCAGGATCAGTCATGCTTGCGCGACCTTTAACTGTTTACCAAAGGATTATAGCAAGGCTGTCTGATCTCTGCTCGGCAGTAAACAAGCATGGCAAGAAGCTCTTTCCACCTTCACGGTCAACCTTATTTGTCTGTACTGGGTACAATAGATCCCTAGTTCTGTTTCACTGTGGATAAAACTCTTGTCTCATTGTCTTTTGAAGACAATTTCTTTCATTAAGAATTTTCAAGTACAGTTTTGGTGTACAATTACAGATCTGTATTTTCTAAACTATAAGGTACAGGATAAATAAAAGTCCATAAACGGATATAGTGGCTCCTGTTTTTGTTTTTTGGTGTGTGTGTAACTTAACTTGGACCAGATAAGAAGAGATGTAAGAGGTATTTGGAGTAAATAAACGAGATAAAAAAAGATTGGATGGCCTAGATGGAGGGTAAGTAAATTTTCAGCAAATTTAGATTTTTGGGATAATTATTCCTTTAATTTATTGTTCTAAACAACAAGTCTGGTAGTGTGTGATCTTCAATCCTTTACTGTACAATCCCCAGTTTTTTCTGTAACCATTTACAATTTCGACATGTATAATGGTCTAGTGTAGTCTGTTTCAGCCTTTACATTCTGACTATACATTCCATGTGGAACATTGAGGAATGTCATTTACATGCGCCTGTTATCTTTCCAGGAACCTCTCAGTTTGATCACTAAAACTGTAACCCAGCAAAGCCTGTGGCGATGCAAAGTAACAGGGTATTGCATAACCGAGTGACGCTCATTCTCTTTCTTCTTTGCTGTCTTCTTTAACAGGGTTAGTCTTAATCCTGCTGGTGACTTTGTTTCGTGGAGCCAGAGAACTGAAGAGTTATTAAAATGTCATATAGTCTGATCATCATAAAGGAACTATATGTGCAAAGTTACATATACCTAAAATGTATCATTCTGCTTTAGGGACTGAGTATCATATTTACTGTTATACAACAGTTCCAGTTCTCAAATTTGATTGGCCAAGTGGAGTTCCAAGAATGGCTATATGTAGTATAACAGCACTGGGATGTTTGTATCACTCAGTTTGTATGTGTTCATGGAGTTCCAGGGTGTGAACGGTGCTGAGTGGCAGACAAACCAGGACTGAAAATTACAAAAACAAGCAAATTTTTGCCTAAAATGTAAAATACTTTCTATCAATTACTTGTCTATATAACTGTTGTACAAGAGCAATATCGCACCCACAACTGTGTTTAATGTCAGATGTGAATATCTGTGGAAAGAGCTGCAGCCCTGCAGATATTCAGTACCATCACGCTCCTGCTCATGTGATATTGCTTACATAAATTTACAGTTTTAACAGTGTTTTGGTGTGTACTGAACATAAGACTTCTAAAATGAATAAAAATGATGTGTCATGTTTCATTATTTCATTTAAATGTAATTCTTAAAAATAAAGGGAGCAACAGCATATGCTATAAAAGAACCATTTTGGGCTCACCAAAGAAGCCTTTCAGTTAACTTTTTGTTTTTAAGTGAGTTATGACGTCAAAAACTTTCATACACCCTAAAAAAATCCTGAACGGAAGGAAGCGTCCGGCACGGCCCAAAATTTACCTCCAAAGATTCTTGTGGCTGCCTGGGTTGAGTAAACGAGCTGCTGACTACTTTTAGTGAAATAGCGCCGACCGGTGGTTTTCAACGTAAATGACAGGTTGATGTTATATAAGCACGTACGTCACCGAATACAGAATTTCACGTCAGAGGGGAATAACTCTACAATGCAATTTTGAAATCAGTAAGATTCCACTTAGATTAAGTAATTTTTTTTACAGGCAGGTGCTTCTCTCTTGGCTGCTTATCTATAAACATTTTTTTTTTCTCCAAACAAATGTATAATTTAAAATAACAGGTATATAGCCTAACGTTTAAACATAAAACTTTGTTTTTAAAAAAATGGGTTGATAACGGTATTGTATTTGTTAAACAGTTACTGTCAGACTTTCATCACTTGAATTACGATTTAATTATAAAGCATAGCTTCCACAAAATAAGACTTTATCACCTCTTTTTAGTTTGAGATCGTTCTGTGGTTGAATACAGATTTAAAAATCATTATAATAAACAGTTTAATAGTGTTTTTGAAATCAAATTTTTGCAAAGCTATGACAGGAGACATTGGCATATAACTGATTTACAGACATAAATACTAAGATATTTAACAACATCCTTTACTAAAATTCCATCAACAGAGGACACATCAGAATCTTTAATAAACATTATTTCGCTTTTTTTAGTATTAACTACTAATCCAGAGGCTTTGGAAAAATGATTTAGACTTTGAATTATCAAATTTACTTGACACTGATTCTTTAAAAAAATGCGTGTATCATCGGCCAATTGACTTATGATTAATTCTTCCTCTCCAATTTGAATTCCTTTGATACCAGTGCAATTAACTACATATATATTTAATAATTCTGCAGCGAGTAAAAATAATGATTAAGACAAATCTTAATGTATTAATATAATAAATTAATCAAATGAAATAAATTCTGAAAATTCCATCACTGACTGAAAAAAAAATGTGCAAAAATTATATAAATATCAATTTGTATTATATAATTATTATTTATATTAACAAGCTTGTCACTGGTGCAGTACCTTTAAAGGGACAACTTTGTACCTTGTCTATCACTAAAAGGTACATATGTACCCTTAAAGTAATACTTTTTTGGGGTAAATAAAGTACAGAGATGTCCCTGTGAGGATACTGTCCCAGCGACAGGTTGCTGTAGCCCTAAAGGTACCATTATTTATTTATTTTTTACATTTTTTTCTAAGTGTAGTCAAATACAGGTAAGCAGAACAATATATACAAAGTAATTCAGTTCAATACTCTTTTATAAGCTTATAGGCATTTCAAACAATTGTTTGGTCCCCATGCTAGCATGTTACTTTTTAATGTCACAGTATATTGTAGTGTAATCTCTTTTTTTCCTTTAAAGGGACAACTTTGTACCTTGTCTATCACTAAAAGGTACATATGTACCCTTAAAGTAACCCCACTTTTTTGGGGTAAATAAAGTACAGAGATTTCCCTGTGAGGATACTGTCCCAGCGACAGGTTGCTGTAGCCCTAAAGGTACCATTATTTATTTATTTTTTACATTTTTTTCTAAGTGTAGTCAAATACAGGTAAGCAGAACAATATATACAAAGTAATTCAGTTCAATACTCTTTTATAAGCTTATAGGCATTTTAAACAATTGTTTGGTCCCCATGCTAGCATGTTACTTTTTAATGTCACAGTAGAAAAAAAGAGATTACACTACAATATACTGTGTAATTTCCTCCTGACATTTTAAATATAGCTACTTTCACTGGCATTTTCTGCTTCAAGTCATGGTTCTTCTGACTCTGCTTGATCTTATATACCTGTCTGATTTAGAACAAACATAGGTTAAAAAGTGGACAAAAAGAAGGAATATACACAACTGCACGGTCTTTACCACAGAAACCACACTTATATATGCATCAGCCTCTCAACTATGAACATGTAGGCTGGAGTTTATTTAGGCCAAACACTCATTGCCCTGTCTGTACTCTTGGTAAAACCCAGTGGGATGTGTGTCAGGCCATGTTTGTTATCAGTATAATTAGATAATTGTGTGTTGTGGAGCAAATCCAAGTGGAATTATATATAAGTTCATGGTATTTAACAATTGGAATACATTACTCAGTATTCAATGTTCTTTGAATTCTTCTTTTCTTCTAGTTGTAAATAGGACTGTTTTCATGGGCGGACCACTTGAATTTGAATGACAGTCCTTGTTCTAAAATGTTTTAAAAGTAGAGATGCACCGAAATTTCGTCAACTGAAAATATTGATCTGATAATTATTTCTTGGTTTTAGTCAATCTTCATTTGGATTAACTGAGGTATTTTTGTCTTTGCTGTTATCAGTTAATGTGCAAACAAAACATATAACAATACATTTGTTTTAGCGAGCCTGCCGTCCAATAATTGAAATAAACTTTGTGCTTTGTTACTTTTAATATGAAACAAAGTGTGAGCTTTCAAATTTTGTCAGTTTCACAAACGAAATTCAAACAATAAATGTTGATTTTTTTTTTTTTTGCGACATTTGCCCAAAGTGCACGTGAACTGATAATTTCTTCATCTTTGCTACTAGTTATAGAACAAAATAAACATGAATGAAAATCAGAAGGTATCGGTGTGTTTGAGAGAGGCGGGGCATAGAGGACCTACAATAATGTACAGTATTTGAAAAATAATGTGTTTTTTGAACATTAAAGCATGTCAACATATTCTGTTACACCAAATACACAAAATAATGATCTTTAAAATAGCATATGACCCCTTTAACCATAAAATGTTGTGTTCATTATTTAATGTATGTTTAAATAAATCTGTCTGAAAACAAGTTTTTATTGCAGTCTCAATTTAAATGTTCATATTTACAAAAAATTAGAGTAGAAACAACAAGTAGTTGGATCATTAATTAAAGTTGATATAGACTGCCGTATGTGCAATTTAAATGTTTACATACATTTTTTTTATATTTACCTTAGTACCTTAATTTCGGTTTGAGCGTTTCAGTAAAACATTAATTTTGGTGCATTGATAATTAAAAGTGTCGTTCTTTTTCTTGCAGTTTGGTGGTCCACCAATGCCAGGGGTTCCTGCTCAGGGTATGGCAATGCCAGGGGTTCCTGCTGCAGGTGGTTACCCAGCACAGCCATATGCCGGTTACCCGGGGACGTTTTCTGCTCCTCCTACCCAGGACCCAATGTGGGGCTATTTCACAGCAGTAGCTGGTCAGGTGAGAGCAGCCTGTGTGAATGTGGATATAATGTCTTTTCTGTCCCCTCCTGTTGTAACATGTAGTAACATGATTGTTATGTCAGGATGGTGAAGTTGATGCTGAAGAACTTCAAAGGTGCCTCACCCAGACTGGAATCAGTGGAACCTACACTCGTAAGTACAGAGAGAGTAGAAAAAGAAATTGCAGTTCCAAATGCTTGGACTGACAAATTATTAATGTAGAGTGAGTGGATCATCTGTTAACACTTTGTTTTGATAGTCCACTTTAGACATGGTTAACTATAAGTAACTTTGCAACCACATGTCAACTATCAGTCTACCAATCTGCTTAATCTGCTAACACTTTTTTTTTTT
Source organism: Sinocyclocheilus rhinocerous (assembly GCF_001515625.1). Lineage (NCBI taxonomy): Eukaryota > Metazoa > Chordata > Actinopteri > Cypriniformes > Cyprinidae > Sinocyclocheilus > Sinocyclocheilus rhinocerous. Next base: position 2,597,364 of record NW_015645076.1, on the reverse strand, counting down.
ATGGTCAGCAGACATTCTACTGAATATAAGTAACTTTACAAGAACAAGTCAACTTATACTAACCCTAACCTAATAGTCTACTAATACTCTATTGAGAGTTAGTTGAGATGTAAAGTGTCTAAAATGATCATCTCACTGCTTTTTTCCCAGCCTTCAGTTTGGAAACCTGCAGGATTATGATTGCCATGCTGGATGTATCCTTCACCGAAACATAAAACAGATCTGTTCTGTCTGGCACTGTTCTTATCTCTCCAACTTGAGTCAAACGTTTGCTTCATGCTAGTCCCAGTAACCCAGCAGATCCCTTGTTGTTGTTTAGTTTCTTTAACCATGTGTGTGCAGAGAGATTACACTGGAAAGATGGGTTTCAGTGAGTTTAAAGAACTGTTTGCGGTGCTAAACGGCTGGAAGCAGAAGGGAGAATCGTTGTCATTTAGAAATGAGATCGTGTGGTTGTCTGAATCGAGATCGTGATCTTTTAACGATTAATCGTGCAGCTCTAGGTTGAAAGAACCGGTACAATTTACTGAAATGTATCATCTCATGTAATCAGTATTTCAACTGTGGAAAGGTGTCAATAAAAAAAGCTTGTAAATAATGTAACATTACACTTACCTCAGGAAAGCCATGTCCACAGCTTGTTAGTTAACTAGAAAAAAATCTTTAGTAAGGAGCATTTGGCTCAAGTAGATGCACTATATTACATATTAAAGGGGTCATATGATGCGATTTCAAGTTTTCCTTTCTCTTTGGAGTGTTACAAGCTCTTGGTGCATAAAGAAGATCTGTAAAGTTGCAAAGACTAAAGTCAAAAATCCAAAGAGATATTCTTTATAAAAGTTAAGAGTCAACCACGCCTACCTAAAACGGCTCGTTCTAACACGCCCCCACACTGTAAACCCGAACAGTACTACTAACTTATAAAGATTAAGAACACTGCAATTAAAGTCTGTT